>NC_030424.2:2375000-2687500 GCF_001660625.3 Ictalurus punctatus
GTCACGTGGCGCGTCTTCTCATCGCGTGCGTCTCCTTCAGGACGCCCGAGCTCCTTACGACGAAGCAGGAAATGTCTTCTTTTATTACAACGCGACTTGCCTGAAATAGCTAGCGGTTTATTTTTGCCGGCGCACTTCTACTTAACGTTAACCGGCGAGTTAAAGTGTTCGTTCGGGTGCCTGCGAACGAGCCGTTACTATAGAGACGGTAACTGTTGTAGTAGCTGTAATGTAAGGGAGGTTGTAGTTGGTTTGTTTTTGCAGAGCAGATATTTAATGGAACATAAAAATGACGTGCCGTTCTTTAATAAACAAAACAAATGGGTGGTGTAAGAGGAATAAAACACGTTTTTTTTTTTTTTTTTTTTGTGACTCTGCTTCATCACACCACCATGTCGTTGATTGTTTTCCTACAACAGCACAACACGGAGTGCTTTATTCTTTACTGATCCCTTGAAAAATATATTCAATATGTATCGGTGTATTTTTTCTTCCTCTTCTTCTTTATTCTTATAGTAAGAGTTGCTCGAATATTCCTGACCTGTGTTGTACGTGTGTGGTATTTTAGGAAACTCAAAAATATTCGCGTTTTAATTATGGAATCGATATGATAATTAGAAGGATGTATTATGTTCATTATAACTGTAACATTTTTCCCTCTTGGTCCTGTTTCTGACTGTGATGATTTGCTGTATTTTTTTTTTTTTAATTCCTTCATCCTGTTTGAACCTGAACAGATTCTGAACGTGATCATGTTTACGTCTCAGTGACGATGCGTCAATATACAGTATGGTTTTTGTTGTTTTTTTTGGTTCGACGTGTTGCGCTGTTATTTAAACGTGATACGAGTGAATAGCGATGAATGAAACATAAACAAATACGCTGATGTGAGATAATCACACACCGACACGGTGTTCCTCAAGAAAATGTGTTTTTTTTTGTGTGTGGAGCGCGTGTGTGTGTGTGTGTGTGTGGGGGGGGGGGGGGGGGGGGGGGTTTGCAAATGTAACGGCACCGTTACGAAGTGCCGTTGGTCGGCGATTTATTGATGAGCCCGGCACGGACCCGAGGGCAGGTAGAGATCCATTAAACTCTTTCTCTCTGCTTCTGATGAGCTCCTCAGGTGAGAGCGTGGAGTTGGATCGTCCCAGCAGGTCTTCGTGAAGAGCCCAAAGGCAGCAGCAGGCATCTGAGCGACTCCGATGAGTCTCTGAATCCCCCAGAGCGAAGACAGACAGACAGAGAGAGAGCTAGTGAGAACTCCCAGCGGCCAGCGTCTGCGTGATGGACACACTTATCTGCTCAACAGGTTTCAGCACCAAATGGCTTTCCGTACGGGCGGGGCGCGGCGTTTTGGCCTCGCAGCTGAAATGAAATCGTAGAGACGTGGCTTCACGCTTCACAATAATGCGCCATTTAGCTGCCTGGAGAATAAATCCGAGCCGTCGCGGTTTCCAGGAAAGCGCTAGAACACTAGAACACAGGCAATTAATATTGTGCAGGGATGAAATGCAATCACGCTGTGTGACTACGTAATTCCACGAGTATATTATTTTGCTTTCGTCGATTTAAAAAAAAATAAATAAAAATAGTTGTCGGTGGTGTAAATAATATTACTTTCCACACAGCGGCATTTTCAGGTATCCGGGACGAGTCGTCGTCGCCGTATATCGCGTCTAGATCAATCGATGATTCACTAACGACCCTGCTGGGAAAGTATAAAGTAATAAAAACGTATCGTTTCTATAGTAACGGCTCGTTCGCAGGGACTTGTACAGCGGATGGTCCTAACGCTAATAATAAACAAATTGAAAAGAAAAACCGTATAATCATCGACGTGGTTAAACTTTATGAGGTAACATTCATGGAATGAGTCTCCAGTGTTCAGAGTCGGGCTTAAATGTAAGATTTCCGATGTCTTCGGCGTCGCGGTCTCTCGGTAACGCGCGTCGGAATCGTCGTTATTTGATCATTTCCTGAACGTGAAGAGAGAAGAAAGAAAGGCTGGCGATAGAATTAAATCTAACTGTAAACCGTCAAACGAATGTTGTTTTAGAGTGACGGTTGTTCACGAACGTATTTCTTGGCAGTGTATCGGTGCTAAAACGGTACTTGAGTAAATACGGCGGATTTGAGGAAAAAGGAAATGTTTCCGTTCGGACGCCAAAGCATGTTTGTTTGTTGAAAGTGTTAAGAATGGGGGGAAAAAAAGTTATATTAATATTTCGAGTTTATCCGAACGTACTACAACGATAGCGGTGTACAAGCGTCCTGTATGTTTTCATAGCTTACTTTTGATACACTTCCTGTCTTAGTCCGTTTGGTGTAGCACTCTAGGTGGAAGTGATCTATCGATGTATTAGCGTAGTAAAAAGCTGTAACACTTCCTGAATAGTCACATGTATCAATACCGGTTGAATTAAATCATTTATGATGATGTTAGTCGGGCAGATTTTTAATTCAGGCCTACAGACTGGGCCTCGGTAAGCAGAGCTGTGGGGCCGGACCCTGACCCAGATGAGAAACCCATCCATCTTGATCATGAAGTCGAGACTGGCATTGCCAAACGTGATCACGGAGGTAATAGGCCTGCGTGTTGGATGGCGACCATGTGGGGTGACCACGGTTTGGGCAAATATCCAACGATACGGATGCCTCACTCCTAAAATAACCCGAGGAAGTCAGAAAACAAAAAAAATCGAGTCATATCAGAAAGTCTTTAAAGACGTTAAAACGATCTTGTCCTGCGGGATGTACTCAGCACATGTCTTACATATCATCTGGCCAGCTGTGCTTATCGGGAGCATTATTCTAATCTTTAGCTGAAGGAACAGAAAATGGCGGCGGAGTAAATTAAAACGCCACGATCAATCGCCCCTACGTAGCAGAGCATAATCTCATCTCTTCCCTCCAGCCGGAAGGAGGGGAAACGCACGAGCCCGATGCTACAGCTGACTTCAGCAAACGCTGGAAATGTGCTGCGTCTTCATGCGACGTGAAAGGTGCCCGTTACGCCGTCAGCCCCGTGGCTCGTCCGCACAGCACCAAAAATACGCTTTACATAACACGAGATAACCGAGCTGAGCTTCTAACGCTCGATTCGATTCAATTTGTATCCGTACAGCGCTTTTAATAATAGACAAGACTCACAAAGCAGCTTTACAGAAATCCGGATGTAGATTCAGATCATTAGCGAACGAACCAGAGGCGAGGAAGAAATCCCTCGGATGACGTTAGGAAGAAACCTCGACTCAAAAGACTGCGAGTGGAATTATACAGCGTGCATAAATATCCACCCTCCAACGTCTTGTAGTGCTACAACGTGGAATGGGAATGAACGTATTTGGGATCACGTGTCATGAATTTATACAAAGTAGGGGGGAAATCTATATCGTTTGCACACTTATTTAGAAGAAAGAAAGAAAAAAAACCCAAAACAAAGCAAAAACACGAAGGTTGTGAATACGTAAACGTGAAACCGCGAAATTTGTTCGGGTGCAACCGACTGTCGAAGAAGTGTCACCGGATCTCAATATAACTCCATACACTTGTTCCTGGAAGAACCCAGAGATCGTTACCTGAAGGAACATCACAACAAATCCACAACGACATTCCGGAGAAGTGTCAATCATGGTTTGGTTATAAAAATACCCCAAACTATGAGCATCCCACCGAAATCCGGTATTTTAAAATTTCACCTAGCTTTTGTTGTCGTTGTCGTCGTCGTCGTCGTTGTATTGTTTTGCGCGGTTTTTCCACAGTGACGTTTGTTGGTAAACGAGACCTTTTAGATGTACTCATTTCGACTCGGAGAAGGCTTTGGTTGAATGCGTCCCAAATCTGTGAAACATTTGCGGTCGTTTTTTTTTCCCCCCGAAAGCGCGAGCGCCTCGGCATTTGACGGACTTTGTTTGATTCCGCGTTCATTTCCGCGAACGCAAAAATCGCGGGATCCTGAAGGGACCGAAAAGGGAAAGGATGCGGAACGACCGTGACTCTGCCTAGAGGAGGACGTCCACCGAAATCCAGCGAGCGGCTAAAGAGAAGATTAGTGAAGAGTCCAGAGGCAAGTACGAGTCCAACGGACATTCTCAACATGGTGCTACCAGCATCGTGCTTCACTGTCAGGACGCTGCGCAGTATGCTTTTAAGCCAACGTCGAGGAAAACGGACGATTATGTTCGTTTCATCGTCATTATATCAATTATTATTGCACTGTTATCGAACCAATAAAATTTACATTGCAGTAATTTTACAAGATTTTTTTTTTTTATATGATTTGCATAGAGGAAATTTTAAAATCCATTAATAAATCATGGAGAGAATACGGAACAGCCACGACCCTTCTGGTCAACCTTTGGGCCGTCCACCAAAATCCAGTGACCAGGTAACGAGGGGATTAGTCACAGAAACAACCAAGACGCCAAGGGTACCTCTCGACTCTCATCATACAACCACCACCATGCTTCACTGTGGGGATTTATTTTTTGTCCTATTTTGTTTGCATTCATGACATATAATCCCAATTAAGTTCACTTAAGTTCCAGGTTGTAACACTACAGGCAGGTTGAATACTTATGCAAGACACTGTAATATTTTTCTTTATTTAATAATTATTATTATTTAGAAAAAAAAGAAAAAAAAAAGGATACGAGGTCACAATTTACCCTGGAAAAAAAAAAAAGCTTTCTCAATTGTTTCTAAACAGTTTAGAATTTTGAAGTGTATAACGATAATGTATAGTGTAAATGCTAGTAGGCTGTTTATTTATTTATTTATTTATTTGTGTATTTTTTAAGTTTAGGCTGAATTGGAAAAAAAAAAAATGTTTCCAACGAATGTTGCTGTTGTTTTTCTTCTTCTCCATAAATCACGCCGTTCCTGAGATCATCAGCGTATTTTAATGTAAAAATCATATCGGCATATTTCAACACAACACGAGATCCGCCCCATTCCCGAAATCCGGCGGTCTGACGCGGCGTAGCTCTCACTGAGCCGTGCGATGTGCAGACTGCAGAGGAACGATCACTGCTCTCTGACATTTTGAGGTTAGAAAGCGGGAAACGCCGCTTTACTGAGCACAGCTCGGGATTTAAGTGGAAAAGCAGCCATGAAAGACATTTTTAATCTGCTAATGGAAAATCACATTACATTTTTTTTTTTTCCCCTTCAATTTTGCTCTACTGTGAAGTAATATTATAGACTCCGGGCTCGAACGGCGGCGCGTTTTTATTTTTACTTTTGATTTTTTTTTTCCCCCATCGCTGTCCACATGTTTGAAATGTTAAAGCCCGGCATTGGAGACGGAGATTAGTTCTCTCCCAGGGAGTAAGTCTTCCATAGGATTATGTTCGTTTGTCCTTACGTAGCCTCGCCGGCCGGCTTCATCGTCCATTATTCACCGTTATTCACCGCTGACGAGGTTAATATGTATTAAGCGAGCTCGCGACAGCCCGAGCGCTTCTGTAACGGGTTTCGGAGAGCACATATGAAATGTTTTATTTAATGGAGATGATGGTCGCTTTATGCTCGTTGCCGATCGCACGATCGCAGAGTTATTTAGGCCTAGAGTTTAAAAAAAAAAAAAAAAAAAAAACACGTTTTCAAGATTAAAACATGTCATAACTCATCTCCATTTGAACAATCTCATTATGACCATGGTTCTTTGTTGAATTGTGCCTGCATTTCGCTCTTAAATGAGTAACGGTGTTGAGCTTTTTACCAAAACAAACAGCAAATACGTATACGGAACGTCTTTAACTCGTATCCATCTTAACAGTGTGAGGACGTTAAGGAAAATTCGAACAGCTTACTTACTAGTGACTCTCATTAAATTCATAATTCACTCATTTAATCTATACTTTGCGTGTCAGGGAATCCAAAGTGACCTCGTCTGTCTATATAATTGCAAATAACGTAAAAAAAAAAAAAAGAAAAAGAACGCGAGAATGTCACGTTACAAAGAAGGATACGGAAGCAAGCGCAGATCTTCAGACATTTAATAAACAAACAAACAAACAACAAAACTAAGACAACTAAGCAGGATACTGTGGCTAAGGCTAAACAAAACATGGTACAGGGACAAAGGTGAAGTTAGACGATACGTAAGACGAGGAAGCAGTACAAACACTGGCTGTATATATGAGTGCTTGTTAAACAGAAACGTGATACAGGTGCAGGTGATCATGTGACAGTGATGTAGTATGGTGCAGTGGCTGCTGGGAAATGAAGTCCAGAGTTACCTCCTTGATATATGACAGAGAACATGCTTTCCTTCTTCCTTGAATCTTCAAGAAGCTTGTCTTAAACTCCCCATGAATTTTGTGGCTTTTGGTACGAATATATCAGCCTTAAGATTAACTATAAGCTAGTTGGCTCCAAACCAACGACCAAATTCGTATTTAGAAGATATACACATTGAAAATGTACAGTCTCTGTCTACCACCGATACGGATCAGCGATTCTGAGCTATGTACACCGCTGTACAAGTCTCTGTGGATGGGCTGTTACTATAGAAACGATAACGATTTCGTTATACGACGAGCGTTATAGAAAATCAACATTATATACGTTTGTTTTTTTGTTTTTTTTTAGTTCAGACCTGGTTCAGAATTGTCCAGAGCGTAAAACTGCATTTGAAAGGGAAAACCTGTGTTTATGTGTTTATAATGATCTGGAAACTGAGACCGTTATCGATTCGGTGAGCCATAGTGGCAGTTAACTAATCACCTTCGGACTCGCTCCTCCATCAGGACGCCCTCTCGGAGCTCTCTCGCTATCGATAGGTGAAATCTCCCGAGGATCTCGGAGACAATGTATTTCATTTGAACGTAATTAATGCTTGTGCGTTCAGTTTACTCGGCTTTGCATAAGTAAGCTCTTCTTTGATTAGCGCACTCGGGAGCGATCGATGGCGTGGCGCTGAGCCGGTCCTGAGATCAGGGAGACAGATAGCGTGTTCTGTTCTGTCTCGTCTGATAATACCGTGTAAAAAAAAACAAAAAAACAAACAACAACCCGTACAGATGCTCCAGTGTAACGAGCGAAGGCAGGCTTTGTAAATTTGCGTCATTAGTGCTGGTGTGTGGTGTTTAAAACAACATCTGTGGAACGTAAGTGCCCTGACGCTTCATTTTGAGGAGGTACAACAGATGTTCGAGTGATTCTTTGGGTTATTTCACAAGAAATAAACGTAGTATTGCTGGGGAAATTGAAATGAAATAATAATTCTCTCTCACGCACGCACGCACACACGGATGTACGGGTGCAAAGTAAATCCTGCAAAGAGACACACGGCGCTGTGGAATTCTAGATTCGGACCGGTCAGAAGGCGGAGGTTTAAATTTTCCACCACGGCAGCGAGGAACGCAATCGATGACCCGTTTCGCGGACGTTCCGCAGCGTTACACGTAAATGGATGAAAAAAGTATGACGTGTCATTCTGTAATAAATAATAACTTGTAATCATTGCTGTGCACTTCAGGACGTGCTGTTATGGGAAAACAATCAACGTCAGGGTAGTAGCAGTGACTCCGCTTCAACACACCACCCTGTCGTGGATTATTTTCCCATAGTAGCATGTCACGTAGTTTTTTTTACTCCTTAAATATTTCATCTGCGTTTATTCTCTCTCTCTCTCTCTCTCTTTTTTTTTTTGGAAAGAGCTGCATGTTTTATCCTCGCTGCTGGGAATCATCATATCCTCCTATAATTGAATTTCACACTTTTAAATAAATTAACTTCCCACTGCAACCAGAATAGACATGGGAACACCTCACTCTCTCACTCTCTCTCTCACACACACACACACACACACACACACACACACACACATACTGAATTTACTGATCTTTGATTATTTTTGCCATTCTTTTCCCTTTCCTGTCCCTGTTTCCTGTTTTTTCTCTTCCATAGTTGCTGTGTGTGTGTGAGAGAGAGAGCGCGAGAGTGAGAGAGAAAGCGTGTGTGTGAGCGAGAGAACAAACTACAGATTATGTAACTACTACAACAAGTTGTATATTTATTATTCGTGACCAACTTTTGCACCACTAGCTATAGGGGAGATTCATTGATTTGTCGATTCACTGATTCATCCATCGATTCGCTGATTCATTGATTCCTTCCTTACTTCATTCATTCATTCTTTACTTGTCAGTAAAAGGTTTAACCAGGTCAGAGTCACAGGGGCCTATTCTGGGAAAATTGGGCCAAAGTGCTTTGCTTTACGTGAACACTGTGACCCTGTTGCTCTCTGGGGTACGACCTCCACTCTGAGACACGCCCATTAGCTCTCGTGTTGCTACACAAGCAGGCGTTGGACGTGACGTAACAGTAACACGTTAACGTCACGTCTCTGACCGCTGCTCCCGTCTCACACTTCAACTCCCAGAATCCTCGGCACATCAAACACATCAAAAATGATTCTAACAGTGTAAGAATGGTACTGAAAGGAGAGCAGAACCCTTGGCACCGCTTCATTTCCTTTCCCTGCTTCACTCCTTCGCTTCTTTGCTCCTCCCACTGAGGAAAAATGACACAAGGACAATTCTACTTGCTAACTGGGATGTTCTCGTTATCTACATTAATAACTGCAGGACAGATTTGCACATACACAACATGAATTGATTACACGCTAAATTATCCTTGATTAGAATAGACATCACACTCTGAACTCAACAAGATTCTCCTCATCACCTGACTTCTTTTTTTTTCTTCTTCTTCTTTTTTCTTTTTTTTCTAAAAAATATTCAATTGAACCTTCATGCAAAGATTTTATTTGAACCTATTTGCCTATGGATTTATAAATAGGTTTAAATAGGTATATCGGTTTACAAGACCAGCCTCATCACCTGACCAAGTCACATGACTCCTATATCTGCTCACAGTGTCCTGATTACTAATCACACACACCTGTCTCCCATTTACAAACTCACCTTCTCACACACACACTTCAGAAAATCTCGCACAAGCCTTTTCTGTGATTCCACGAGTTTGTTTGTTTGTTTGTTTGTTTGTTTTACTGTTAAAGTTTTGGGGGGGTTTTCCCCCCCTTTTCTTCTTGAGTTTATTTAAGTCTGTTTGTTGATCACCTGGCTTGGTTTCAACCGCCATTTTGGATTTATCTGATTGACTACCTCCTGGCTTTTAAAACCCACCCTGCTCCTTCTTCCCTCCAGCTCCCTGCTTTATACCTGACAGGTAATTACAAGTAAAGAGTACAACTAAAATAAATAAATAAATAAATAAATAAATAAATAAATAAACTCATGATTGAGGAGCCATTTGTGTGTGTGTTTGCTTCTGATGTATTACATTTACAAATAGGTTTATAAACTAAAGGTAAAATACAGCTAGAACATGTTTAAACAACAACTTTAAACTGGTCTATTTCAGATAAATGTCTTAAAACATTAGTAAAACCTCCGCAGCACTTAAAAAAAACCGTGTCTAAATCATTAAAATAACTCGGACGTTAGTAAATCATTAGAGTTGTACTGATGCCATTAGCATGGATGCTAGTTAACTAATATTATGTGTTTTTGCTAACTCTATGCTATTCTAATTCTATATTTCTTCTTGTGTAAGACTCAAAAACCGTGTAAGAAGTGATTTTGGGTTAAATGCCACAACAGTTATGGAATCACTCGCATGAATCAATTAAACTAATTTAAAGCTAACTAGCAAGCCTGCCTCATTAGCAAGCCAGGTAAGCTGCACGGTCGTGCTATATTAGCTAGCTCACTTTAACCCAATGCCAATGTTCTAGAACCATAAACAGGAAGTAAATGCTAGCTTGATAATTTGCTTAGCCATTTTCAAACTTCCAAATAATATGGAACCTCACAGGCTACCTAGCGAGTTAGCTTTGTAGCACATGTTTGTTTTTTTTTGTTGTTGTTTTTGGAAAACAAGAGATTTGTTACACGGCAATCTTCTCTATATCTCATCCCAGTGTTCTCTTAACATTTTGCAGTATGTTTCGATTCTTCTTTTTCTTCAGTTTTCGTTATTAATGCTGTCCTTTTTGTTTCCCTGCAGTTTGTTTGCTGGACTTGGCGTCATTGTGCCGTCATTTTCTGAGGTAAGTCTCCAGCGTCACTGGTCCTAATCGATTAAAAAGGGAGAAACTTGTAGTGACTCTTTCTTTCACCATACTATACTCATCTCATTCTTGTCCCAACCTTCATGTTTTGTACAAGAGCTACACGGCTAATGTAAATAAGTAATAGGACGTTATAGCTTCCGGTTCAGCATTCAGTCCGTGTGTGAGCTGTTGCTATGGAAAGAATGTCGTATTAGAACTGTGGACACTTCCAGCTATTTGTTCAACAAAGAAGAGAAATTGTTGTATTTTCTTCTCCTTTTCTTGAAGGAGAGGAAGAGCTTAGCCCCTCTGGCCCATTTACACCAAGACGTTATATATAGATATTTTTAAGTAAGGTTATTTGAAAGGAAAAGTTACAGGCTCTCATGCTGTTCGATGGACTAAATCCATCCGAGCGTTCATTTTTCATTAAGTCTCACAGTGCATCAGATATCATAATTATGGCCCATTATTACCACCGGAATGGAGCTGTCTGAGTTTTACAGGGGAAAAGATCACTGAATGCCGCTTTCATGCCACTTTATGTGCCAAGTGTTGACGGTTTAATTTTCGTATTGATTTAAAGTTAATGCTTTGGGTGTCTCGTGAGCCTTTTGAGATCTGAAACCACACACGTGATGAAATGAAAACATGAGTCGGTAGTAATAATAATGAGCTTTGTTTATAAAGCTGTTTTCAGGCATGTTCCTCGGATTGTTCAGTAGTGACTGTTAAAGGATAGAGTAATGAAACGATGTACATGCATATAGGGAGAAAGTACTGAGATATAGGATGAATGAATTATTTTTAAAAAATGAAGTTTAATGTAAACAATCATAATTTTGCAAGAAATTGTTGAATCTAATTTGAAGATGCTATACTACTTAGACCTTAACCTGCTGCTACTACTACTCCTTACTACTCCTACCCTTAATACTACTCCTAATACTACTCCTAATAGTAGTACTCCTACCCCTAATACTACTACTCCTCCTAATAGTAGTACAACTACCCCTAATACTACTAGTACTCCTACCCCTAATACTAGTACTTCTACCCCTAATACTACTCCTACTCCTTACTACTACCCCTAATACTCCTACCTCTACTACTACTCCTACTCCTTATTACTCATACCCCTAATACTACTACTACTACTCCTTACTATTCCTACCCCTAATGCTCCTACTACTCATACTACTACCTCTAATAGTACTTCTCCTAATACTACTACTCTTTAATACCCCTAATACTACTAAGCCTTACTACCCCTAATGCTCCTACCCCTAATACTACTCCTACCCCTAATGCTCCTACTCCTAATACTACTACTCCTATCCCAATACTACTCCTAATACTACTACTCCTACCCCTAATGCTGCTACTACTCCTTACTACTCCTACCCCTAATACTCCTACTACTCCTACCCCTAATGCTACTACTACTCCTACCCCTAATACTACCCCTAATGCTGCTACTACTCCTTACTACTCCTACCCCTAATACTACTCCTACCCATAATACTCCTACTACTCCTACCCCTAATACTACTCCTACCCATAATACTCCTACTATTCCTACCCCTAATGCTACTACTTCTAATACTACTACTCCCACCCCTAATACTACCCCTAATGCTACTACTACTCCTTACTACCCCTACTCCAAATACTACTCCTTACTACCCCTACTCCAAATACTACTCCTTACTACCCCTACTCCAAATACTACTCCTTACTACCCCTACTCCAAATACTACTCCTTACTACCCCTACTCCAAATACTACTCCTTACTACCCCTACTCCAAATACTACTCCTTACTACCCCTACCCCAAATACTACTCCTTACTACCCCAAATACTACTCCTTACTACCCCTAATGCTCCTACCCCAATACTCCTCCTACTCCTAACCCTAATGCTACTACTACTCCTTACTACTCCTACCCCTAATGCTACTACTACTCCTTACTACTCCTACCCCTAATACTACTCCTTACTACTCATACCCCTAATACTACTACTACTCCTTACTACTCATACCCCTAATACTACTACTACTACTCCTTACTACTCCTACCCCTAATGCTACTACTACTCCTTACTACTCCTACCCCTAATACTACTCCTTACTACTCCTACCCCTAATACTACTCCTTACTACTCCTACCCCTAATGCTACTACTACTCCTTACTACTCCTACCCCTAATACTACTCCTTACTACTCATACCCCTAATACTAGTACTGCTCCTTACTGCTCCTACCCCTAATGCTACTACTCCTAATACTACTACTCCTACCCCTAATACGACTACTCCTTACTACCCCTAATGCTCCTACTCCTAATACTCCTCCTACCCCAATACTACTACTCCTCCTACCCCAATACTACTACTCCTCCTACCCCTCATGCTACTACTCCTAATACTATTTCTCCTACCCCTAATGCTACTACTACTCCTAATACTACTTCTCCTACCCCTAATGCTACTACTACTCCTAATACTACTACCCCTACCCCACTACTACTCCTAATAATACTACTACTCCTACCCCACTACTACTCCTACCCCTAATGCTACTACTACCCCAATACTACTACTACCCCTAATGCTACTACTCCTAATACTCCTATCCCTAATGCTACTACTACTCCTAATACTACTTCTCCTACCCCTAATACTACTACTACTCCTAATACTACTACTCCTACCCCTAATACTACTACTACTCCTACCCCTAATGCTACTACCCCAATACTCCTACTACTCCTACCCCAATACTACTATTACCCCTAATGCTACTACTCCTAATAATCCTATCCCTAATGCTACTACTACTCCTATACCTAATACTACTACCCCAATACTACTACTCCTCCTACCCCTAATGCTACTACTCCTAATACTACTACTCCTACCCCTAATACTACTTTGAATACTACTACTCCTACCCCTAATACTACCCTAATGCTACTACTCCTAATACTACTACTCCTACCCCTAATGCTGCTAATACTACTACTACTCCTAATACTAGTACTACTGCTACCCCTAATACTACTACTCCTTACTACATCCTACCCCTAATACTACTACTCCTACCCCAATGCTACTACTACTCCTTACTACCCTTACTCTGAATACTACTCCTTACTACCCCTAATACTCCTACCCCTAATGCTGCTACTACTACTCCTATCCCTAATACTACTACCCCAATCCTACTCCTACCCCTAATACTACTACTCCTTACTACCCCTAATGCTACTACTCCTAATACCCCTATTACTCCTACCCCTACTACTCCTACCCCTAATGCTACTACTCCTACCCCTAATGCTACTACTCCAAATACTACTCCTTACTACCCCTACTCCAAATACTACTACTCCTTACTACCCCTACTCCAAATACTACTCCTTACTACCCCTAATGCTCCTACCCCTAATGTTACTACTACTCACTACCCCTAATGCTCCTACCCCTAATGCTCCTACTCCTTACTACCCCTAATGCTCCTACCCCTAATGCTGCTACTACTACTCACTACCCCTAATGCTCCTACCCCTAATGCTACTACTACTCACTACCCCTAATGCTCCTACCCCTAATGCTCCTACTCCTTACTACCCCTAATGCTCCTACCCCTAATGCTGCTACTACTATTCACTACCCCTAATGCTCCTACTCCTTACTACCCCTAATGCTCCTACCCCTACTACTACTGCTCCTACTCCTTACTACCCCAATGCTCCTACCCCTACTCCTAATACTACTGCTCCTAGCCCTAATACTACTCCTCATACTACTACTACTCCTACTCCTAATACTACTCTTAATACTACTTCTCCTACCCCTAATGCTGCTACTACTCCTACCCCAATACTACTCTTAATACTACTCTTAATACTTCTTCTCCTACCCCTAATGCTGCTACTACTCCTTTCTACTCCTACCCCTAATACTACTACTACTCCTAATACTACTACTCCTACCCATAATACTCCTTATACTACTACTCCTACCCCTAATACTCCTACTACTCCTACCCCTAATACTACTACTCCTACCCCTAATGCTGCTACTACTCCTTAGTACTCCTACCCCAATACTACTCCTACCCCTGCTGCTACTACTACTCTTCTTACTACCTTTACTATTACTACCCCTACTACTAATCATACTATTACCCCTACTGCTAAAACTATTACTACTACAAATACTAGTATGCAAATTAATTGGAGCTGTAAATACCAAGACATTAAGTACTTTCAATTAAATGGCAAATTGCAAAGCTGTTTTAAAATGCTTTATAAAGTATGGTACAAGTATATTTATATTTAATATGAACACTTTTATATGCTTGATATTAAGACTTGATAAATCGAATAATAATAATTAATTTGAGACATGTAACTAATTAATTGAAAAACTTTAGTTGCCAAATAAAGACAATTAATAAAGGAGATGCTCCTCTCAGTTGTATGGAAAACCCTGAAGAGTCTCCAGCTCTCGTGTTTCTCGTCTCCGCACTGAGACATATTTCCATCGGGTCTTTTTCCTGCACACTTGTCATGCATTATTGATGCGGATCTTCCTCCTGGATGTCAGGACACACTATTCTCCGAGCATGGTGGCTCTGCGAGGCTTGTTTTTCCTCAGCTGATGCAGGTTTACAACGAGTTCACAACTCTTACCAATCCTAGCTAGTGTCAGCTTACGAACTAGCTCAGCTTGTCACGTAGATTAGTTTCAGTTCAAACGATCCGTTTGGCCGTCGCTCTTCAATAACTGTCTCATTTGCATAAAATTGAATACTTCCTGAACAATGGAGCAGTACAGTAAAAAAAAAAAAAATTTATAGCTATTTCGCGTCACTTTGTTAGTGTACTTTGGAGACATCACGACCGCAGACAATTACGCTAACAGCTTGCTAACATGATTTGGTAGATTGTTTGCATCCCAGTCTTGTTGGTCCCGTCTCTGAAAGAATAGATTATGCAGGAACAGATTTAGAGCTTCATTTACAAAACACTCTGACTGAATAATTCATGAAGACATCTTCCCCCCAAAAAAAAAAAAAAAAATTACATTAGCGTTCATTGAGAGAATTCAAGAAGTGCCATTAGACAGCAGTTGTGAGAGATTTTGCAGTAAACAAGTTTTGTTCTTTTCTCTGTGCAGGGAAAATGTGTGGCAATTCATGTGTGGTGATCAGAAAACACTGGATTAATCCTTTTAATAAAACAGCTTTTGGTTATTTAATTTTGCTTATTGTAAAAGATCAGAAACGCAAAGTCTAAGTAAGATAAAGTGTAGTTTATTTGTTAATATAGTATTGTTGATGGTGTGTATGGTTTATAATGAAAACCAGGAAAACTACTTTTAATTTTTTAACTTTAATTAAATTTTTATATATATATATATATATATATATATATATATATATATATATATATATATATATATATATATATATATATATATATATATATATATATAAATAAACTCCTGAGAGACTCCCAGATGTTTTAAAAACAAATAGAGCCTAAATGTTTCCTCTTGTTTTTTAATGTTTGACCGAGGTGTAGCATAGCATTCATTAGCAGTAGTAAGTCATTGAAAGGTCCTCACAAGGATGGGAAAACAAATGAGAGACCTGCGGCCGGGTGATAAACTGGTCTCTCAGGGCGAGTAGCCTGTAGTCATGGTTGTCTGAAAGTTGTATGGCGGGCCACACACTGAGCCACTGACTCCTATGGGAGCGGTAAATCCCGAGCAAACAAAGTGCATTAAACACTCTGACTTAACAACTGGTCAAACAGCATGCAGATGATCTGAGCGGCCTGTGTGTGTGTGTGTGTGTGTAAACAGCCGGTCCTATTTACTCTCCGTCACTTCCTGCAGGAGTGAACATGATGCAGAGCTTTACTTTGAATAAATATACAAATATATAATGGTCAAATTTGTTTTCGAGTAGGTGATCCCAAGAATCCACAATGATGCAGTAGGCAAGAGAAATTCTGCTGATTAATACGGCGACAATTTCCAAAATCCAGGATTATTAAAAAGCCCGTTTTTTTTTTTTTTGTTTTTAAATTGCATTCTGGTTTTTAACTAAGAAACAAGGTTTTGAATTTGCTTCTATTTACTGTTCCTTAATCAAGCTCATCTAAAATTTAAATAGGTAAGGAGATTAGTAAGTCAAGTGTGTTTATATTAAAAAAAAAAAAAAAAAAAAAGTAGGGTAAATATTTACCCGTGTTAGTCAGTATAGAAATGAGATGAAATGTTAATGAGGCTGTTGAGCACTCTCTGACCAATCAGAATCCAGAACGCTCTGATTCATATCTTAAGAATCTGTACGTCCTGCAGCGTGCCGTAGACTTCGGAAGCGTTTCTAGCTCTGAGTGCTGCGTTGGTGCAGACGTGACGTTTGTCTGTAGGATGGTGTAATGTCCTGCTGAGTTCCAGCCCGAACGAGGCACGACTGTGGTGTCGCTGGAGCGAGTTAAAGACGAGCGCTGACTCCGAGTCAGCATCGTGACTGAAGCGTGATGGAAAACAATCTGCTTTTACTCGTGTGGGCGGCTCGTTCACATCAAACATGCTGCATCAGTCATTGTGTCGTGTGTGTGTGTGTGTGGTTTTGCTGTAAAGCGGTTTAAATGGGGATTCATTACCTGTAGCCACACGTCGCTGTGGTATTCCCGGGTTAAAAGATGGATCTGGTCCGAAGCGGGATGGCTCCGTGACTGTTTGTTTGGTAAAGGAGGCGATCGTCAAACACACCATTATTAAAGGTCATACAATACACTGCAATAGGCATTGATATGTTTAGTCAATGGTTTTTGTGTGTTCCTGAAACATTAAACCTGTCGCAGCACTTACACCCCCTAACTTGGTGTATTTGGCATCCATTTGCCTCCCTTCTCAGATATATGGCATATGGTACATGGCACAACTCCTGTTACTGCCCACAGATATTTAATTACTGTACACAACACCAGGGTTTGCAGAAACATTTGCTTTTTTCCATTAATGATTAAACAACATGGCCGGATGAGTGTTTTATAACCTTTTACTCGTGTCCCCATGTTCAATGTGTTCAGGTATGTAATGTCTAACACGAGTCGCACTGCTTGCTGGTTTTATTTATTCTAGGTCGGTAGCATGAGATCTGCATCGATGAGTTCTTCTCAGTTTGAAAATTAATAGCCACGTTAAAGACCGAGCCAGTGAAGACGCTAGAAGATGGCGTTGTAATTATTGCAATTAGCGTGAAGGTAGGAGGACAGACAGAACAGGAAAGAGAAATCTGAGAAGCCTAGCAGCTGTGGAACACTGTCTCTCTCTCTCACACACACGGTTCATACACCACCCTTTCACGTCTGTAGGATCCTGTTGGCGCTCGGGTATCGTATGTATTTTGAGTATCAGGATTATGTCGATATGAGTCATATGAAGGAGATGCAGCTGGAAATGCATCCAATTAAAGCATTTAAATACAATTAACTCTCTCGACGTTCACACGGCTCGTCTTTAGGAAATATCTGGATGAGGTTTTCTTCACATTTGTTTACACTTGGCTAGACAAATTCTAATTGTGTTGATTTGTATCTTGTGTTAATGTGAAAATCCGCTGATTATATTCAACCAACAACTTGTTTCTCCTTTTGAAGTGTTATGCAAAAGCTGGCTTCTACATTTAAACACTGTTTTTAAAATGGTTTTAGTGTTTGGTGATGTAGGAAGGGGTTTGGAGTATGACGTGAGGTTGGATCCAGGTTTGGGGAATGATGTGAGGTTGGGTGGCTGGAGGGGGTTTTTGGGGACTGATGTGAGGGTGGTGCAGGGGTTTGGGGGATGATGTGAGAGTGGGTGATGGGTGAGGGTTTGGGGGATGACGTGGGTGAGGGTTTGGGGGATGACGTGGGTGAGGTTTTGGGGGACTGATGTGGGTGAGGGTTTGGGGGATGACGTGGTTGAGGGTTTGGGGACTGACGTGAGGTTGGAACCAGGTTTGGGGAATGATGTGAGGTTGGGTGGCTGGAGGGGTTCTGGGGACTGATGTGAGGGTGGTGCAGGGGTTTGGGGGATGATGTGAGAGTGGGTGATGGGGCAGGGGTTTGGGGGATGACGTGGTTGAGGGTTTGGGGGATGACGTGGGTGAGGGTTTGGGGGATGACGTGTTTGTGGGATGACGTGGTTGAGGGTTTGTGGGATGACGTGGTTGAGGGTTTGGTGGATGACGTGGGTGAGGGTTTGGTGGATGACGTGGGTGAGGGTTTGGGGGATGACGTGTTTGGGGGATGACGTGGTTGAGGGTTTGTGGGATGACGTGGTTGAGGGTTTGTGGGATGACGTGGTTGAGGGTTTGGGGGATGACGTGGTTGAGGGTTTGGGGGATGACGTGGGTGAGGGTTTGGGGGATGACGTGTTTGGGGGATGACGTGGTTGAGGGTTTGTGGGATGACGTGGTTGAGGGTTTGGGGGATGACGTGGGTGAGGGTTTGGGGGATGACGTGTTTGGGGGATGACGTGGTTGAGGGTTTGTGGGATGATGGGGTTGAGGGTTTTGGGGATGACGTGGTTGAGGGTTTGGGGACTGATGTGAGGGTGGGGCGGCGGTTTAAATGTTATAACTGCACCTTGAATGCATTTCCACTTTGCCTTGGTTCTGGCATAAACCTGGAACTTAAGAGACTAAATTTGCAGTCTTTTGTGTCATGTTGGCTAGATATTATATAATTTTAGCTGATATGGAACAATTCTGATGCACCTTTTTTTTTAAATTTATTTATTTATTTATTTTAAATCAGCTCAACACAGGAAGCTTTAAATGTATTTGGCTACAGTTTGATCAGGATATAAGATGTGTAATCTGATCAGGTGTAAACGTGATCAAGAAACAGATCCGACCATTTATTTATTTTAAAAAAAGGATTCTTGAGGCAAAGAAGGACGAGCATTAGCGTCGGCTGTCTGTCCTTTTTGCTGGCTGTGTGCTTGTGAATTGTGCCTGAAAGCAGGAAAATCTGGAGTGATATAATCTCCACAGAATGGCTCGAGGAAATTTAATGGGAGTCGGAGCAGTCTGCTGGAAAGACATGTCTAGTGGAATGCACTCGTGATGACAGTGTGACCATGGAGGTAATGAGCTACTTAGACATTAAGGAAATGAAGCTTTGATAATGTGTCTATTCTAAGAAAACCATGAACAGCACATAGCACATGCTTATAAAGGGAAAGTGTGTGTGTGGGGGGGGGGGGGGGCACGGGTAACTGGTACAATAATTTTTTTTTAAATTTTATTTTATGTCAAGGTACGTACAGATACTTTAGGCCAGGTAGCGTGCACTGAGAGGCTTGTTTTGCTTTTCTTGTAGCGTAATGAAACTTAAGATTATTTTTATCAATCGGCTTTCTTTAAGAAAAAAAAAAGTATTTAAATATGAAAATGATGTAATGGGTTAAATGGGATCATTTGCATGTCATAATCCTGTTTTCACCTTTGTTTTCATTATGATGGGGCTTTTATTTATTTTAAAAAAGCCCAATAGTCAGATGTTCACACTTTTATATTTGTATTCCTTAATGTTTTTTTTTTTTTTTTTTGTATATTGACTTTTTGCTCATGACATCATGTCTTGAGATATAATACTATCTAATGCAATAACTTCACATGACTGTGACCTAAAATCAAAACTACTACTACAAAAAAAATCCATCAGTCTGCTTTTACAGCCTCCCTTCTTTTAACATAGGTTCTTTACAGCACCTTAGGTTCTGCAAAGAACTTTTTTTTTTTTTTTTTTGGTCGGAACCATTTTTCACTGTATAGAGTGCTTGAGTTGAGCTGTAGGGTTCTTTGATTCATTATAGGTTCTTCAGAGCAGGGTATTGGTTCTTCAAGTTATCATCCATTAACAGGTTAATGTGAGAACCCTGAGGTTATTTGTGGGCCTGGAGAGGGTTCTCCTAGCATCACACTCTCCTAAGAACCTAACTTTGGATCCTTGAATTTTTTAAATTTTTTTTTTAAGAGAACATCTGATAACATGGTTCCTTGCTGTGAAGAACCATTTCTGGGTTGTTTAACGCACCAGTAACCATGTGGTTCTCTAAACAACGCGCGAGTAAACGGTTCCTTGTGCAAGTTAAGTTTTCTCCTGTGGCATCAGGCTGAATTTAAAAAAAAAATTCTAATTGGACCCTTTTTATTTTTAAGAGTGTATGCATGTGTGTGATGATGTGGATCTTTTTGAAGGCTGAAAATGGCTTTCCGTACGGAAACCAGACATAATTCGTAGTCCTAAACCTATGGAATAACTTGCCCTTGAACATACAATTGTGAATCATTACATAATGTAAGAAAATGTCTGTGCAAGGAAGGGAAGGAAATGCGCCGTTCAGAACTGTCTGATGCAATGGGTAGAAACGTTAACTGTTTACCTAAGAATGTACAAATGACAACAAACTCTGCATAGTGATGGGAAGAGTGATTTTCGTGGCGCTGTGAAATGGGGAGAACTCTGAGAGCTCTGGGCTCTAGGTCTGGGTGGCTTCTGGTTCTCGGTATAATGCCGCACCTTCCGTTACAGACTCTCGAGGAGGAGAGCGTGAGGTGGTGGGTGCCAAAATTTTTATCACGAGTAGAGAGAGACGGAGATGGGAATTTATGGAACGTGACCTTGGAAGGAGGTGGAGCGTCAGGTATGGTCGTCTTATGGTCCGGACTTGATCGTTCTAGGCTTGCTGTGTCGGAGTTACAACGTACAGAGGTATAAAAGTTAGCTAATATGGTGAAATAATTCCTATGATTTCTGTACGCTCTTCTCTGGAAACTAAATCGAAAAGCGACACGACACTGTCAAAGTAAGTTCTCATCTCTACAGAAGGATATCCTCAGCCGTCGTCGTTTTAATTTAGACCATGCGTGCCTGGGCGTTGCGAAAATGTTGCCCACCCGCTAACGAATTAAAAAAAAAAACAACTTGCATTTCAACGCGATAATGATGGCTGTAACGACAAACTCGACTTTGGTCGCGAGAGAAAACCAAGAACGTCGTCGCCGCGAGTCCGGAATCCGTCCGGATCGAAGAGGAGCGACCAGAGGAGTTTTAGTGTCGTTAAATCCGATGTTTTCCCTCCATTCGTGTGCAGTTATTCACCTCTGCTGCTCCTGACGCTCACGGGAGGTGATATGTAAATGAACCGTGATTGCACGCTGGTGCTGCGCTCCCGCTGTGGTATCCGAACCATCTCGCTTTCACTAACCCGGTGCTAAATCTCGGCTGGCGCGCTGTGAAACTTCACACCCGTGGAAAAAAAAAAAAAAAAGGAAGACTGTTATTTCCTGCAGAAGCGGCAGGTTTGTTTAGTGTTGAAGTGAAATGATCAGGGCTTGAAATTAACCTGATCACCTGTTACTGTGTAATAGACTGCCTGTTACTGTCCAAATTTGTCAGCCAATCAACCTTTTTACAAGATCAAACCAGCATTTTGCTATGCGCTCTCTGCCGCTTCCGTTTGTTAGATGTAAATAAAATGTGTAGGTATGTATTTGTAGGGAGGTAAAATATGCGTTATATTGTACAAAGCGATCAAACATGGAAATTAAATATCATACTGCAGGACAGTTTGTTAGCACAAGTTCCATCATCCTGGTGTTGTGGAGATCACAGTAGTCCTACAACGATGACTTCAAAAAGCAGATTTGAACCAAAAGTCCAGGGTGAAGTCAGCTTTAATCCAGCCCCTCCTACTCGGGGTAGAATTGAAGCTGAAGTCTAGTGGGTGAAGTGGGACTAGGTCCAGCTCCTCCTTCCTAGGAGGAGTCAAACCATAAGTCCCAGGGGGTGGAGTCGGAGTTGATAAAGCTCCTCCTATCTTGGGTGAAATTAAACCCGAAGTCCATTGAATGGCGTCTGACCAAATTCAGATCCTCCTACCTGGGCAGAATTGAAGCTGAAGTCCAGAGGGTGGAGTGGGACTAGATTCAGCTCCTACCTGAGAGGAGTCGAACCCTAAGGCTGGGGGATGGAGTTGGAATTGATCCAGATGTTCAGGGGAGGCAGTCGGACCCTAATCCAGATCGTCCTACTTGGGAGGAATTGAAGCTGAAGTCCAGAGGGTGGTGTGGGACAAGCTCCAGCTCCTCCTACCTGGGAGGAGTCAAACCATACGAGTCCATACAAGGGGTGGTGTTGGGACTTGATCCAGTCTTGCTATTTTGGTGTAATCGAATGAAAAAGTCCAGGGGATGGAGGTAATCTAAAGTGTTTCGGTCTGGATGAATGTTTGTTTGTTTGTTTTACGATGTACAACGTCTCGTACATCACTTCTGGTTCTGCCGCTATCCCGTGCTTTCCCGCATGCACACTGCAGTGTGAACACGGAGTGGTTTTTACTTCACGTGGACTGGAAAGAAGGAAAAGCATATTCACCTGTTCGTGTGGACTAGTCCTCGGGGTTTATGTGGGCAGACTTGATTAGATGTCAGCAGCATCCAGAAAAAGTCGTCATCCGGAAGATGCTCCTGCACTCTGTAGTAGGCTGTCACATAAACACAACCGCGAGCCGCTTGAGTGCCATCACCCTATTGTTAACCTGAATCTGAGGTTTAGAAAGGGTGGCATGAGTGTATATGGTTTGGGGAAGTAGCAAGACAGCATGAGAAATACTGTTATAGATCTGGTGTTTCTGTTCAGTCTAAAATTGCAGTGTGTGTAGGTGAAAATTTATGCTAAAAAAGGAGCCGAGTGAGTCAGAAAGCCTGGTAAGAGTGTGAGCTGAAGCTGGATGTGGGCTGTTCTGCATCTCGAGTGTTTTTTTTTTTGTGTGTGTGTGTGTCTTCTAGCTCTGCACTTGCTCGCACTAGGGTCCTTTTTTAATATTATACATCTCTCGCGCTCTGTGTCTGTCTCCTATAGGATTATATCCAGAATGTTCATTACCTGCTGAATCTATATATGGAATTTAGCTTTCACTTTGGTGCCGAATTGGTTTTGTCTTCTGTCGACTAAAAGACTAAACGCTCCTTTTACGTTTATCGTTTAAAAAAAACAAACATACATCGTTGTACTTTTTAGCCATGTGCGCTTACGTTAAAATGTTCTGGAAGGGCCGAGAAGTGAGTTACCTGCTGTTAGCGCTTACATTATAGCGGCTTTTAAACATTTATTCCCTAGTGTAAACGCCTCTGATTTCCAAGCATGCTGGAAAACTTAATGATACAGCTTTAACCGTGACCGTTACAAAGCGCTGACACTGGAGACTCCTTCCAAAACTGTTAAATCTCCTCTCGGATAATATAACCGTATCAATTATTATTTTAAATTATTATATAAATCTGTTTGTGGGGCTTCCACCAAGTCCTTGTGAATGAGCGGTTACTATAGAAACAATAACGTATTAGGACGAGCGTGTTCATATACATCTGGGGTTTGCGACTGATGGGCGGCTGGTGTTATCGAAAACGAATCAATACGTTCTGACCAATCAGGTTGAAGAGCAACCCCAGCCCGTGGTGAATCCGTGTCTCACCAGCTCTCCTTTAAGTCAGTGTCACTGTTTTTGTGATGGAGGAAGCTCCGTACGCAGTGGCTCTGGCTTGGTCAATATGTTGACTCCAGTCAATCGGAGTAAATCTGTACTTAACATGTAGCCGCGGGTGCTGAATTGATCCACTTGACCCAGGTGCTTCCAGGTTTAATTGAAAAAAAAAAAAGGAGAGAGAGAAGTACACCCAGGACCTTTGCGAATAACTGCAGAAATCGATATTTGCAGAATGGCTTCCATGTGAGCCGATTCAGAATAAGGTAAAAGATGCTAAAACAAATACTTTTAAAGGAAAGCAAAAAAAAAAAAAAAGTCCCAGTCGAGTGATTTTTTTTTTTTGTTTTTTTTATTTTATTTTTCTAAAAAATCTTTACAGGCAGGCCGTGGAGCGCATTAGCATACCATGGCGAAACTCGGCAGATCAAACCGACACCTTGATTGAGGAGTACATTTGCAAATCTAGGTGAAATTCTCACCTTGGAATCGGTCACATCTGTGCCCGGAGATGTTCTGAGGGCGTTCCACGCTCAAGGTTCATCTTTGTACAAGTCTTCTGCGATGAAGCGAAATAAACGAGCTAACGTAACAGGGTCACGCGGTTATCTTGTATAGCTTACTTGAGAGCTAGTCTGTACTTTTATTCAGCAAACGGTAGTCTTTGTGCATTTTATCTGCTATACCGTATAGCCTTAATTTAAATTTTTTTTTTTTTTTTTTTTTTTTTAATTCGCAAATGGTTTGCGAGTTTAATTAGCGTGGATTCGTGGCGATTCCGCACCACGTAGATCTTGCATTTCTCCAGGAGTACTCCCTTTTTGGATTGTGGGCGCAGCTTGAAAAGTAGATCGATGGTAGGTGGGGGTAGATGTGTGGTCTTGTGGTTGGGAGAACACGAATGTTGTGTACGATGTGCTAGCAACTGTGCAAAAAGTGAGAGAAGCTAAGAGTTCCAGCCAAAGCTGTACTGGAGATTTGTTTGGCTTTTTGGGTAACGTGTGAACTGAATTCTAAAGCGATTCAAAGGTGATAGAGTTCACTCACCACCCCTCCCCTCCCCCAGATAATTAGATAAGAACTCCAATCATTGATGCCTCTGATTTGAACTTCTGTTGTTTGTCAGCTTCCAAATGGCTTGCTTTTCTCCCATAGACAGCTCTCTGGTCTTCATCTTGGTTTATCCTTTTTACAAATGCGGTCTTTACAGGTGAAACTGAAGGCTAAAACCAAGAGTAGACTTTCAGAGCTATTTGTTTAAGCAACCAGGATACGCCTTTGGTAACAAACACCAGTCAGTCATGTGTTCCGATATTTTTGCTTGCCTACAAATTTGGTCTTCTGATACAAAACGTGCTGTGTATATATATATACATTATAAAAACCGGAAATAAAGGCTGAAATTCTAAACTCTCTTCTCATAATCATATCTTTATCTCAAACCCGAATGTCTTTGGTGTACAGCAGAAATAAATGAATTGGCCTTGCCGTTAAAATAGTTTCGGAGGGGACTGCGTGAGGATTCTTTAAAGGCATTTTAATGCACGATCAGCCCGTTTCATGACCTAAAAAAGGAAAATGTTCTTTCCTGATGGGAAAGGCTTGAGTATGGGTCAACTGGAGCTTTCATTTAATTAATAACTTGAAGATCTTTAAGGCTTTCTCTTCCGCTGTACCTCTAGTCCGTCAACCTCATCACGTCATCGTTTTCGCCTCTCTGCAGTGTTCGAACTTAATTAGATGCTTGTTCTTTTATTTTACGAACATGTATTCAGCTTGGCCAGCGTTTCCCATCAGTCACTTCTTACTTCATCGACGTATAAGCTGCATGCGCACTCGTACACTGCACCGTTCCTGATTTCCCGTTGATGGGTGGGACATTTTGTCTCACTGTCCTATCCGTGTATTGCAAATCGGACTTCGGAAGGTCTTACGTTTAACACTTATTTACATTTACGGCATTTGGCCCAAGTCCTTATCCAGACTACTTACAGAAGTGCTTTGAAGTCTCTATCAATGAATACATCGCGGTACTGGGTCACAGACTAAGAATACCATCCGTCTTAACTCTGTTGGGAGGTAATATAGTATGAAAACGGACCTTTTTTTTTTTTTTTTAAATGAAGTGCTAATTTAAGTCCTTGAGGAAGAGGTGGGTCTTTAGACAGTGACTCTGCTGTATAGACATCTAGGGGAAGTTCATTCCACCACTTACAGTAGGTGCCGGAACAGAGAGGAGTCTTGATTCAGGCCTTCCTTGTACCCAGAGAGATGGTGGTACCAGTCTAGCGGTGCTAGAGGTTCGGAGGGAGCCGGGTGTGATCAGTGACTCGAGGTAAGTGGCTGCTGGTCCATGTACGACTTTGTAGGCAAGCATCAGCATTTTAAATCTAATGCAGGCAGCTACAGGAAGCCAGTGGAGGGAGCGTAGCTATGGGGTGGTGTGGGAGAACTTGGGAAGGTTGAGAACAAGTCGAACTGCTACGTTCTAGATCCGTCGTGGAGGTCGAATGGTGCTCGGAGGAAGACCTGCCTGTCGCGGTAGTCCGGTCTCGAAATGACGAGAGACCGAACCAGCACCTGAGTGGCCTGTATGGATAGAAATGATTCTCGAGTTGAGTGTGGAAGCACTGCTTAATTTGTAGGACGTGAGGTAGAGGTAGGGAGAGGTGATCCAGCAACTGAACCGGGAGGGAAAAGATCGCAGAACATTCTGTATAGACATGAACAGTACTCGAATATTCCCAACTTGTTTTAAAAAAAAAAAAATACTGCACATATAATCTGAACACTGAGATCAATGGGGCTTCCTTATCTTGACTTATTCGAATTACTCCACAACGCCGCCATGTAACTTGTAGTGTCTCGTTACAAACCTCAAAGGTCTCCTCTCCTTTCATCCAGCCGAAGACTGTGTGCTACACGTCAGTCAAAAACGAATCAAAACTTGTGCCAGATCATCGCCGTGACCTTCTCGTGCAACACAATGTACTTTATAGTACACTATAGCGCTATAGCCATCAGTGTGTTTAAATATAAACAAGTCGCCAGACTGCAGTGTTGAAAAACGTTTCAATATCCTGGGGTAAGCAAGGACTCGTCTCCTTTACCTCCCTAGACGTGAACTCCATCTAATAATAAACAAGAAAAAATGACTAACTGGCTATATATCTTATAACTCTAAGTTCGCTTGATTTTCTTTGCTAATGACGGGTTAGACTAGCATCGATTGCAGGAGTCAACTTAAATTGCTAGGTAGTTTATCAAATCGGTCATCTTCTAACAAAAGTTCTCGCGCTTCTCGCATGAAAACGTGACCGTAGCATCATTAAGAAAACGATCGCGTTCAATTTCACGTGAATAAATCCTGGAATGCCGTCGCTTCAATCCCGAGAGGTGCAGGATCTCCTTCCGGCGTGATCCGGCATATGAAAGGTGACGGTTTGTTTGTAATTGGAGCGATTGTTCGGTCGTGATGTGACTGAAGTGACCCACGCCACATGGCCCGGGTGTGGGCTAAGCGTGGGCGCGAATGGACAGGAAACATGAGGAACTCTGAATGAACAGTCTGTTTCATTGGCCTCGTGTGTCTGGATCAAGACCTCGTAACACATGGCTCTCGAGAACAGGCGCCAGTGGCCAAGAAGTGTGATTGGTGTGTGTGTGTGTGTGTGTGTGTGTGTGTGGATGGAGTGAAGTACAGAAGAATTTTCTAGTCTAGCATACTTAAAGGGAAAGTCCACCCTGAACGATATTCATATTAATCTTTGTGATCTTCAAAGATTGAATTAAAAAAAAAATGTATGCTTTATTTTCACGTGTGTGTACAGTTGTCTAAATTACCCACAATGCCTTGAGTCTCCCTTCTGAAAGTAGTGAAGTGGGATTTTAGGGCTTGTTGTTTTCTGCCTAAAAAGAGTGACGCGGCGGTGCTCTGGTCCTTCTAGTCTGTCCGGCGCTCTCACCTCGTCATCTGTACGTTCTGCTGAAACTGATCAACTTCCAATGCTTCATCCTTCAGGCTAATACCTCAATCGGTGCCATCGCGCTCGTCGTCATCGTGTAGATCGCGAGCTAACCGAGCCGAGTCTCTGCCGCACTGTAAAGCTGCGTTGCGTTCTGGGACATTGAGACGCAACTCGTTTTCATACGAGCTATTTCGCGTGAAATAATAATTCGCATCTTATGCTCCATGTTGGAGCTTTAGGGTCTAGGTGGTGTCAAATAGCTGCAGTTCGTGACTTTGAGGTGGTCTGTGACTCACAGGAAGGCCGACTTCAATAAATTAGTCTGTATGTCAAGTAAATAAGTATTATGAACAATAAAAGGAAGAAACTGTAATCTTGAACCAATACGAGTCAAAACTATACCGGTTCCTTTAATGCACGCGCTACTTAATGCTGTACGTGTTCAGTCTAAACGCGGAGTTGGAAACGAGAGTTCAGGACCACGGACAGCTCACGCATCACACCATCTCTCGATCGAGGGGAAACTCCAGACTTGGATTAGATCCGAGGTTTTATTTTTCACGCTAATCGGTATTCCCGGGGAAAGACTGTGGATCCGCCACCTCTGTGACCTTCACTGAAGATGGCACTCGCTGAAGGTGAGCGTTTTATACACGTGCGTTCTGAGAGTCGATTGAACCGTCTGAAAAAAGGATTTCCTTTCCTGCTTGAAAATGATTTGCCTGAGAAGTGTTCTTCAGAACGTCTAAAACGACTCTCGTTTATTAGCCACGGTTTACAGTACGCCGGACAGCCCGGATCCACTTCTGTTTATTTTAGTCCGGTTAGTTCTCTTTAAACCATAGGGGTCTTAGATGGGTTCAACCTTTTCTTAAAGGGTTCTTCCTAAAATCTGGTGCGTCAGGGTTCCACGTGGAACCTTTTTACAGGTTCGACCAGAAGGACGAATCGTAGCGCGCGAGATGGAGTCTTAAAATGTGTCGTAAAAAATCAAATAAGTGTAGATTTTTACAGAAATGGTGGTTGCCTGTAAAGCACTGTAAATATTTACTGTAAACTTTGAAAGCTTTTACAGTAAAGCGCTGTAATATGTTTACACGGGGTAAAATAATTACACGTAATCCAGCGTGTTTGTTCATTCGACTAGGACCGAGCTGAGGTCGTATTGAAGAGGGCCCAGAGTGTCGTCTTGTTCAAGGACCCAGTCATGATAGTTTCGGTGTGGCTTCCACCTCTCCTACCTCAAAATTACAGCTCAGGAGGTTGTGTTCAAATCCCAGATCCCACCATTCTACCATGGTTGTGTCTTTTGATCAGGACCCAGCTCGGTCGTATCCGAATGAGTAACTGTACTGGATTGTTTTTGTTTTTATACTTTAAGATATCGCAGCACTTTACTGTACACGTGATTTTAGTTGTTTACTGTAAATCTTTACACTACTGCCAACTCAAGTTGGTACTTTATATCAAATACACATTCGAGGTGAAGATGTAGCCTTAATGATTCCACACCAGCAACTGGGAAAAGTACAGTTTGGTACCTATTTTATTTTTTTTTTAAAATAGTATTTTATCCATCCATCCATCTATACCGCTTATCCTTCCTTCAGGGTCACGGGGAACATGGAGACTATCCCAGGGAGCATCGGACACGAGGCGGGGTACACCCTGGACGGGGTGCCAATCCATCGCAGGGCACAATCACATACACATTCACACACTACGGGCACTTTGGACACGCCAATCAGCCTACCGTGCATGTCTTTGGACTGGGGGAGGAAACCGGAGTACCCGGAGGAAACCCCCGCAGCACGGGGAGAACACGCAAACTCCGCACACACAGGGCCAATCGAACCCCCGACCCTGTGAGGCGAACATGTTCTTCTAAAATGTCGATTCTGGCGAAAATGATATGTAACTGCAAAAATACTTACCGAAATTAAGGCACCAAATGTGGTACCATCGCAGTACTACTAAGGGGACATCCTTTGTACCTTTTTTATTATATATCTTTTACCTGTGCAAGTGTACACACTGTACCTTTCTTATAAACAAGTTTTAATTTGACGCTTTAAAGGTACCTCACTGGCCTTTTAAGGTCCAGTTATGTACAGTATGCACTCTAAAGGTACTAAAGATGCCTCCTTAATGTTAGCGCCCCAGCAACAAGGAAAAGTACTTTATTTGTTTGTTTGTATACAGTGTACTGAATAATGATTGCATGTATGTCTTTCTAAAATGTAGCTTAAAATAGTTGGGTCTCGGATACGGACGATAACAATCATGCGCTCGGAAATAAAGGTACCGAGCAGTACTTTAGTACCGTTGGTTGTTGCTGCGCTACATCAAGGGGGCATCTTTAGTACCTTTTTAGTATGTCAAACTTTTTTTCTTTCTTTAGAACAAAGCTTTAAAAAGTAAATGAGTGGTCGTTGAGGTACAATGATTTGCTTTAAAAAAAAAAAAAAAAAATTCTTTAATATATTGAAAGGTGTAAAGGTACACATTAAGGTGTCCAAGGACGTGGAAAAGTACCTTTTGGTACCTATATTTCATAAAGTGTAGGGAAGGACAGTTGAGGTGTATGTTCTAAATGTAGATAAATAATAGAATAGTGAACTGTATTTTGTCTCTCTCTCTCTCTCTCTCACACACTTTGTTTCGGATACTGAATACACCTTTAAATGGAGAGTTTGGCAACGAGAGGAGGGGCGGAGCCGCGCGCAACACGAGTGTGTGTGTGTGCGTCGTGCGTCGCGTGCGTGTGTGTGTGTTTGCGTGCGTGTGTGGAAATCTCGGGATCGCCCATCAGTCAGTGGCACCGGAGCTTCACACGGGTCCAAATCCCCCTTCACATCACCGCCGCGTTTCCTCCTCCTGATGAAGTGAACTCAGAATACAGGAAAGAAGAAGAGCAGCGAGAAATCAAGAAGGAAAGAATAAAAAGAGAGAAAGAAAAACATCCTTTCAGGAGTCTCATGCGGATTATTACGCTTGGACATCTTTCCGGTGGAATCTGAGGTCAGTCGTTTGTCCTTTTTTTTTATTTTTGCAGCTTTTTTTTTTTTTTTTTTTTTTTTTGTAGCACACACACACTCACTCACTCACTCTCGTTCGCGTGGGAGAAGCTTGAAGTTTCAGCACTGAATTGTGGACAGATCTTTGACTCTCTTGGTGGCGCGGAAACGAAATGCGCGAGGCGCGGAAACGAGTTGGCGAATGAGCGCGAGCGCGCGCGCGCGCGCGTTACGAGTTGCCCAGCTAACGCGAGCGCACGGTTCGAGTTTTCTCCCTGAAATAAACGTTTGATTTGATGCGTCTTGATCCGAGGGACTTGAAGGTTCGTCGTCTGAGCCGATTCCAAAGTCTCTCTCTCTCTCTCTCTCTCTCTCTCTCTCTCTCTCTCTCTCTCTCTCTCTCTCTCTGTGTGTACACACCTCCGGCTCGTGAGACACGGTAGGCACAAAAAATACCCACCGTGCACCTTGCTGTAGCCTGATGATCTTTATACAGTTATAGCTCTTCTTGCTGTAGCCTTAAATTTTTTTTTTTTAACTCTATATATGCAATGCATCATAAAATGTAATATATAGATGTATAGGATTTGTATTATTACAACCGCGAGACTTGATATAGTGATATAAAAATTAATGCAAACCCATGACCGTTACTTTTATTAATAATTTAACTAAAAAAACAAGCAACAAAACAAAACCGGGCCTTGTCTAGTTATTAGCCGTCAATAAAATAAAACAAAACACAACCCTCTTTCAGAAGCATAGATGTGAATGATGTGTCTGATTTTATTTTTAAAGAGTGCATTTATTTATTTTTTTTATTTAATTTTTTTTAAAAAATTTTTATTTATTTATTGTGATCTCCTAAAGTAGTCCCTGAATAATGAATATCTAAATCAGGTTGCAGTCTGGACACACGCCGTACAGGAGGAGGTTCATGTAGAGACACACACACACACACACACACACACACACACACACACCCCAACACACTCAGCACTGAACCTCTGTCTGATCTATCCTTTTTTTTTTTTTTTTTTTTTTTTGGTGTAACACTCCTGTAATTTTTCGTTTCGATCTCACCCCCCACGTGCTTACATTTTTAATTTAAACCCAGGCCGCGTTTAATAATAATAAAAAAATAAATAAATAAAATGCATGCGTCATAGTAGATGGTGTTTGTCGTTTTTAAAGATATCGGAATGAAATAAATTCGGATGTTTTGATTCCGATTAATTAATCACTGTTTGAAATTGTGCAAATAAATCCATGCCTGTGAGGGTGCTTAAACGCACACCTCTTAAATATGTAATATAATAACCTGCCACGCGATCTGAATTCAAGATCAAAGGCGAGAATTACTACCATTTCGTTTTATTTCAGATATTGTCGCTAAAACACCCGCAAATAGGTTTGTGCTCAAATGCGGGTTTATTCTTTTGATTTTTTTCGTTCCGTGTTGCAAAGTCGAACGTATAAAAAAAACGTTCCTATCAAATTCAGATTTAAATGCGTTTTTAAAAATACATTAAAAAAAAGACCTGCATTTGAGCGGCTCTGGAAATAATCAGCCATCGAGCAGAAGGGGATTTTCTTTTCTCTCTCTCTTTTTTTTTTTTTTTTCCTTCTTTTTTCCCCTCCTTCACCTCCAAACCCTGCAGAGAACCCGGTCCCATTAAGCTGTAATCTCACCACCACAGACTGAGCAGGATCTGGATAAATGTGCTCGATAGGAACATGTGCCACGAGGCTATAAAAAGCGAATAATAATAATAATAATAATAATAAATGATATCAAATGAGAAAATCTTTAAGACATAAAGCCGCAGTTTTTGCTCTGATTTGCATTTTGGTGCATCTCAGACGCGCCGTCTTTTATTATAATAATAATAATAATAATAATAATAAGAGAAGAGGGGGGGACAAAAACCTAACAGGAAGGAAGGTGTTCAGTTATTTTTCGATATTAATAAATTCTTGGATATTGGTAGCGCTGTTTTTGTTAATATCCGTAGCCATGTCCTAATGAATTCAAACGCGACTTTGGTGTTACGCAGTGACCTCTAAAAAATAAATAAATAAAATAAACAAATTAAAAAAATAAAAATCCGTTCTTTCCTTTTCTCCTTTGTTTGACCAAACACGAGCGCTGTCGAGTGTGTGTGTGTGTGAGAGAATGTTTTTGCAGGCTGTCATGTCGGATAAGGCCTGATTTAAAGAATTTCATCAAGATGCATTTTGTTTCTTTCTGCCTTGATTTTGACTTTTTTTTTTTTTTTTTTTTTTGCTCTGAAAAGCCGACACGCTTTTTAAACGGACCTGAAATGTCGCATTTTAAAAAATATATATATATTAACAATGGAATTTTAATGTAATGTGTTTTTTAAAAACGCGACTTTAAACTCACGCGACGTGTATGCATTTTCTGTGTATTTATAAAAAAAAAAAAATAAAAAAAAAAAAGCATGGAAATGAAGGCCCCCACCGCCCCACCCCACCACCCCTCTCCGATTGGTGCATTTGAGCCATTTTAATGCAGGCAATCATTTACCTTGCGTTGTATATTTTATTTTAATTTAACTTTTTTTTTTTTCCTCCCCTCATATTTAAAATGTCTTCCCAATGAAGTGAGAATTTTTTTTTTCTTTCTTTTTTTTTTTAAACACCTTTTTAATTTCTTTTGTGATCAGGCAGAAATGAGTCACAGGATGATTTCCTGGAGATGATTTCGTTTCAGAATTAGAATCTAGAAATGAATTGGTTTATATTTTAGAAGACTGTTGAGGTGTGTGTGTGTGTGTGTGTGTGTGTGTGTGTTAAAAGCGATACGATCATAAAACTTGATAAATGAATGTTTCTGATGGCAGTCTGTCCCCCCCCAAAAAAACAGAAAAGGAAAATGTGAGATGTTCTAGCTGTAAGAAGAAACACCCCACACACACGCGCAACGTCCGCAGTGTGACGTGATGTTTTTGTCGTTTTGGCTACACACACCCAACACCGTTGACACCTTTTACCACAGTGGTGCAAGCGTACGATGAGGCGACTGTGTTAATCCTGCGTTAATGATTTTTGAGCTGATGGGTCTGATGGTGTGTGTCTTTTGTAGAGGGGGGCGGTGGTGCATTTGGAGGGTGATGTAATGCAGGAGGTGATTGGCGCAGAGGGCTGCAGTGGGCTCGGTGGCGATGCTGGCGGTATCTCAATCTCTGCAGGGGTTTTTTATTTATTTATTTATTTAATTTTTTCCCTCCTCGTCTGGGAAAGCCTCATTGGGTGCAGGTAGGCGCTCTAGAACTTCCCCGGACCGTCGGCCGGAAGCGCGGGGACGAGGCGGGAACGTCACGTGGACGTGGGCGTTTATCGTTGAGGTCATCCTCCCTGACCATGCGTTCTAATTTTGGAGCGATCTACATGGCTTGGGCGTGTGATGAACGGGCAGGACTGCTGTCGTTAACGTAGCTCGGGTTGCTCGTCGTCGTCCGTCCTCCCCGTTCAATCTCCTGCTTGAAGTGGATCTAAATGCATGACCCTTTTTTTTTTTCTTCCCCCCCCCCCCCCCGTGTGTGGTGGCGTGTGGCGTAGTCACTGGGGCATGACTTTCACATATCAATGAGGACAATGATGTGTGCAATTTAGCCTTTTCACCTCCCTCCTCCTCCTCCTCTCTACAGAATACAGGACCTTGCTTGCCAAAAAAAAAACACCACACATCTTCGCGAGTACATTTTGAGGTGCGGGCACGAGCCAACATGGAGTATCTGTTATTAGCAGCCAGGCTCGCTGGCTGGCTCGCTCTCTCTCCTGGCCTGCTCACCAGGCAGCTGTGTGTTTGTACGCATTGTGTTTCTGCTTCATGGCAATTGTGTGGCTCGACAAAAACTATTGTCCAGCTCTACCTGCTACCTGCGTTCCTGGCAGCCGCACAGGAAATATTAGACGCCTATTAGGTTACACCTCACATGCTGCTATGTAATCCAAGCCTATTCATCTTTGTGGACTCATGTTAAAAGAAAGCAGGTGCTGCTTTTAGACGCACCCAGAGTCCTACAAAACGCCGGTTTCATTTCATTTCTGGTCACCGGACGACAGAAAAGGGTTGCGTTCGTGACTTCTCAATAAATTCAGTGGTAGTTTTCTAGATTTTATGAAACGCACAGATATTTTACTTACAGGGATCATGAAGCATCGTTCATGTATCTCATATCATCTAGGTAATGCATTCAAATACTAATTAATTAAAAACAAAAAATTAGGTTAAAGAATGGGTCATTTCATTATATTAAAATTCTTTTAATCAGATGCACTAGATGTACAAGGACCCACACTGTTTATATATCTTCAGATATGACTTATTTTTAATGATTTGCATTTTTTTAGCCATTTTCAAATATCTATTGTATATTTTACTTGGAGATCATTCTTGAAGAAAACACAGATATTTGCAAGATCTGTTCCTGTAAATGCATTGACCATATTTTTATATATATAATTTCTCTCTCTCTCTCTCTCTCTCTCTATATATATATATATATATATATATATATATATATATATATATATATATATATATATATATATATATATATATACACACAATATATCAATATATATAGATAGATAGATTATATATAGATAGATATATATATATAGATATATATTGTGTGTGTGTGTATATATATATATATATATATATATATATATATATATATATATATATACACACAATATATCAATATATATAGATAGATAGATTATATATAGATAGATATATATATATAGATATATATTGTGTGTGTGTGTGTGTGTGTATATATATATATATATATATATATATATATATATATATATATATATATATATATATATATATATATATATATATACACAATATATATATATATATATATACACAATATATATATATATATATATATATATACACAATATATATATATATATATATATATATATATATATATATATATATATATATATATATATATATACACAATATATATATTGTGTATATATATATATATATATATATATATATATTGTGTATATATATATATATATATACACAATATATATATTGTGTATATATATATATATATATATATATATTGTGTATATATATATATATATATATATTGTGTATATATATATATATATATATATTGTGTATATATATATATATATATATATATATATACACAATATATATATATATATATATATACACAATATATATATATATATATATACACATATATATATACACAATATATATATATATATATATATATATATATATATATATATATATATATATATATATATATATATATATATATATATATATATATATATATATATACACAATATATATATTGTGTATATATATATATATACACAATATATATATTGTGTATATATAGTGTATATATATTTATTTATATTGTGTGTGTATATATATACACACAATATATATATTGTGTATATAGTGTGTATATATTTATTTATTTATATTGTGTGTATATATACACACATACAATATATATATTGTGTATATATATTGTGTGTGTGTATGTGTATATATATAAAATGTGTATATGTGTGTGTATATATGTATGTGTATATATGTATATATATACATTTGTGTATATATTTATATATATGTATATAAAATATATGTAAATTATAAAATCTCTTTCTCTTGCTCTATATATAGTGATATATATAAAATTCGATGGAGAGAGATCTATATACATCTATCTATATACATTTTATATATATAAAATCTGTGTGTGTGTGTATATGTATGTGTGTATATATATATATATATATATATATATATATATATATATATATATATATATATATATATATATATATATATATATATATATATATATATATATTTATATATATATATAATATGAGAGAATGAATGATCTCTGTCTAAATATAGAGATGGATAGATATCTATATCTCTATCTATAGATAGACATCACATCACTTATTATTGACACTTATTCGTGTTTCTTTGTTTTCTGTTTACACACCGTGCATATTTAAATTTTACATAAAGATGTATTTTTAATAAATAAATGTGATGTTTTGCACGGAATGTAAGGAATGTTTATTTTTATACTTGTGATATACAGTGATTGTTTCTCTCCATGCGTCGTTCTTCCTGGATTCGATCCATTTATTTTCTCCACGTCTGCAGATAAATCGGGTTTAACGCTACGCTGCTACTGCTGGAGTTTGGCGCGAGTATAATTTCAGTAATTTACCCAGCAGATGACCGATAACGCAGGACGTCGTGGGCGTGTGTGAGAAATAAAAACGCGAAGATTAATTTGAACGACAGTGCGTTATCTGAATAAGTTTGAAGGATTTAACGCCGTAACGGCGCCCGATTTACTTCAGAACAAGTCAAAGCAAGTTAGATTTAAGATCCTGGTGTTTTTTTAAAAAAATTTTTTTTAAATAAAAGTTGTATTGCATAGGCTTTACAGATTGATTGATTTTATTTGGAAATGTAACGCTTTTTTGTTTCGACAGGGAAAACCCTGGGAATACGATCGCACCGCTGGACTACGTTCCCCACAAGTCAACATGACCGTGTTTTCCTCGAAGGTTAAAAAGCGACCATAGTGGAACTGGAGTTTTTCCACCCGGAGGCGAAAATCTTTTTCGAGGAAAACCCCGTCTCGTGATTTTTAAGAAGAATTTTTTTTTTTTTTTTAAATTTTATTTATTACATTTTTTATCTCACAAATCTGTGCCGTCATTTGTGACGAATAAAACCGTCTTCTGATCAGACTGTTCAACAAAACTGGCCTTATGACTGTTACTTAAGACTGTTAAGACTCCCTTTCTACTGTCCTCCGTTCACTTTTTAAGGATTTTACCGTCGGTAACCTTTGACGTCAACGTCCCATCTATTTAAAAAAAATAAATAAAAGATCTTTTACGCTAACCGTGGGATGTACTTCGGATATACAGCCCTTTTGAACCAAAGCTATTTTTTTCCAATGCTTTTCTATTGCACAGGATTATAAACCCCCCCCCCACTTCTCCCCTCCCCCCAACCCCCCCCCCCTAAAATATCCAGCACTTTCACAATGACTCTGCTCAGATACCCGGTCCAGCTGCAGCTGCTGCTCAGTACTCTGCTCGGCTCTTGTTTGGGTTTGGAGTTCCCAGGAGTGCGAGGGCAGTGGGCCCGTTTTCTCCGTTGGGATGCCAGCACCAGAAGTGACCTCAGCTTCCGGGTCAAAACGGACACGTCCAGCGCGCTGGTCTTGTACTTCGACGACGGAGGCTACTGCGACTTCCTGCAGCTGATGGTTGTGGAGGGCAAGCTGCAGCTGCGGTTCAGCATCGACTGCGCGGAGACCACGCTGGTTTCGGGTAAACGGGTCAACGACAGCAGCTGGCACTCGGTCACCGTGAGCAGGTCCAACCTGAGGACGGTGCTGGGCGTGGACGGCGAGAGCAAGGCCGACGAGGTCCGACCTCAGAGGCAGTACATGAAGATCGTTAGTGACCTCTTCCTGGGCGGCGTCCCCCAGGACATTCGCACCTCGGCTCTGACCTTACCCACCGCCAAGGACCTCCCGCCTTTTAAAGGAGTTATCAGGGACCTGAAATACGGCAACAAGGAGCCTACGCTACTTAGCAGCCAGAGGGTCCGGATGGACACGGAAGGTGTCTGCACCGAGAATCCGTGTGAGAACGGAGGGATTTGCGCCCTAGTGGACGGGGAACCGCAGTGCGATTGTTCCAAGACGGAGTACGTTGGCCGATTCTGCAGCGAAGGTAAAGCGACGTAGATCTTAAATGTTGTGATGCTAATTTGAATAGTTTTCATGTAGTAGCCATGTGACGCGTCAACTCTTCAGGACTTGGTGCGTCTCGTCACTTCGTTCTGCACCTTCCGAGTTCTGATTCAGTGCGATGAGATACCAAACCACGCATAAAGTAAAGTATTTCATTGCTAGGTGTCTTTAATTTGATTTTTATCCACGTTAACACAACATCCTCCTGAGAACGCTCATAAGATGGAAGGTGTCTCTGATTGTGTAAGAATATCAGCTTTGATTCATTCACAACCATCTGTCTCTCTGTCGGTCTCTCTGTGTGCGTGTCTCTCTCCGTCTCTCTCTCTCTCTCTCTCTCTCTCTCTATGTGATGGGTTTTAATATGGCGTTCTTGTACAGTAGCTCCTACAGGATTAGAACATTATCTATTTCTGGAGACGACATGTTGTTGTTGTTGTTGTTGTTGTTAAACGTTGATGTGTATTTGTGTCTCAGCATTCCTGCTGTAGCCATTTTAGATTCTCTGGGGATTTCAAGGTGGCTGGTGGCCATTTCACAGCTTTGTGCATCTGATGTTGCTGGTTCAATACGACAACGTGAGATCATTTTCATGAAGGTCACACTGACGTTGTACTTGAATTCGTGACTCATTTCTGAGCGAGGAAATGACCACCGGACGACCGACGCGTCGACGTGCTTCTCATTCGCACTGGTTTTGATTTGATGTTCATTTATTCAGTGTGTAGTATTGACAAGAAATGATTTGTGTTTGACATTTTTATTTTATTATTTTTTTAAAAAAAGTTTTCCTTAATGCACCTTTTAGATCCTGGTGCATGATCCCACCATTGCAAGGTACTCAGAGTTGGTTGACTGATTTATTATTATAATTTTTTTTTTTTAATTTTATTTCTGAATTATTCTTGTTGTGCTGTATTACTATTATGCGTATCTAGATCTATCCTCTGAATACTACAATGCTTTATTTTATTTTATTTTTTTTAATTAAATGGGAAATCATGCCTATTTTTGAAATACTAACTGAAATGAATGAATTCTGCTAAGCAATGGTTTAAAAAAAAAAAAAAAAAAAAAAATTGGAAAAAAGATGTTTCTGAATCTTAGACCCGAGGCTTTTTTTTTCCTTCAAGATTGAAGCGTTTCAGTTGGGTGGGTGATGAATGGGGAGTGTGCCGTGCCATGTTGGTAGTTCTCCTCACTGCAGACACGAACCTCTCCAGCACTGCCTGGAACACAAAATGGCTGAATACCGATTACGCTTCGTTTAAACGATTTTGGTCGACGCGGAAGCTTTGTGTCCGATGTGGCAATTGTGCGCCGCGTGTGGGAGTCCGCATGCGGTTTTTGGATAAGCGAGAGATGGAGAGAGAGTGTCCTTTTTGTCTCGCTTATTTATTTATTTATTTATTTATTTTGGTCGCTATCTATGTAGAGCAGCGCTCCGGCAGAGATTATATCCACTACGGCGCTGGCAGCCAAGTCGCTCGTACGGGCGCTCGGCTCAGATTTATAGTCGAGGGGGAAGGTGGGCAGAATTTTAGCCTTGATTTATTGTTGTCGTTCCTCTCCATCTTGTTTGTCTGGCAGGGTTTTGTGGTCCAATGATACGAGCCCGTGCTAGTAAAAGCAGCTCTGATTCCTCCGAAGCCTGAGCGAGAGTACGGACCGTCGTAAAAAAGAATAAATAACCCAATTTACGGGCCCGGGCGCAATTTATATGGATTATAAATGCTTTTTAAAAAAAAAAAAAAGTCTGGCCTAAAGATCCTATCGTATCGCGTCACGTCTCGCTCGCTTTGAAGTTATTCAAAAATGGATGGGGGTGAAAAAATACGATCTAAAAATCAGATCCTTAGATATTTAGAAGTTTTCGTCGCAACACGTCGCACCGATCCTGCGTCCGTAACGCGTCACGAATGCATATAGCGCCGTAATGCGTTATAATTCCACGTGTGACCCTGTGTAATTACTTGCATGACACACAAGGAAGAATAAAGATGGTTTCGCAGCACTTCCCATCAAATCCTGTATTCATAATGAATGCGTTGATAAACGCTTCTGTAGAGTACGTAGTACAGGACGTAATTACGTGCGGAACACTCGAGGGAGAAACGGAGAATTTGGCATCCCTTCCTATTAATCCTGCGTTCATAAGGCATTATAACTGCTTTTATATAGAATACACAGTACCACGTCTGTATAAACGCTATATAAACAAATAGTGACCTAGCATAGCCTAAAACTTGATTTGTAACGGATTATAAATGCATTTGTAACCGCTGTAGTATTATAGCTTGCGTAATGCGTTATAATGCTGGTCATAAACCTGTAAGAGTTCATAGTTCACAAGCTCTAAGCTTCTAATATTGGCCTCAAATACCTGTAATGTCAAATACTATAATCACAGTCTCGTATAGACTAGATATGACTTCATAATGTAAGGTTAAGTAACGCGTTGTTCATAAGGAAATTGTAAACGATAATGTGATGTTATAACAGCCTCTGGTGTAGTATCTCTACTGCAAGTTCTAATCGAAGAGCCTTCGTTATAGTGCGTTATTACTATGTGCAAAGTTGTCATGATCAGATGTATTAATCTGTTATAGAGCCTGATAAATTATTTTTTAAATACTAATTACTCATACCTTGTTATGCAGTTAATATATTATACCGCATGCGTAGTAGCTTAATTAAAGCTGTAGTCAAGGCCACCATTGTCAAGTGCAAGACCAGGACTAGCTACATGTGAACATCTATAGACAGGACACTTATGAGCGTGTATAAATGCTCATAAGTGGTTATAGTAATGTGCGTAACAATCTAAAAATCATATTTATATGACTTCGAACGTCATGCTTTCTGTACATACTGTATGCTGGAACACCGACTCTGGTATAGTCCTTATCACTAATTATAATGCAGTGTCCTTTGTTATAATGCATTATAACACAGTAGTGTGCATATACAAGGTTCTTAGAGAACGGATATAATCAGTTATGTAATCCTAACGTTAGGAATTCATATGCTTCGCAGCGTTGTACGTTTATAACACGTGTGTGTGACTTAATAATGTTGGGTTACGACCTAATGGTCATAAGAACTGTGTATGTACATGTTACGAATCGTTATAACAGTAACAAACACACTGCAATTATAAGTGGTGGTGTAGATGCTATACAGGCGCCCGTGTTTGTTATATAATGCCTCACAGCATGATTGTTATGAGCAGATGTTCTGAAACCTGACATTATGATTATGTAGACTGGGTTTGTGGTGTGTTATGTAGGTTGCTATAACTACTTATGAGCATTTATACTGGATAATGTTGGCCATAAAGTACAAGTCTGAGCCCATGGTATACATTAAGGTTACATAACGCATCATTACGTCAGTTCATAAGACCGTCGTACATGCTAATGTTATAATGCACTACAGCAAAATGACGTCATGTCTTATGTCACCTGACTTTATAAAGTCAGTTTGTAGATTGTTCTGCTTGTAATGATGCCTATTAGTTATATCCGTAGCATTGTTCATAATGCGCTTATAAACTGTTGAAGCTCGTGTTATAACTAGTGCTTATAATACACTGTGGGGCTTGCTGAAATAATGCCTTATGAACACTACTTATAATGCATCCTTATAAGTAAACAATTCGTAATGCATAATTAAAGTCTAATGCATTTTCATAAATAATTATAGCGGTGCATGTTGCCTTATGAAGGCATTATTACCTGGTATGAATGTTCATAGTTAATCACAGATGTGACTTTCATAGAAAGAATGTAATCATGACGTTACGAAGTCACACAGCACAGATATGGTTTGTAGATCGTTACGCATATAACGAACTGTTCATGAGCAGTTATGGAGAATTAGATTAGGCGTTATAAGGTACTATGGGTTCTATGTAATGCATTATAAATGCATTCATACACATGGGTAGATTTGTTTGAGAATGTGTTGCACTTTTATCGCTCTTAGGCTTTTATAACGCATTATAAGTGGCGCTCATTGCACGTTACGTCACCGAGCCCCACTTTGCCTAGCGTGTTATGAGAAGATATAATGCTGATCTAGCGTGTTATAAGCGCTACTTTTTTAAAATTATTTATAAATGCATTCTAAGCAACGCGACAAACCAAAATGCCTCTCCCTAAATAATTTAAAGGACGTGTGTAATGCTTTATGAATGCATTATGAGGTGTTATGTCGTTATACGTATGGCCTTTATACATAGAAACGAGGTTTCGTGCATTGTGGGAGGAAATGCTTTTTATTTCAGGTCCATATGGCGACACTTAGTCAGCGGTGTTGAAATTAGCCCGCAACGTGTGTTGTGGAGAACACATTCGTTTCCAAACGCAGAAACGGCAACAGGAACCCGACACTCCGCTCGACGGGCAGATGGCTAAAATGGCCTCGGAACTATTTACTGTTGCTGTAGCGTATGTTCCTCGCTCAGTGGCTATGTTATGCGCGAAAGCGCGTAGTCTTATGCAGGCTCGGGATAACAAACAAATTTCATCTGCCAAACAAACGCTCCGTCTGTTCTGCCTTCCCATGTGGATGGCGTTTGACTTGAACGCGCTTGGACTTTGGATTTAATCCTGCCGAAGATCAAATCATCAGCCGTCGGAGAAGACGACTCGCGGTTACGAGTCGATGACGGATCCTGAGGTTCTGACCGGAGAAGCTGCTGGGGTGCTTATCGATCTTGGGGGGAAGGAAGAAACCGGTTTCTAGCCTTACATAGGAACTGGGTCAGGGGAGAAATGTGAGAACAGCTTGAGAAGAAGAAGAAGCGGCCAGGCTAGACGTCGTCAGGCGTGAGAAAATCAGACGTGGCATCAGACTGAACTTCAGTGGCTGATGAGAAATTCCATCTCCTTGGCGTTTATAATATCCCAGAGCTGGGTTTGTTAACAGGCAGAGCGGACGGATGTACCTCTCTGTGCTATGATATGACCTGGAAATAAGTTACCACGAAATTAGTGTGCTGGGGTTTTTTAAATAAATAAATAAATAAAAAGTCTGTGTGACTAAAATGGTTCACGCTATAGCTCTGATTAGCATGAATTAAAACTGACTAATGAAGATGAAATGAAGCACAGATCATGACGTTAAACTACTTTTTTTTTTATATTATTTTAATGAGATTTTAATCCAGCATTTGATGTGTGTTCAGCCTACAAAAAGTATTGGCACAATCTTTATAAAGGCTATAATAAAACTGTATAACAATATAACACACTAGCTCATAATGTCAGGTTACGTAATGCATTATTACAACATCTGTTCATAAGAACACTATGAACATGTGCTCTGTTTACAATGGAACGATCACGTCTTATGAGCATTTATAGAGTCTCACGGCATGTTGGGCGTTGTCCTAGCTTATATATGCTATATAATACATTATAGATGCCATACATCTCTATCTATCACTATGAAACGTTCTTTAGAAGAACTCATAATGTCAGGTTACGTGACATCTGTCCGTTAGAACATTGTACATATATACCAGTGCTATAATAAAGTTACATGCCAGGCAGAACCTATCACTTAAGAGCATATAACTTGTATAGTATTCTGTATTAACGTTTGTATACGAGTCGATGACGTTGGGTTACATAACGCATAAATCGCACAGTCTTTATAACAAAATTGAATGTTTTATCAAAGGACGTCATGTTTATAATGCGTCCTCGTCGACTTTTGTTTTGCAGTGCGCTTATGAACGGGTATACAAATATTATAATGCTTCATAAAAAGGTTATAGTGTGTAACATAATCGTTTCTGTTCATAAGCAGGTTACGAACAGTACTGTTATGTAACCTGGTTTATTTATTCATTTATTTTTAAGTGTTATAGATGCTTATGAGCACTTTTTTTTTTTTTTTTTTAGTACGGTAGTATTTTAGGCATTATAAGGTGTTATGCATACTGTTTAATGTTCTGAATGCGTCACACTTTATAAAGCATGAGCATATGCAATGGGTTCGCATCACACAATTACGTACCCTTCGTAAGAACGTCGCTGTTTACGAGCTCTTTCTGGGCAGATATTATAATGCATTATGCAACCTGATCTTATGAACACGTCGTCCTGGGTCACAGTGTCGTGTATGTAACTATCACTACCCGTGAGCGTTGACGCAGGGTCTGTGTAGTTATATACTCGCCAGTGTTACGTAACCTGTTCTTATGAAGTCCGTCTTGATTTGGAGAGTGTCATGCATGTAATTATAACAAGTTATGAACACAAGGGTATGTATTCGATTATGTATCATGACGTATTTTTGTATGCTACACATCGCAAAGGCATTACGATGAGCGAGAGAACATAACGCCGAGTTACATAACGCGTTATTATATAGTAATGATGTAATGCATTATAGCAAAGGCAGTTATAACTTGGTCCTAATGTGTAATTCTAACTACTTATGAACATTATAATAAGAAATGACAAATACTAAAATAAATGATTTACGGTATATAAATGTGTATTGCAAATTATAAATGAATGATCCATATTTTAATAAATAATTTTCGTTCTTAAACCCTCTATTGGTTGTTAATAATAATGCTGTAACTAAAGCCATCACCGTAGACGATCGGTTCAGAGCCCGAACGGTCCTCACGATCTTGCTAGGGTTTGGGACGGAAATGGAGAACCCCCGGGTAGAGGAACCGGTGCTGGAAGAGAAGGTTTGTCTGCAGTGGAGGAGAACTCTGACAGGCTTGAAATCACGTGGACTCGAGTTCCACGTAAGCATCAGCGTCTCATAAATCCACGGCCCTCTCTACAGGGAGCAGGTTCTGTCCTAGTGCCTGTTTGGATTTATGGTTCAGACGCGGATGTGGGTTACAGGAAAGCGTGTTAACCCAGGAAAGCACGTAGATCTTTCTGGTTCTATGGGTCAAATGATTAACGTTTGTGAACATGCACAGGGCTGTTATGGAGCCTCGTGCATGCTGGCAGGTGTGCCGCGGTTTGCATGATGGATTTCATGCAACGACGATGAGAGTGGACTCTAATGTCAGAAATCTTTTTCTTGTCTCTTGTTTGTTTTTCTTCCCTTTTTTATTTTTATTTTGTCCCCTCTGCTGATTATCTGATGCTACGACCAGAGGCCAACAGCATCCCAGGTGAGTTCACGTAGGAAACGGTTCTCACACCAACAAGAAGACGCGTTATGTGCGTGTTTGTGGTAACACTTTCTCCTGAGGCCATTTCTGTACTAGACTATGAACACATTGTTATAACACATTGTTAAACCTAACCTTTAACACACACTGTTAAACCTATTTATGTATATCTAGCAATATTTATCCGTTATGGATTAACCCAATTAATGACGAGTAGTGCTCATCATAGAACACCGTTAACACAAAAAATAGAGGAACGTTTCTTTAGTCTTTTCGATGTTATCAAAACGCTGCTTATAACGCATCTATAAATGCGTTATGAACATCGCTACGGTATAATGCCGATTATAACAGTGAATAATGACATGACATTTTAACAGGTAATGCATGTACTCGTACAGCAGAGCGTAATACACACGGCCTTCGTCGCTATCATAGGTCATAATACATTTATAAGGCCTTATACATGTTATAATTATGTTTATTGGGTTTTAATTCTACTTCAGTCATGGTAATGCAATTGCACTTTACAGCAGTGTCTGTTATACATTGGGATTTTTAATACTCTAATGCATTATAAGTAGTGCGCATAACACCGTAGCGCTTAAAAATATGAATAATGTTTTCGAAATAATGTATTAAACATCTGTTAATGTATTTATTAATGTTTCTTACGATGGTCAATTACTCCGTAGGTGTTCCGGTTATTAAGACGTACAGCTATAAACAGCAGGCGATTCAGAATAACGGTCTCTTTGCCGTTAGTGTTATAACGTTACGTTATTGACGCTACCTGGAGTACATATCTCATGACGACGACGATCGACACTGCTTTAAGGTGTAACGCGTTTCCGTTAGACGGGATGCGATGAGTTATAACGTGACGTCATGGAAATGTTCATAGTCCATTACGTACTGCTTTCACGGTGGTCTTTGAAAGTGTTGCCAACTGAATGAGTGCACGATGAGTCTTTCTTTTCGCCAGATGAATAGTCGGATAACGGGCTAACGTTACGTAAAATTGGGTGAAGAACTGTAAAACCAGGCATTACTAGATTAGCTAATCATATCTAAGGGCTCAATTCTGCGTTAGCCAGATAAATAAAACAGCCTGCAGTCAAATGCTATAAGGTGTTTTTATTATTTAAAAAAAAAAGTGTTGAACTGTTCGCATGTGAACAGCTTACAACCTGTTAGCAAGCTGTCAATCGCCGAGAAGGCGGTTACCGAGGACATTTTGTAGTTAGCTAACTTGCTAGGTCAGGTAGTCGACCCTTAATATCAATCTCTAATTGTGCACAAACAAATTTATAATGAATAAAAAAAAAGTTATATTATTAGCATCCAATTTAGTCATGGGTGCTTTTATCACACCATAGCCACGAATGAAGGAGAATAAAGGCTAACACTCGTTAGCATCCTTGGCTACTGGGTTACACTGTGTATATTAGTTAGCTTCATGTTGGTTAGCTTGTGCTAGCTAGTGCTTGGTTTTATTGATATCATATATGATAAGATGTAATACTTGGTCTGACGTTAGCCAGGATGGATAGTTACTAAAGTCGGATAAGATGGCTAGTTAGCTTGCGCTACAAGCAGCTTGCTAGCTTAAATAATGTTGCTAATTATGGCCAATGATCTTTCCAATTGGATAAAATGCTCGTGAAATTTGTTACCGGACATTTTATAGCGTTTAAAATACCACTGAAACGCAGTTGTTTGTTTGTGTGTGTGTGTGTATAGCATTAACACTGATTTCTGGTGACTATTTTGTTTTGTATTGTTAAAATACAAACGTCTTGACAATGCTTTGCCTTGTGATTCAATGTATCATCATGATACATCATGTACAGTGTGTTCTGAGATCTCTCTCCCCCTCTCGATTTCTTTCTCTCTCCATGTTTGTCTTCCTCGAAGGCTTGGCACACATGATGATGGCCGAACAAGGTACGCTTACCTTTCCTTTTCTGAAACGCTTATACTGTGTAATGCATTCGCTGCGTGTGTTTTTTTTTTTTTTTAAATGCTAACTTTTTTTTTTCTTCTCTTTCCTCCTCTTGTAAACGCCGTCCTTTTAACGGATCTTCCCGCTCTCCTCTTTCACCTCTCCCTTTAACTCCATTTCAGGAGCCAAGGGCAAAGGTATTGCGCTCTCTCTCTCTTTTTTCCCCCCCCTCCTCCTTTGCTGTGTGGTTTGAGAAGTGAAACATCTTCTTGCACTGGAGTGTGTTTGCTGTGTTTCATTTAGCGTTCTTTGCTAATGGCTGCTCAGCATGCGTACCTGGATTAAGCGGATAATTAAATGGGCTTTAATTGAAGGCGAACGCAAAGAGGACAGCTTTAACTGCATGAGTGAATGGATTTAACCGCTTTACTTCTCTCTGATGGAATTATGACAAGGGGCGCTTGGGTATAAACACAATCTGTTCCTCACAGCTGAGTGTGTGTGTGTGTGTGTGTTTTGTTGTGGATTCTGAAGGGAAATATGAGAAACGATATGATGCAATTTGAAGCCTCAGCAAAACTCTCCAGCCCAGCTACATCTTGAAAAGAAAAAGTTCGAGCGGTGGGAATGCATTTTTCTTCTTCCTGTCAGCCTTTGCACGGGGGAAACAAGGTCACGGCGGCGCGCACATTTCTGGTTCTCAGTATCCGCAATACACCACCTTATTATAGTCACCCGGTTTGACGTTTACCCGCAAACGTCCGCAATCCTTTTTGCGGTGTGTCTTATAACAGAAACGGTTCTGTACATCACGGATACACTTACACTTTCCCTTTGCTTGCCATAGCTCCACCCCCCCCCGAAGTCGGTTAGATTTCATTCCGGTTACTTGTAACTAACTGAACTTGTACAATTTGCGTAAAAATCCCGGCCTTGGCAACCCTGATTGAAACACATACACGTTCCTGCGCTCGGGGCGGCGTATGCTGTTTCGCCTACGCTTTTTCGGCGTACGAGTTTGACGACACGGTGACGAGTAGGCGTGAAAGTGACGGATGTGTTTAATTTTTATTTATGTCAGGAACTTTTGTGTTTGAGCACGCACGTATTTGGAGGGAGGGAATCTCGAGATTTACGCCAACACGCACTAGCTCTTTATCGATAATGACCCGATAGATCGAAAACACGACATACTAGTTTATCAAAATGAAAGTTTGATAGGGCCAGTAAAGTGTAGCTTTATTTATTTATTTGTTTATTTTATAGAAAGGGGTGGAGAATGTTCTTCACTAACTGACTGATGTAAGAAGAGTGATGAGCCAGCCTGACAGAAGTGGAGGCACATACTTCTGTATTTAGTCCAGCTGTCCTCTGTGGACATGTACAGTGTGTGTGAGAGAGAGGGAGTGAGTGTGTGAGAGACACCGAGAGAGCTTTTCTCCACTAAGTAACAGTGTGTGGTCAGTGCAATCCGTGGCAGTCCGACACTTCTGTAAATTCAGCCTGATGTGTTGGTGCTTATTTTCCAGCGCTGCGTCAGCGGCCTTGTCATGTTGTACGTACTGTAGTCCCGTCTCCAGTCTCTCCAGTTAATCCTTCAGCACGAGCGCGGACATTATTACAAATCAGCCTGGCTGTCTGCCTGCATTAAGATGACGAGGGGGCGGGGCTTCCAGTTAGGAATCTATTTGCGTTTCAGCTGTGCCACTGAAAAACGTTACTGAAAATGTTTATTCGTGTGCAGTCAACCACTTTTTTTTTTTTTTTTCTTTCCTTCTCTCTCTCTCCCAACTCCATTGTTCTCACCTGTCAGATGGTGTGTGTCTGTGTGTGCTCGGCGTCGTGAGATTCTTTCCTTTTTCCTTTCTTTTCATCCTTCTGGATCGACACGGGAAGCTGAAAAGAATACAAAACAATACAGGCCTCTCACGCTTCTAGTCCTCCGTGAACGCTGTGTACGGGGGTGTAGTCCAGGGTGTGCATATTTAGGAAAATAATCAACAATGAGATGGTGTGGTGTAACGGAGAGGATTATTTTCTTATAGCAGGTCATCATGAAGTGTTTTATCCTTCCTCTACCTGAGCATAATGATTTGCCATGGATTATTATTATTATTATTATTTTTTTTTAAATTATCATTTTTTAAAAATTTGTTAAAGAACGACATGTTGTACTTTTTATTTATTTATTTATTTATTTTTATACATTTATAGCTGTGTTTAATGTTATGGAATGTCTCCCTTACTAGCCACTCATTTGCTATTTCTCTGGAAGATAAGACATTAAAAAAATAAATAAATAAAGAATTGCAGTCACGTTACTGCAGAAATTCGGGAGGTCCGCCATCCTAAAGATTTTAAAAAATATACACGTCTCTATCTATTTAAGCCGTCTGCGTGCGAGGTTAATCGGCGAAGTTGTAATGCGGTCGATCGGGACTAAAGACGAGTATTTTAAAAATAAATAAATAAAAGGGATCAAATCTGCGTTAACGTTGAGCTTGTAGTTTACGTTAATATTCCTTCGCCCGCCGCCGCCGTCGTTCTGCTGCTCCTCTGTTGTTGTGGGGTTTTTTTTTTTTTGTTTTTTTTTTGAAGAGGCGTTTCTGTAGCTGATCTTTTGAGACAGTAGCTGTGGAGAAAAAGGAAAATGGTAGATCATGCCAAGACTGATGAACTCGCATCCCAGATAATGAATTGCAGACATTATGCAAATAGCATGCTAATTATCTAATCAGATTTGATTCCATTAAGGATGGGACCGGCTCGGTAACCTTGAGCAGGCCCTGATAATCAAGCCCTGATCATCTCTCTCGTCTATTTTTTTTTTTTTTTTCTTTCTTTCTTTTTCTCTCTCTCTTTTCTCCCTCTATCTCTGAAGACAGAACTCCCAAAATCCCACTGGTTATTTGTCCTAGACAGGGTTTTTATTTAGAGTGTCTTAAGAAGAACAATCGTATTGAACAGCGCGTTCTCTAGAGACGATCTTAATTGCTTCGTAGTAATTTGTATTTACTAGCTGCTGATGATGATGATGATGATGATCATGGGAACGATCTGCGTGAACTTATTTATGGGGAGTGAAGTAGACAGTGAGGTATCGCAAGGTTTCGAAGGACTTCATAAGGGTAGATCATTATACATTTAATATCTTTAAATACAATCCATGTTAATATTTATTTATTTTTTAAAATAATTTGTCCCAAACTAATATCGCAACTCTCATTCAGCTAATAGACCTTTGCACTGGCGCTACAAGGCTAATTTACTAGGAAAAGTCAAATGGTGTTGTAACGTACACTCGAGAGTGTGTGTGTGTGTGTGTTTTCTGTGAACAACGGACAACAGAGCATCACTGAGCTACAAACTCTCGTAGCTCTGTCTCGAATAATTTTACAACGGAGGCGTGGCCTCGAGTTCGAAGACCGAATTGTACATTAGAAGTAGCGGACTTTTGTGTGGACTTTGTTTTAATAAATGTAAAAAAAAATTGCTTTTAAGAGGTTTAATATTGTAAACAAATGGTGCTACAGTGTCTCCATATCTTTAAAAAAAAAAAATAATAAAATGAATAAATTCTCTTTAATTGCTTGAATGAATAAATAAAGTCTCTGATCCACAAAAAATTATCGATTGCAACATAAGCTCTGTAGCAGCACCTGAGGTGTCATTTTAACACGGAATAGAGCTCCAAACTTGGCTAAAATGACCGACTTCTGCACCGTGGATCACAGTGATGCAGGGCCGGTGACGTTTGAAAGCTAACGAAGAGCTCTTTTTAATTCCTAGATCATCATTATGTAACATATAATGCGTATGTTAGAGCTATCGGGCCTGGCGTGCGGGTTGCGCTGATTGCTACCTCCAACCAGTACAACCAGTGCAGTTCCATTAGATGCGTAATGAATTTTCCAACCATGAGAATCAAACATTCCCACGATGCACATGGTGACACGATGCATCATTCTTCCCCTAGCTATCGATAATTTGTGCAGGTCCCGTTGAGTTCTAAAACGGTCCGTTTCAACTCGCAACCAAAGGGTTCCCGTGTGCTAACGGTTTGCCGAGGAAGTCGCATCCACAAGTGAATTTGACTGACAGGTCTACGAAACATGACTACGAAATCTCTAGTATTTACTATATATATTATACCTACTGGTACAGTTTAGCGTAAAAAAAAAAAAAAATAAATAAAAATCCCTAATACATCATAAGAGAACGTATTTGGACCATTTTTCCAACTCTGAACCCGCCGTTCTGTGTCCCGGGATGTGTCACGGCCTCTGATCGTCCTCCTCCTCGTTAGAGCTAGCGCTCGTGCTCATTAGCATAGCTTCCGGAGACTCGCTCTCTGAAGAGAGACGCTCTCTGAGAGGGAGGTGCCAAACGCCGTGTGCGAGACTGAGATAATGAAATCTGTATCACATGTTCGGGAAGCCTGTAATTCCATTTGCTCTTTTAATCCCTGACTCGCTTTGTTTTGCCGTCACTCAGCAAACAGGATGAGGTGAAGGTGGCTCCTCGCCAAACCGCGAAGTGCAAACGTTTGCACACGGGACGTGAAGTCAAAAGCGGTCTGACGGAAGCGCTGGGACTGTAGGTAACGCGTCATATGACGTGTAATAATCTATGAATGCATCCTTAACACGTTATAATGCATACATAAGGCGCTCTCTGTCGATTTGTTTGTAAATAACTCGAACTTGCAAGTTATTAAAAGACATAAAGCAATAAACACCGAATATCAGAGTATCATGTTTCTTTGCTATTAGCGTTATGTTACAAACATGACTTCAATTGCATTATGTTAACCGCTATTTATGGGCATTAAAACATTGTGATCTACCTATGTATGTAATGCTTTATTAATGCATTAAAACAGGTTATGAACATGTTGATCGTTGAGTACGTACGATACATGGCCTTCATAGAAAGTGTTTTTTATATATATATATATATATATATATATATATATATATATATTACAGTATATTTCACTTTATAGACGGTTATATAACTAGGATCTGTCCAGACGACAAATGCCTGAATATATATATATATATATTTATTATTCATACAGTACGTGCGTCCGCAAATTTAATACTTGCCCTTTAGTTGTATTGCTTTCGTCTTGCGTGTGCAAAATGAATCTTTCTGCATGTGTGTCGTCTTAATATTTTAAATCTTTTTTTGCGCGTTTGTGTAGGAAAGTGGGCCCTTTTTTTTGCGAAATTTAGATTTAAAGCCCCGCACTGATTGTTGGAATTTTGTTTTCGGCAGCTTCTACGACTCGACGTCTTTTTCTGCCCCTGTTGCCATTTGTACCGAGACTTCTTTCATTTATTTATTATTATTATTATTATCATCATCATTATTAAAATGGGGCAATCCAGAAAAAGAAAAAAAAACCCCTCTGGTGGGCTGTATTTACACAACACTGAACTGTGTGAGAGCACAACTGCTGCTATAATAAATTTGTAAAAAGTGCCTATCGACAAATTAGGGACCGTGAGAAATATTTCAGTGTAAACATATATATAATGTGTTTCAGAAGAAATGATGTGTTTTGTAATATATATAAACAAACAAGAACAATGTTTCCCTGCACAGCAGAACTGATGCATCAAGCTAATCCAGGTTCTTGTGACGTTCTGCCCCAAAAGAACCCAGAATCAGGCCTAGAAATAAGCCCCGCCCCCACCAGGCATCCGAAGAGCCTAGCCCCTAACCGGGTAAGTGTCGTGCGGTTCTGAGGTTGTACGCTGGGTGTCCTGGACCTCTCCGGGCCTCATCGGGGCATCGGCAGCTCTTGCTCGTTCTCATATGAACGATGGCTCGAGTCGTGCGCTCATCAGCGGCGCCATGTTGCCACTCGTGTAATCAGGACAGACGGCACAGGGTGCCCTCCATCTCAATTATCCTCATCACGCTCTATTCTGTGCTTCCCGCTGTAACTGAGACCACGCAAGTAAACCCCGCCTCCTGCCTCGGCCGTCCAATCGAAGCCTGAAGCTCGCTCGCTCGCTCGCTTGCTTCCCAACCCCCAAATCCTGAAACCTGGAAAAAGCCCACTTTTAGACATGGAGACACACACACACACACACACACACACACGGGATTCATGATTGCCTCAATTTCCTCGAGGCATGTCTGACAAATTCAGCTACTGTACACATAGGTTCCTTTTTTTTTTTTTTTTTTTTTTTTTTGCATGGCCCCTGAGGGACAAGTGCCATTTGATTATGACTAAATGTGATTCTTGTCCCTCTCCAAGTGTACTGTGGTGGTCTTTTGTCTCAGGGGACACGGCGGGGAAGAGGGCAGATGGAGGGGAGGCGGGGGGATCAGGGGGATGAGAGGGACTCCCTGATTGCAGCAGACTGGCTTGACTTGAAAGCTGCCAAATGAACAGCAAACTGATAATTATTGGCTCAAATAGGCAATCAGCAGTGTGTGTGTGTGTGTGTGTGTGTGTGTGTGTGTGTGTGTGGCACCAATCAAATGTCACCCTCTTCCAGAAAGGGTTTGGTTATCAAGTAGCATACACTGGAGCTGGTGTTTGTGAAGAGAGAGCAGTCAGGACGAATACAGTTTACGGGGAAAGTTGAGTGAAATAATAATATTTTTAAAACGGAACGATCCTTAAACAGACGCAGTTTAGCCTTCAGTCTGTAATCTTACTCTATGACACATTCTTGACCTTTTCGCAATCCGTTTATGAGGCTTTGTAAACGCTCTTTATAACTACGTATGAAAATACGCTAGCGTGTATTAGTGTCATGAGCGTTCTTAGTAGCGTGATAATAAAACTCCATCCCACTTTGCTTAATGCTTAATATTGTTTGGTCAGAGTCTTTGGGGTTTTCATCAGGAAATAAAACCTAGCCGTCGGTTTAATTTTCGTTTTATTTGATCACATTTGTCTCCTTTTACTCCCAGCTCACATGCACAACTTCTAAAGGATTATCGTTAGATTATAACGTCGTACGTCTGTCTATAACCTACCCCCATATACGGTATGATACAGTAGGTGTAAAATGTCCTAGGATATGTACTCCTGGGTCATTATACTGTCCTTATCGCCTTAATTAATTAATTAATTTATTTATTATTGTGCTGATGGGTTTAGATTGTCTTCGGCGTCTTTTGGTCAGTGGGGGAGGGGGGACGCTTGATCGAAAGCGTCGTCGGTCCACGCGGCCTGCCCCTTCGGTCCGGATGACGGCGCGGGAGAGTGAAAAGGTAAACCGTGTGACGACGTAGAGCCGAGTCTGGGTTAATAGATCTACTGAGTGAATTGTGGCAGGGTTTTAATGCTTTTAATACACGAACAGCGCTGCATTAACGCGGATTAACTCGGCTTCAACCCACGGCTGTTTACTCTGATCCTTTAAATCTCAGACGACCCTCCGGAGGTTCGTCCTCGCTCGGTCTTCACCGGTTTTCTGATGCGGTCACGTCTACTGACGCACCACTTCCTCTTCCCGCCTCAGCCCGTCCATCCGAACCTGCAGCGCGTCCGCTTTCGTTTCTATTCTGTCGACCTCTCGAGTTCCAAGCCAAAATGGAAAACCGTGACGTAACCGTGTCGTGGCATCGGACTGATATTAATCATACGAAAAATGTCACGTCGGTGTAATGGGAATTGATTCAGAAATGACACGACTTGTCTTTATGACTTCCACAATGTCTCTTATGTAATGTTACATAAGAGACCTAATGGAGCGCCCTGCTTTTTATTTCTTTATCTATTAACCTGAAACGGACAAAACCAAGAGCAAGAAATGAGATGTTATTGACAAACCTACCGTCAAATGTCTGTAAATTAATTCTTCTTTCTTTTTTTTTTTTTTATTTTAACATTGTATTATTTCAATTAAGGGGTCAGGGGATCATGTTGCGTAACCGTAAGATGTATTTACAATACGCATGTTTTCTAGCGAAACAGGAAAAAACAAACCACCAAGAAATAAAGTCAAAGTTTATGGAATGTTATGCAAACACCAGTGGACATGATGGCAAAATCCCACCGTAAATAGAAATATTTATATACACATTTACGTTCAAGAGCTTGTATCTGTGTATCACGATATTTAGTATTTCGAGTCTCTAATCAGTCATGCTTTCGGACGCTGGGAGGAAACCGGAGAACCCATGTGGACGCTGCTAGAACATGCGGAACCCTCTGCACCGCTGTGCCTTTCTTACGTAATGTATATACATAACGACAGTATTATTTGACCTTAATCGCACGTGTTTATTCCACTTTCCCTGCGTTCTGTGATTTAATAGTGTGTTCCCGAGGGACCGCCGTAGCGCACGGAGCTGATCTGAGGTCAGTAATTGTGTTTCTGGACGCAGGAAGAAGTGAGCATATGGCGCCTGGGAGTACTCGTATTGATCCTCGTTATGCTACGTGAAGGCAGGAGATTGAGGTCTCATCATCTCCGTAACCGCTCTTTAATTGCGACGTGAATAAAACGAGCACGTTTATGCCTCGTGACGATTATTGATGAGCGAGAAATGCCTTTGGGAAGTTTATTAAGCTTGTAAACAGCTGTTGCACCATTCTAGCGCTTTCTATGGTCTTTAATGTTATAATCCATCCGTAAGCTATACCAAGTTATAGCTGTTCATTACATTTTTATATGTTAGGGACATATTCACAGGTCTTCTGTAGGATGCATTACCCTTTCACGTTTCCAGCTGTTTATAACGCGTTATAACCACTGTTATAAAATGTGATGCATTTGCACACGTGATTATTACCAGTGACTAAAATGCTTTATAAATGCCACATGTCCTTGATGTATTTGTAGGTCATTATGCATATGACATCCATAGAAATTGTTACCCTTTTATTTTTATTTATTTATTTTTTTAATCTTTAGAACAATTCGTATACCCTTATAACCATTGCTATAAAGTGTAATCATACGTCGTTATAGCAACGTGTAATATCGAATGCGCCATAACATGTTAGGAATGTATTCATAGGTCGATATGCGTACGCGCGACCTCCCGAAAGCATTAGCTTTGTATGACTACAGCAATCCGTAATGCGTTATAAGCATCGCTAATAAAGTGTAACGCGATTTTTAAGTATACGAATGTGTTAAATGTATAACCCGCGTGTTATGAACGCTTTTAACCAAGTTAACGTGAATCTTTACGTCCGAAAGTATTTAAGGTCTAATCATAAGGTCTAATGTCACAGCAAAATCTCATACGTGCTAATTTTATGCGATGTCGTGTGTCATGACCGAATACATAGTGCTTCCTTATCTTCAGCATTGCTGATTTAATGGAGCGTTTTATTTTAAAGCGGCAGTTCATGATTTATTTATTTATTTATTTTCCTCCCCTCAGTCCTCCGCTGCCTGTGAGGTGACGTGCGGTTGCATTTGGAAAGTAAATACAAATATCCAACCCCACCCACCCTCTGCTGAAACTTTGTATGCCCTGTGAGTTACTAATGCTGCGGGCGGGGCTTATTTCTGGGCCAGAAGACTGGGTGGGGGCAGGAGACGGAGAAGTAGAGTTGACACAGAATGATTGCATTTGAAGTATTCCAAATCAGTTTTTAGTTACAAAAGCTTTGTAGTTACATGATTACAGGTCCATGAATAATTGAAACATTATAAATGGATTCTTTAAGAACACTTAGTTATTTATTTAAATTTTTTTAAGCTTCAAGCCTTGCTTAGTGTAGAATTGAAACACTTCTAATATTGTAGCATTCCATGAGTCACTGTATATTACAAGGTGGGGTCGTGTCAGGGTGCGCAAACTTTTTTTTTTTTTTTTTTTTTTTTTTTTGGCCCCCCCTACCCCCCTCTTTCATTAAATACACCTAACTGTAGTAGACATGGCTCTCTTGATGTCGTCTAATTGTTTGTTTTTTCTCACTCTGAGACCTGAATTAGCTCCGAGCAACGCTCGCTGGCTCCGTTCTCTTCGGGCATCGAGTCAGCTTTGTGACGCAGGGACCTCCATTCGCAAAAACACTTAACATTGTTACTTAACATTTTTGGAAGGAGTCTCCAGTGTCGGCGCTTTGTAACGGTCCGAGGTCTTCAGGGCGGAGGAGTTCATGCTTTCTGATGACGGAGGAAAAACGGATCTCGAGGGAGCGACCGCTTATAGCCGCTTTAATGTAAGTGCCAGCAGGAATTCGCACATCTTGTGGACTAGGATCATATTCATATACTGTTATAAAGCTTTCATAAGGTGTTATAAGCACTACTTACTTTATATTTCGTTGTGCTAACAGTTCATGATGCAGATTCATATTCATTATAACATGCACATAACATTCATATAACGTTGAAGCCATTGCAGTTCAGAGCAATGCGAACAATGCCTTATAAATGCATTATAACAGGCGATGAACGCATCCATTGGTCCTGATACATGTGGCCTTCATAGAATGTGTTAGCAGTACGTTTTAGATGGAGTCATTTGGCGGTGTTTACGACAGCTGGAGTAAGCCTTCATAGGCGTATGAAGGTTAATAAAAGGCATCTTGAATGAGTTATATAGGTGTCATGTGGCTTTATAAACCGGCGCATCGTCACGTAATTGCTCGGCGTCGTCTCCTAGCACGGACGGAGTTACAGAGTGACCGGTGTTGGTTTCACGGCAGGCCAGATGCAGCGTAGAGCTTCAGACTGATACCTTTCAGCGCCGTCGGAGCCCGAGCTGGTAACCCGATCCGTGCTGCATGAGAAGAGATGGAGTTTATGACCTCGTGCCAAACGCGATGCCGTCCGACCAGAACCGGGCTGAACATGAATGGAGATGATGGCAGTCCGTTTCGGAAAGCAAGTCGGTGTTTCCTCCGATGTCGACGAGCCTTTTGTCGAGTCGAGGTTGAACGTAACGTTGTGAGGTGACGCCGGAGAGGGTGGGTTGTAGTCGTATTGTACTGGGCATGTATGTAGGTCTTGTCCCTGGGTGTTTTGCTAGTTGCTGTCTCATAAAGGTCACTGGGGTTTTTTTTTATTTATTTTTATTTTTTTTATTTTTTTAAAATTAAAATACATTCACTCGCACTACTGTGAAGATAGCAATAAATTTTAGAACGATATTTACCGTACCGATCTATGATAAGGGTTTAAATTTCCACTGAACAGTTTGCAGGATGGCTGTGCTGAAGTAGCAGAGTTTCTGACCCCACACACACACACACACACACACACACACACAGAGCTTGAAGTGCTTTTACTCAGGAGCGTTACACACACACTCGTCACAAATCAGTCAGTCGGGCTACAAATAATAGCGTGTAGCAAGTTGGGAGAAAGATCAATAATAATTATTTCAGTAATAACTGTAATACATACTGGAGTAATGCGAGGAACACGGGTGAGGGGTCGGCTCGACGGTAGCGACGCGGGCACGCGCGCGCTCTACGAGAGAGCGGCGAAGGAGTATCCACGTCATTGTTCTCTCAGGGTGAACAAAGCTTGGAAATTGGTTCCACCCTCACTGAACTGAACCATGAAATATAGCAAAACGGATCAAATAAATGATTACGATCTCATTAGAGAACAGCGGCCGTCGTTGTGATCGTCGTGCGTCCGTCGATCCGTTTTTCCATACCGCTTTATCCTACAGGGTCGCAGGTAGCCTTGAGACTATCCCAGGGAGCATGGGGCACAAGGCCGTATGGGAACGTGAACCTGCTCTACCGTCAGAGCTGCTGTGATTAGGGAGTTCAACAGCACCTCCTGACCGATCCAGATGGAGTACGTCTGGGGCTTTGTGCCGGGTTGAGTTTCACCAGACGGGGTTTCGAGTGCTTACAAAATGGCTGCTCGGGCCCACGGCAACTTCAGGAACAAAGCGGTGCAGCGGCGTGGCTTTAATAGCGTTATGACACGAGCGGTCGTTTCAGTAAACCAGTCGGGGAAATCCCATCGGCCCAGAGGAGAGTTTTACTTCAGGCAAAGTCAGCAGCAGAGGGCAGAGCGTAATTCATTTCCTGTAACGGCTCGAGCGACAGTATGAGATGAAACGTGGAGGTTTTCAGCTAAAGTAGCACTTTATTATTTAGATTTTTTTTTTTTTCGCTAATCACTGAGTAGGTGTAAAATGTTGGTGTCCTACACGGTTCATGTTCCTATCAGCAAGTGACGTGCCAGTTGTGTCTTGTGGGCGTGGCCTGTCCAGTGTCCAATGAGAAACGGGTGTTTGATTTACTGTGTACGTTACGGGTCTCGGCTTCGTACTAGCTTCCTTCTCGGATTAGGTTAGCAAAGCGAGCTAGCTTTTCTAGCTACTAACTCACACTGGAGCTGCACCAGTGGTCTCTGCTACTTCCTTCCTTCCTTCCTTCCTAGTATTATATTCCTTCCTAATGTCTCGCGTCCTATACGTAGAAAATGGATGCTCGCCAAGTCGCTCGCTAGTTATGAACGCGCTGAAGCGCTATACGTTCTTAATTTGTTTTTTTTGTTTTGTTTTATTCACTTGTGATGCACAAATCTGGAAAAGTCTTTTCCCCCCCATTTATTTATTTATTTATTTATTTATTTTATAAGCTAAAACTCCTAGGCTTGATCAGCATAATCGAAATCCAAAGCTCATCGATTCTACTTTTTCTAAAGGTACAGATCAGTGTTTGAAAGCCGTTAGCTGCACAGCTTCCTTCCATTTATGCACTCGGAGGCAAAAAAAAAAAAAAAGAAGCATCCGCTATTAATAAACATCGTCTGCCTTCATCTCTCCAAAAGCTCTATTTATGAAATGAAAGACTTCAAAGGTGGCGTTGTGCCCTTTCATGTTCACAGCCAGAGCCGATTAGCGTTCGCTCCTGCGCTCCAGGTTCAGGGCATGTTACACACACACACACACGCGCGCGCACACACAGGAAATGGGTTCTGATGTGTGTGCAGGTCTTCGTGTACCCGTGAAGTCGGCTTTATGAAACACACACACTCTCATTACACCTGGTTATGGATGTATCGGATGATTAATGACCGACCGAGATGTGTATAATGTAGGAGAAGATTGTACAGATCAAAGTCTTTCATTTCGGTTCCTCACTCCTCACTTTTGTCGGCCGTCAATTATAATTCCTAAGATTTCTTAATTTCAATTTATTAACGTGTATTCATTCGAAAGGGGCGGGGGGGGGGGGGGGGGGGGGTGAAGAAATAAAAGATCTTGTGAGAACTCTAATGTTAATACTTTTTTTCTCTAATTAGTCATTTCGAGTATTAAATGTGTAATTTATTATTTTTTTTAATTACATAAAAATTGTAATTGAATTATGTAGGCTTTTTGTGTTTTTTAATTTTTATTTTTTGGGTCACAGCAGATCCAATTGAATTTTTTTAACTTTTTTAAAAAAAAATTATTATTATAAGTGCATCTTATATAATTTTCTATATTTATGTATTGTCCCCCGACCAACCAAATTTAAACCAAACGATGCGCTTTTATTTTGGCGTTCCTGCAGAACTGATGAGAACGAGTGTTCTTTAAGCACGTCCTGTATGTGGCCCAGCAGCGATTTATTCCTGCAGCACTTGCATCACAGCGAAGATCTTTACGTAATCTCCACCGCTCTCGGGAGAAGTTCCGCGTGAAGAGAGAGACTCGCGGAGGAAAAATACAGCTTTATTTAATTGACCCTTTACAGAGAGGAGGGGGGGGGAGGGGCGGTGGGGGTGCTGAGTGCTGGTGGGTTTATGATCGAGGTCAGCTGTAACGTTTAACTCTGCCGCAGTGAGAGTTTGCGTCATATAGAAAATGATGAAGTGCAGAAAGAGTGTTTAATGTACGTTCCGTTACGTTACACAACGCCATCGCGAACGGATTTGTGGAGTCGGCAGGGCTTTACATTCTGACTCGCTCGCTTTAGAGGACCGTGGACTGAGATTCCTCTCGAATCGAAGTCTGCAAATCCGACGGTCTGTTTTTAAATCTCCATTTATGTCTTCTGATTAAATCCGGATTTAAAAATAAAAATCTACCTAGACCATATCGTGGGTCACGAGTCTTACAGTACGACGCCCTGCTCTGTGTTTTGGGCCAAATTTAGTAAAATAATGTTCGACTTCCTAACGACGTTTCAGGACCTGGTACCAAAAAAAAAATTAAAATTTTATATATACATAAAAAATGTATAAATAAAATCTGCATATTTATACAATGCTAGAAAGTTAGAACGCACAAAGAGAAATAAAATTGCAGTTATTATATACAGTATGTTGTAGCAAAATTCAGCTTTTATCCAATTTTTTTTTTTTAATTCTTTTAAAACTTCCAAAAAATTTATTTTTTACAATTTTTATATATATATATATATATATATATATATATATATATATATATATATATATATATATATATATATATATAAAATATGAATGAAATGATGCAGTATTAAGAGAGAACTTGACTATTTGTTAGAGACTCGGAGTAAAAGGGGGGAAAAAAAAAGGTCTGGCGAGTTTAAAATGAAATATAAATAAGTGAAAGATGAATGAATAAATAATTGAATAAATGTGTTATTGTTTTCCTTTAAAAGCTAAGTTTTTTTTTTCATTTTTATATTAAGTTTCGCTTCACGAGGCTGTTGGTTAGTGAAATTGGGATTTTATGTTCACGCGTAACATTTTTGCAATGCAGAATGATGCTTTTTCTCGAATTGAAGTGAATTTCGCAGATGTGGCGGCGATTCCGTTTATCTGATTGACGGTTTTTAACGTTCGAATGTTTCAGATGCAACTATTTTGATTTCTTCTGAACAGTCGTCAGTTTTGTCGTATTTACCGCTCCGTTTCTTTCTGCGTACTTTTCGACACGTGACGTAGTCGTCACTTCAGCCTTCGCTCGATTGATGCTGGATTTTGCTGGATGTCCAGTGATGGACCTCCGTGTAGATTCTGCCGGAGTGAAACTCGCGCGTCCTTCACTAACCGCTGAACTCGGATCTTTTGATGGAGTCATGGTCTCTTGGCAGGGTGGGGGGCGGAGGCGGAGATCACGTTTCCCAGGACTGATTGATGGCCGAGTTGTCGTCCTGGTGAAGGTTCGGCGCTTTGATCAGTGCCTCCTTTTGTTTACGACGCATCGATTTCCGCCGTCGTCTTCCTCCGTTACTGAGGGTGATGAGGAGAGACGGGAAAAGCCGCTCAGGGCAAGAGCAGTGCAGGCGCCATGATGATGATGATGATCCGATTTCACGTTTTTCACGTGTCTGATTTTGCTTCCAGGGATTTTCTGTCCTCGTGTTTTTGCGCCGTGTGAGCGCCTTACGAGTTAAACATGGCTGATCTTTGGCTGGTGACTTGGATAAACTCGTAGATTAAGGTAAAACGAGGGATATGCAGGATATTTAGCAGTTTTACAGATTTGCGATCGGCTCTCTGTCGATGTGCGCGGCGGCGTGTTATCGGCGGTCCGACTCTGAGCAGGATCGAGATGCTTTCGTGGCTGCTGTTTGCTCGACACTTGATGAGACTTTATTGGTCACACGTACATTTCAGCACAGTGAAGTAATTTTTCTGTCGCACATCCCAGTCAGAGCGCAGGGTCGGCCGTGATTCAGAGAGGGTTAAGGGCCTTGCTCGAGGGCCCAACAGTAGCAGCTTGGCAGTGCTGGAGCTTGAACCCCCGACCTTCCGATCAGTCACACAGAGCCTTAACCTCCAAGCCACCGCTGCCCCCTAAAGGCGTCCTAACAATTTATATTTCACACAGCGTTGTTTTTAATTCTCGATTGTGATTGGTCAGAATTTTCTATCGCTCTGAGAGTTCCTCCAGCCGTACGACACGTCTCTGATACGGTATCGTTTCCATAGTAACGCCTTACAAATAAAGGATCATAAGTGGAAATAAATTTCGGGTAATTAAAACGCGTGTCAATCTCAGCACCTTCTGAATTTTTCAGCCGTCATGTCATCCAATTTTTCTTTCATCCTCTTGCTATTTTTTAATTTATTATTTTTTAAAAAAGCACATTGTGATGCTTATTAATATAAAAGTTTTTTTTGTGTGTGTGTGTAAAATTAATCTGTATTAAAAACCAAATTTTTTTTTAATGTTACGTTATTTTTTTTCCCCCACCCCCATTTTGATAAGAAAAACGAATGAATGCACAAGGACGCGTTCTGTTTTGGTGTGCGTTTTCGTCACGTTGCTTCACGCATGTTCTATCGCGCTGTTCGAGGATGCGTGTATTATAAAACACCGTCGCGATCACCTCGGATGGCGTCGACGTACGCTTTCACGACGCGATGCTCGAAACGCCACTTGGAGCGTGTTTATTATGTGGCGTCAGTGATGAACACGAGGCAGGCCTCGTTTTCACAGTCATCCTGCATATGTGGCAGTTAAATGTGGTGATTGCGGGGGGAGGTGGAAACTAATGAGGATGTGAGGGGTATGAAAAATAACATGGTGCTGGAATGAATCAGCTGAATCGATTCATCGAATATGATTCGCTTGATTCATCACCATGTCGGGTTATTTTATTTATTTATTTTTTACCCCGACGCATCTGGTATCGTGTTGAATTTGGGTGCGTGCACGTGTTAGGGTTTCATCTCGGCTGTTTCGCTCGACATATTTGAAGCCTCCGGCGTCAAAGCGACTGCTGGCAAGACAAACACAGTCAGTCCAGTTGATGATCCAGGACACGGTTTGGACGGCCAAATAGTTTACCTCCTCCTCCTTCTCTCATCGTCCTCCTCCTCCTCCTCCTGCTTTTCTATTTTTATTTGGCAAGCTAATGTTAACAGTTTTGTCAACTGCGCTGCGCCCGAGGCAAAAAGCGCTTAAGTATATCTTTTGCAATTTAAGTGACCTGCTTTCTGGCTCTGGCTTTTCCCATTACCAAGAGTGACATTTCATTTAGGTGCCATCATTCATCTTCTCCAGCCTGGGCTCGGGCCACACTCGCTTGAGCCCTCGCTCTGCCTCCTGCAGTTCGGTGCACACTGTCACCAGTGTGTGTGTGTGTGTGTGTGTGTGTGTGTGTGTGCGCGCGCGCACACACTCTTATGGCTTGGGCTCTGAATGAATGTTATTGTTTTTTGGTTGTTAGTGTATGCTTCTATAATGTACTCCATGTTGTAATCTACAGTGTTTAAAAATGCTTTACCCATACTGTTTTCAGCCCTCGTCATATGATCTTTAACCCAGCTCACGTTCTGTTTAGTCTTGGTCATGTGACATTTAACCCCGATCATATTCTGCTCCGACCTGGGCATGTGCGACTTAGCCCTGGTCATGTTCTGTTTGGTTATTTAGCATTGCTTATGTGGCTTTTTGGCATAGGTTATGTTTAGTTAAGCCTGGTCATGAGCAGCTTGGCCCTGGTCATATGATGTTTAGCCCTGGACATGTGCTGTATAACCCTGGTCATATTTAGTTTGTCTAGTCTTAGTCATGTGCTATTTAGCTCTGCCTATGTGTTGTTTAACCCTGGTCATGTGTTATTTAGTCCTGGTCATATAATGTTTTAACCCTGGTCTTGTTGTGGTATTTAGTCATAGTCATGTGGTATTTAGTCATGGTCATGTATTGTTTAGCCCTGGTCATGTGGTATTTAGTTTGGGTCACACACTGTTTTAGTCCTGTCATATATTGCTTAGCCCTAGTCATGTGGTATTTAATACTGGTCATATAATGTTTAGCCCTGGTCTTGTGGTATTTAGTCATGGTCATGTGGTATTTAGTCGTGGTCATATATTGTTTAGCCCTGATCATGTGGTGTTTAGCCCTGGTCATATATTGTTTAGCCTTGGTCATGTGGTATTTAGTCGTGGTCATGTATTGTTTAGCCTTGGTCATGTGGTATTTAGTCGTGGTCATGTATTGTTTAGCCCTGGTCATGTGGTATTTAGTCATGGTCATGTATTGTTTAGCCCTGGTCATGTGGTATTTAGTTGTGGTCATGTGGTATTTATCCTTTACAGAATTGCGACGATATCCACTGCGCTATGTGACTAAATCGAATTGAATCAAATTGTATTATTTAGCTTTGGTCATGTGCTGTTTGTCCGTGGTCATACTGAACACTCAACACTCTGTGGTGCTAAGTGATCAAAATGCAACAAAATATGGTTTACGTTTCTTAATTTTGTTATCGTCCAAAATTATTCTAGTTCGTTTACACCATCACCAACCATTACACCATGGACAGTAGGTAAATCTGTGTTTATGTACGAGTGCCGGGTCACATGACGTGAAACACCACTCGTCAAGTATCGAGTGTATAAATGAAGCTACTTTTCAGAAGGTCGACATTTCTGTATTATAAATTCTTTAATCGGATATTTTGAGGTACCGGATTTTAGATTCCCGTGAGCCGTAATCCTCGAGATTAAAACAAAAGAAGGCTCGAAATATTTCACTTCATGTGTAATGAATCTAGAATATATGAAAGTTCCACTTTTTGACTTAAATTACCGGGGGGAAGAAACCCCGGACTTTTTGAGATGCACCTGTGTTAATAACAAATCCATAAACGGCTGCTTCTTATTGGTTATATACGCTCAACACACAGGGTCAGTAGTAGTGCTGAACCTACGTAGTGCCCAATAAAATGCCGTCTGACGGTTCACCCTTTACCTTTTCGAAAGAGAAAAGTATTGGCACCCTCGGTTTAGTTTGCATGCACTTTCCACCATGCTAAAATAAAAAATGCACCTGCACCTGGATTCCTTTTTTCTTGAACGTAAGCCAAGAAGAAGCGCTTTGCTTGCACAGCTGATTTTAAGGAATTTTGTCCAAAATGCCGTCTACTACATTTAGTTTTCACTACATCTACACTTCGGAGCACGCTGAAGATTCCTAGATTCTGAGATTTCAGTAGATGCTTTGCATTATTTGAATCGGCCGCTTTTATTCCTGTTATTGGCTCCAGTTTGCGATTGGACAGAGATCTTTGGTTTTGTTTTGTTTGTAGTCTCGGCTGGAAAAAGAGCTTCTGGGAGATACTGGAGATTTATTGGCAGAGATGTAAAAAAAAACAAAACAAAAAAAGCAGGCAGGTCAGCGTAGTACAATGGCCTGCTTTTCTTTTCCTCATGAGGATCCTGAGAATATGCCTTGACGGGGAACTGTAGTGTGTGTGTGTGTGTGTGTGTGTGCGCACGCGTTTCTTATCTTTGCCCTCTGTCTGAATGTGTGTCCTTGTTCAATTCCAACCTCCCTGCGTTCAGCCTGATTGAGGTGAATACTGCAGGGCGCAGTGCATTCTGGGAAGTGATTAGGAGCGATAGGATTGATTCTACAACAGGGGTGCCATTTCTTTAAAATAATAAAAAAATGAAATTCCGAACACCTGCATCCGACTAATTTATACGCTTTTAAAAGTTATTTATTACAGTTTCTCGACTATGTTTCGTTTTAAAAACGAATAACACGGTTGAGTCTTAGCACTTAGCATAGCATTAGCAGACACACACGATGCATTCGCTAACTAGCGGCCATGCTAATGAATGACGACAATAAGAAGAAAGATTTACTTAAGATGTTGTTTTTAACGGATAATTTTATACTCGATCGGGTAACCGTGTCGTCCTTTTTAAAGCAGCCTCGTCAGTCAGTATCGGGATTCTAAAACGACGACGACGACGTCGAGTGCAGATATTCTCCTTCCCGGGATCTTCAGGAAATTCAGATGATGCAACTTCCTGTCGAGCGTGACTTGTGGAATATTCCAAACACGGGGCGAAGCGGTAGATTTGATTTATTTATCAATAAAATAAGTCGGACTGATCAACTCTAGGGCCGTGAGAGTAACGATACTTCAATTCTTTACTTAATAGTTCTCCTCTAAAAGTATTGGCACCCTCATAAACATGCGCCTGTAAGAGTCGATAAAAATAAATAACACCCGCAGTAATTTAATGTTTAGCTTTTTTTTTTTTTTTAAAAGAGTCATAAACTGTACCATTTTTATATTATATGACTATGAATTGGCTACGTTTTTCAGTCATGCGCTTGCTCTTTGTGTATTTTGAGAATGCCAGAAGCATAAGCGTCCCTTTGGCTGCGCTTCAGAGAAGAAACACGGTGTGTGTTTGGATTCACGCCATTTTCAACATCGATGTCTACGCCCTCGTCGTCTAAGCCTTCTCTTCACCCTTCACCGTCTCGCGTCTAGCCCCGAGCTCTGATTCGCGAGACTGTTTCTGGACGGAACGAGGTGGGCGTCCGTGGGCTTCACCCTCAGTCTGTAGTGCCAACGACGCTGTCCTTCCATCTGTCCTCCGATACAGTGACATGTGGAGCTCCGAGATCTCGCAGTGCTGGGGATCTTCCACGATCATAAAGAGTTGCCCTGGGTTTTGTTCCTAATGCGTGAATACAAAGGAAAAGCAGAGACGCACTCCTCGGACATCCATTACAGCAGGTTTCCTTTATCATCTCTGCTCAAACTGCTTAAAATGCAACACTCTGCATTTTTAACATGTTCAGACATGTTAGATATAGTATTTAAAAGGCTGCAAACAAGTGCAAGCACCTGCGCTATAACTGCATCTCTTAGCTAGGCAAAAGTGATGAGTATGTTTAATTTATCGCTTATTAGGAGCATTAACGTAATTAATTGCTTCCGGAAGCATCCGTGAAGTCGGTCTTAGGTTTTATCCGACACGTGTTTACACCTCATTGAAAGTCATGACAGCTCAGACCTCTCTACAAAAAAAATAGCCATAATTATCTCTGAAAATGCATTAGAGTATATATCGGTCGTTATGGCGCATTACGAATTGTCGTAAAGGTAAAACTCTAGCGCCTTCTATAACGGTCACGAGTATAATGGCCTGTGAATGCTTTCATCACATAATTCATCTACAGTATATAGGGGTTTAACACACGTAAACCATTGCACATTACAGGAGTGGTTATAATGCATTACGACTTGTTTATAAACGTTAAAGAGCAATTTTAGGGAATACGTTCATAACCTTCAACACTGGTGCATTTAAAAGGCCTTATACGTATTACTAAGAACACTTGTGTAAAACGCGTTATGCTTTATCGCAATGATTATAGCGCGTTATGAATGGTCGTAAACGAGTACGGTTTTATATGTAGGTCATGGGTATAATGACCTACATACAGTATTTGTTAATGTTATGATGCGTCTATAAGGCGTTTAACACATCGCTATAATTACCTCGGTAAATGCACGATGCGTTACAGCAGCGCTTATAATGCGTCACGAACTGTTGCAAGCATGGCATGGTATCGCTTTCTGTAAAGGTCGCATGTATAATGATGTATGGATCTGTTCGGAGCATGTTATGATGCATCTGTAAGGTATTACAGGCGTTTCATTAAATGCTTATGTAAACGCGTTATACTTTTATAGCAACGCTTATAATGCGTCACGTGCTGTCGTAAACGTGAACCGCGAACACATTTCTACGGGCGCGTATCGCTCATAAATGACGTATCGTAAGAATACGTGAGCGAGGCATTAGGCACCTTGTTGGAACTGTTGATGAAATCCGCGTTAGTTTATAACCATCTTCATTACGCGTCATGAACTGTTAACGTTCTGTATTATGCACACCATGGTGGAGTAATGAGTCGGAATTCAAATTCATGAATTTAAAAGTTCTTGGATAATTATTTAAAAACTTTATTTTTTTTTTAAATTTATTTTTCCCCCCTAATGTTCAGATTTTGTAAATAAACCCGGGTCGCCTTCCGACGTGAAAATAAACGAGTCGCTTGTTTGTACCGTGAGCATGCCAGGGTACACGGCGTCACACTCGCCTCGCCTCCACTCGGCTGTTCAGTTGACCTCATCGTTCAGGGCAGATTATCAGCTCCTCTGCTCTTGGCTTCTTGGTTTGTCTGGAGATGATGAGGCTTTTCCTTCAGCATCTAGCCACTCGCCGCTGATTTCTTAGGATAGCTCTGATGAGTTGTGTCTGACCTCGCCACTGTAACACACACACACACACACTATATCCATCTTCCATCATCCATTTCAATTCACTGTGCTTACTGATCCTCTGAGTGTGTGTGTGTGTGTGTTCTGGGTTACCTTTTGCATGTTGTTCGATGTTGTGTGTCCGAGTTTTTAAAATCATCTGGGATGTTAATTATATACTGTGTGTGTGTGTATAAGGTTATGTTATGATCTTGAGCCTGACTTCAATCCGGTCAAAGCAGATCAGGAAGCTTATATGACCTTTCATGCTGACGTAAAGAACTAACGTGAGAAATAATCCAGGCAGGGGTGGTGTGATGCGACACGACGTGCAGCGCTATTTCCGTATAACCTCGCGGTCCGCGGTGTGGTGGTGTTCTGATTAGATCTGCTTCTAAACAGCAGTTTCCCGACGTTACAACGTAACTCACGTGTTTAAGGGTTTAGAGTTAAGGTCCGACGTCGTGGAAGGTCCGGGATCCAAGTCGGTTCCCGTCAGCACTCGGATTGCACTAATCGGTTGTTTCCTCATCAGCCTCTCTTTTCTGTTCTCTCTCTCGCTCTCCTTTTTTTTTCTTCTTCCCCTCTCTCAATCAAAACGCAGCTCGTCATAAACTCCTCCGTCGTGAGGACGGTCCCGTGCTGGAAAGCTTTGCGAATGTTATTGACGGTTACAAAGCGCTAACACGTCTTTCCTTTGATAAACCACACGACTTTAAATAAATAAATAAATAAATAAATAAATAAATCCATTTATTATTAGTCGTAGGTTATGTGGAACGTCTGCCGTACAAGTCCCTGTACGTGAGCCGTTGCTATAGAAACGATAACGTATTAGAACGTGCGCATTAGCGTTGACGCATCGAGCCGGAACTAATGCTTTTATACAATTTAACTCGTCAGCGCCGCTCAGTGACGGCGGTATAAGCGGGATGATCCACGGCCAGGTGTGCGTGACACCGTTTGAACGTGCGTTATGATCGCGTATAATCACCTAGCCATGGATTATCCTGTACGTATTCTATCCTGAGCTCAGGTTACTGCACGTGTGCTTTCCTCTAGAGGATCGGTGACTCTGCATTGACCCTTGGTGCGTGCGCGTGTGTGTGTGTGATGATTTCTGTGAGGAAACTGGCTTTTTTAACATTGAAGGAAGGAGTCTCCAGTGTCAGCACTCCAGTGACAAAACGACTGTTTATAGCTGCTATAGAGTAAGAGATCAGAGGAAACGGCTTGTTTCATGGACCTCCCACGTTACGTTACGTGTGACTATAAACGGATAAAACGTACGACGATGTACGTCACGCTTTAATAAATAAAATGTCGTCGTCGTGGTGGTTTTTATTTATTTTTTTGGTAAACTGCGGTACTATAAGAGGAATAAAATACTTGTGCTGTTTATAGTAATATAATAAAATTCGGTAGCCATGGTAACAGCGACTCTGCTTCGTCGCACTACCCCGTTGTCAATTTAAATTTTTTCTCTTGCAGTATAACAGCACGACTTTTTTTATTTATTTAAAAAAAAAAATTTTGGGGAAATTTTGCGTTCTTGTTTGCACTTTGCTTCGATTTTAAAACCTCACGCACGTGGTTGGCCTTTGTTCGGCCGTGCGCTCGTCATTTCAACATCCCTTCTTGTTTTTTTTTTTTTTTGTTTTTTTTCTTATTTGTGTGAGTGTGTGCGCACGCCGCATGCTCAGACAGCCCGAGGCTGTTTTTATTCAGGAAGTCAATTCAAGCACACAGACCGAGAGGAAATTAACCCAATTATGGCCATAATCAGTAGGCTGCACCTGCCCAGAAGAGTCTAATTGTGGGCCACGTTTGACGCTTTCAAAAGTGGGGTGGCGGTCCACTCCTCCTCCTCTTCTCCTCCTCTCCTCCTCTTCTCCTGTCATTTTTAGGGCCCGAGACGTCACACAAATGCTCAGCCGATTACTGTAATCAGGCCGCAAAACATTGTTTGTTCAGCTCGAGGGGAGGCTGGGTGAGAGAGTGCCTCTAAATTTACCTCATGCAATTTATTCTCCCATCGCATGAAAATAATAATAATAATAATAATAATAATAATAATAATAAAAGGGTTGCCAAGTCATACAGATTTGGGAAACCTTTCATTGTGGCAGTATTTCCTGAGATAGGAGAGATGTGGTGATGTATAGGATTATATACCGTACTGTACATTTTTACAGGAGCATTTGTGCCGTGTGTGTGTGTGTGTGTCTGACAGTGTGAGAGATCTTCAGCTCGTGAACTCCTCACACTTTCAGTGTTGTATTTACAGCAGGCCCGCATGCTTTACTGAAAATATCAGTGTAACTCATGCAGTCAGCACTTTTATTTCTCTAGCATTCAGTGTGTGTGTGTGTGTGTGCGTCGTACATGTAAAAAGAAAATGTAAAAAAAACCTCTGTGCTGTAAACGTTGTAAGTCTATATTTTAACGCGAAATCGCTCTGCATTAATCCGAATTCAGCTCCTAGACTTGCAGTAGGAGTGATGCGGCTCGCGTCACGGCGCCTTCTGATCGGTCAGAACGGGGTCGGTTAACGTGCGCGTTTACATTAATGCGCTCGTTCTAATGCGCAATCGATTCTCTAACCGAAGAGGACGTTCCATGTGACGTAAGCGTAATAATAAAGCGCGAGTATTTTACCAAAGAGAATTCTATACGGTAATCGTCATGGATACGAGGAAACGTTCATTTAAGTTGACGGAAGGAGTCTCCGGTGTCGGTCTTGTAAAAAATAAATAAATAAATAAAATCTTACGCTCCCTGACACAGGAAAGCCTTTGGGAGTTTCCGCTGAAGGACCGTTTCCGTAAGCGGCGAGCTCGATATCGCAGACGTTCCACAGCATTAAGTGTAACTGTAAATGGATAAGAAGTACAGCATGTCCTCGGTAATTAAACCAAGTGTAATAACCCGAGGAATAAAAGAGTTTGTCGTGTAAAGCCGTGGTTTGGTGCAGTGTTGAATTTCTCTTCTTTATGGCTTTCGTGACGGAAGCTTGCGTGTGGCACCGCGAGCACAGGACGCTTTATTCTGCAGACTTCTGTTTTTTTTTTTTTTTTTTTTTCTTTTCCTTTTTTTTTTTTTTTTTTTTTTTTTTAAAAATTTAAAAAGAAGTTTTGTTAAAATTGATTTCGACGACTTGGTTTTAAGGTAAAGTTTTTCATTGCCAGCCTTATCAAAAACAACTCGAGCTCCAGTTTACACACAGCACTGTGTTCTGTGTCTCCTGGGCCTAAATTCAATTTGCCTTGTGTGCACCACTTTAGACCGTTATGTAATGTGTAATGTGGAAATGGTACAAACCACAAGGCTCTGTCTCTCTCTCTCTCTCTCTCGCTCTCTCTCTCTCTCGCTCTCTCTCTCGCTCTCTCTCGCTCTCGCTGTGGGACAGATTGAGGGATGTACACTCTGTGTTGAGTACAAACGGGAGGATTTGAATTAGAGGAAGGCCGTGGGAGAAAAAGTGCACTTTATTGAGAGGGAGAGAGAGAGGGAGAGAGAGAGGGAGAGAGAGAGGGAGGGAGGGAGGGAGGAAAAGCCTCTTGTCTCTTTACATCACTGAAATCTGAACAGACGTAACTAAGCAGAGAGTCGGCCATGTCAGCTTACGTTTGTGTTTATAACAGAGGTTTACTGCAACCCATAATGCTTCAGTTATTTAAAAAAAAAGTCACTTTTTTAAATAAGTGACTTATGCAAACGATCATGGAAATAAACGCCCCGCGTCCAGACGTGTTCATCAAACAACGTCCAGGTCTCAAGTATTCGAGCAAAATGAAATGACGTAATGACAGTTTTCAGATTAAAAAAAAAAAAAAAGAAAGAAAGAAGGTTTAACCCGTTCATGCCTAGTTTATTTAAAATAATGATGATAATCCAGATTTCTATCTTAAAATGGCCTGTCGTGAATAAAAGAAAAGTGGGGGGCACGAATATCCATGCTTTTGTGGAATACTGTGAGGTTTTAAAATAAGGATAAAACTGTTTTTTTATTTATTTATTTATTTATTTATTATTATTATTATTTTTTATTAAATAGTCCAGTGTGCTTAGAAACAAAAATGGTTCCCATGCATGTCTGAAATATTTCAACATCTCGATATGTACAGAAAACACACGGTTTAGGATTAATGTGTGATGCAGATGTGCATAATTGCATATCCAGACAATTTTGGAGGAAATAAATAAATAAATAAATAGATAGATAGATAGATAGATAGATAGATAGATAGATAAATAAAACCCCCTAGTTTTAGGAAAGCCAAAGTGTTCATTCGAGTGTGTGTGTGTGTGTGTGTGTGTGTGTGTGTGGAAAGATTGTATAGATATAGCAGAACCAGGCTGGATTTCAGAGTCGAGACTAACAGAAATCAGGTTCATGTTCTATGATGTGATTTGATTTGCAGGTGATTTACCTTCTGATCTGTTTTTCTAAATCGCACAGCTGTAAATGCACGGTCCGTGCGCGTGGGCGCTGTGTACGAAAGGGCCCGTGCACCGGTCCTGCGTCCGGCTCGGTGGGATTTGGGTTGAATGTGAAAGTCATGAATTGTGCCCAGCAGCAGCGATCTGCTTTCTAGCGTCCTGCCAGTCCTCAGTGTAAGAGCCTGGGAAAACTCATGTACCATCTTTGTCAGGTAAAGGTCAGCCCGAACGCCGGGAGATGACCAGATGTTTCCAGCAGATACGCTTTTCTTTTTTTCTTTTTTTTTTTTCTTTCTACATCCCTCAGCGCATGTTACAGCTCCGTCCTCCGTCAGAGCGAGCGCGCGGCGAACATGGCCGCCGAGCGCTCGCCTCTCGTCTCTGCTCTCCGAAGTGGCCGTTATGTAAATTGCGCTTCAGATGTAATTAAAGTCGCTGAAAACCTTTTGATCAAACCTGCAGGGTCCAGTCCAGTCTAGTTCTAACAACGGTTCGCTTTTCAGAGCCCGATACCGTCACGGGCGCAGCACGCACTGCCGTATTTCAAAATACAGACACTCGCACGTGTAGTTATATAAGCCGTGAACGGAATTAAAACGACGCGTTAAAGAAGCGGTTCGTCATTTTTTGCAGCCCTCTGACGCCTGAGAGGTGAATTGCAAACTTTTCCTTAATCCCTAATTGACCCCACCCCCCTCCGGTGAAACCTCATAGGGGCAGAGCTAACGCCGGGTTTTATTTCAGCTGGGGGCGGAGCTAATGTCAGGCCTAGGAATTCTACACAGAAGCCTGAAACGAAGGAACAGGGTGATGTGACGAAGCAGAGTTACCGTCTCCGCCCCGTCGTTGATTATTTTTCCTACGACGGCACGTCCCCAGAGTGTTTTTCTTCCTCTTATACCACAGCAATTCCTCAACGATCACGTTTGTTTATTTATTTATTTATTTATTTTACACTTCATGGTGGTTGTTTGTTTTTTGTTTTTTTTTTAATCCATTTAAGGTGGTGGAATGTTAACAAAGCAAACGATCACTTGTATTTTAGCAGCTGGAAACAGTTTCATATGTAAAAAGAGAAATTATACAGAACAGACTGTTATTAAGGAGCCTTTCCCTCTGGATCCGATCCGAGTGATGAATCCACAGCGCTGTTGGATGATGACGTGCTCCATGTTTCAGGTAGCTATAATGCTAATGTTTGCTAACAGGTAAGGGAAGTTTACAGGCACAAGTTTTTAAATAAATAGAGACTTATTCTGCTATTTTATGAGCGGATGCCTTATGGAGTAAACCGGCTTTGTTTCATTTTTGTCCGAATTGTGTTTTTTTTTTTTTTTTTTTTTTTGTTTTTTTTTTGTTTTTTTTTTTTTTAAAACCCGTATACCCTGTGGTAATAAATTTGACTACCCGCGCTGTTGACGGTCAGGTGGCGTCTTGAGTGATCCGTTTTACTACTCCGTACGAAAGACCGACACTGAGCAATATTCAAATAAATTGGTCATCTGTGTGTGTGCGCTTTTTAAAACATTTTTTTTAATGATCCCTCATGTTTGAGCTCGAGGGCTATGAATAAACCCATAAACAAACTGCGGTGTCCAGGCTGAAAACTAAAAAAAAAAAAAAAAAAGGCGAGCATATTCAGGTCTCGGTGGTGGAAAAACCAGACTCGGGCGGGAGGCAATCAAGGCGGCGTGTGGAGCGTCACACACGAGTGGCTTCCACTTACGCAGGGTTGCCCGTGTCCAGATGGAGGAGAGCCAGAGCAGCTCCATCCTTCAGCTCGAACATGGCCGAGGGCTACACGGATGGCAGGATGGTGGGGGGCGGGAGGGGGTTGATGATAGTGATGGTGATGGTACAGCCCAGGCCCGCTTTGTTTGGTGGTGTTTTAATGAGAATAGTGCTCAGGATCAGGTCATGAGTGAATATTGCTCCACTTCTGCCCTGTTCACTCTTCACTGAGCTTCAGCCCCGAAAACCTGAACACCAGCAACCAGCCTGACACAAGCAGAGACCAAACGTGCGCGCGCGCACAACTGAAAGCAATAATAATATCTATAACAATAATAATAATAAATAAGTAGTAGTAATAATAATAAATATAATACGGAATATAATAATTATAATAACAATACATATAAATATAATCATTAATAGTAATAATAACAATAATAGTAATATATAATAAATAATAATGGCAGTGCACTCGACTGCGTAAAATCGGATTAAAAAAATTTCAGTTAATAATTGTTACTCAGTAATACATAATATAAGATGTTTATGTACCATAACATTATGATATATCAGACAATATAAAATATTATACATCATAGTCCTCTCTTAATTCTTTGCCTTTTCAAAGAAAAAGTGCAACACATGCACTTAAATCCCATCAAGCGTGTATTAAAGAATAAAGCAATAAATAATATTATTTTCTTTGACCTGAAATTACATAAGTCATATACATATATACATACACACACATATATGTATGTGTATATGCATGTATGTATGTATGTATGTATATATGTGTGTATATGTATGTGTGTATATGTATGTGTATATATTTATATATATATATATATATATATATATATATAAACCATTACACTGGTTTTAAAATATAACAAATTAAAAATCCTATAAAAATGTCTATTTAGATCAAAAAAGCCTGTAGGTTTAAGATGACTGATTATTAGAGAATGTCTTGAATTGTAATTGTGGTTTATTAGTGTAAAAACAAACAAAAAATATATATTTTTAATAAAGCATTTTAATGCATCGGTTGTTGTTTCCGTGTCAGCATCATCCGGCGCAATGAATATAAATTCCTCTGAGCAGATGAAAGGATGTCCTGTTTTTGTCGTGGGGAATGGAGGCCATATTTTGGAGAGTGGTGTCTCGGGGCTGTCAGGCGGAGAGGGCGATGCAGTGTGAAAGGACGTGATTATGGGCTGCCTGGGGACTCTTTTAGTCTCGTCCCCATGAGACAAAGGGTTAAGAACACTTAGCCCGGAGGGGGGTTCTATTGGAGAGAGGATGGAGGGACGGTGGTGGAGGGGGGGGGGACGGGACGGGGATGCGGCTTGGGGGGGGGGGACGATCTGCCTCCTCTGTTTTGGTTAATATCGAGACAAAGCGTTTGTGGAGGTCATGGTCTTGAACATGAGCTGTTGAGGAGATCGCCCTCTGCTGTTGGATTAAGGAAGTGCGATTTGCCCAAGAATAAACCGACACTGATGCTCATGTCAGACCTCTTCTACAGTCTGGGATTTGATATAGCTTTAATATAAACGACTCTGAAATATAAACTAGTACTTAACGCTACAAACGTTATAGTTTGAACATAACACGGCTATAATTTTGGGTGAAAATACGATAAGTATTTTTTTAAAAATCTAGCTTTACACTTAAATACCCTAAAACAGCTGTGATGTCATATTTTCCCCCAAACACTATCTTCATACTGTATAATGCATCAAAGATTTACAATGATAAATGCAGCATTAATAGAATGTGTGTATATAACACACACACCGTCAGATCTTAACAGTATGCTTATGAAATCTTAAATCCAGTGTTAATAATATGTAAGCTGATGTGATGAAGTCAGGAGAAATGGGGAAGGTTCCGTTTAATAAATGCTTATAAATAGTCGCCGTTACACCAATATACTTGAATATACCTTATGACTTGATAATGCCAGGTTACATCACACATTTTAATATCTTTGCAGAGTTCTGAATCGACGGAGTCACTAGTGTCGTAATACGTTCGTACAAACCTGTTGGTCAGGCGGTATTATCTAGCTCGTCATGATGATCTGTAGAAAGGCATGACGGTTTATACTAATAATTATCAGCAGTATTTAGAACAACTGGGTCTTACAGGATAAGCGTTCACTCATACGGTGTCATTTATTTGCTGCACTGTAAATGTTATCCGAAGCACGTCACATACCGCGTTCTGCACCGACGTAATTTGACCACGCCCATCTCTCCCACTACGATTCTCGATTTAATCCACTGTAGATACGCGATGAATAATTTTACCTCTTAAGAACTCCTAAAGAGCGTTTCTGATCTAATGTCCTGAGTTAACCCTTAACACTCTTTCTTTTTTATTTATTTATTTATTTATTTATTTATCTTCGATTTTCTTGTCAGTAGCCATTTTTTTTTTTTTTCTCTTTTTCGCCCTCACTACAGACTGAAACTATTTTAAGTCGGTCTACCTGCGACTCTTTCTGCAGCAGTGAGTGGTGAAAATCTATCAATGTCGCTATAATTTATGTTTCTCGGTTGATGCCTGTTGGCCTGTGGCACTTCAGTGGGCGTCGTGGCTCTCTCCGAATCGAGGGGGGTCCAATACTTTCATACAGGCCTGAGGGCAAGACTGGCATTTCACTTTGTCACAACAGCCAAGCCTGCCAGAGTACCGAGGCTCATTCACTGTGTGTGTGTGGTGTTGCATTGCCAGGCACGGGTATGAATAATGCTGTTATTAGGACTCTATGTTTACACCCTTCTGTGTCTTCCTATATTATTTAAGAACTCATACTAATGCATATATATTATTTAAATCCCACACGCGTCTCTCGGATTTCGCGTGTGCGTGCGTGTGCGTGCGTTGCTTCAAATTTCAAAGTCTTGAAAGACAAGAAACCTAGTCTGTAACCCAGCACTTCCTATGAATCCTCTATTCACAATGCATTATAAATGCCTTAATACCACGTCGTATAGCGTACATAATACCTCCTAATGCTTAACGTAGCGTTTATGACGCACCCCCCTTTTATAAAGCAGGGGTATGTGGCGTCGTAAAGTCGGGTCACTTAACACGGTGCAAGACCGGAGGCGTTGACGTTCGAGTAAACAGCGGTTATAATGCGTGTATGTTATGTATTAAGTCATAGTGAAGTTGTAACGCATGATTAATGTCATTCAGGATTACGTTAAAGGACTGCGTAAGGGTTAAGTACTGACGCGTCATCAGAACCTTTGCTGTAGTGCGCTATAACGTTTGTGATTAGTGTTACGAACAGGTTTTATACTGCATTTTGTAACCTGGCACGATGAAGTTGTGTGTTCTGCTCTATAGAGCGTGTTGATGTACGTATAATGATTTATAAGCATTTATACGTGTTAGGTGTTACGTATGCTAATGCTAAAGGTTCTAAAGGCATTTATAGTGCATTTATAGATACAGGATTAATAGGAAGGCACGACATCGAGTGTATCGATGTAACGAGAACTCTGTAAACACGCTGTGTGTTTATACACGCCATGGTGTTATGTATGCTGTATAATGCTTCATAGATGCGTTTATTATGCGTTATGAATACAAGATGAAGCGTTTCCGAGTCGTTGTTTTTGTTTGTCAAGGCCGCCAGGTCAGACAGCCGAAACATAACGTCACCCCGCGTAAGAGCCCCCCCCGAACGAGACGTCTGTAATTACGCGGCGTCCGAAATAACGCCGGTAATCTTTTCGAACCCGTGATCGCCGCGGCGCTCGCGCCCGCTCCTTCCTGTTCTCAAATCCCGCAAATGAAATGACGTTCAGGAAGGTGACTCCGCCGCATAATCGAACCCTTTCGACTCCGTCGTCTCCGCGCAGGACGCGAACGGCGGTCGTTTCCGTCCCGCCGTTACGACACGACCGTATTTCGACACGTTCGCTGACGGGGAAATTGGTTTTGACAAAGAAATTGGAAACGTAAAATGGGGTTGCGGTGGCTTGTCAGACGCAGGTTTAATACCGAGTGACCTTTCCATCCGACGGCTAATTGTTCAGCACTTCCCTTTACGCTCGTCCGTGCGTACCGACTTTAAGAGCGACCCTCCCCCCACACCCTCCCACCACCCCGACGCCGATATCCGTAATCCGGTACAAACAGCGAAGAATCCTTCGCTAAATTAGTTTAACATTTTGATTAATCTTAACATGTGTTATCTCTCAGGTCAAAATGCAATTAGTTTATTTCTCGGGAGAGTCACTGGACACACATTATGAGATATCACGGCAATAACTGTCAGGGTGAGGATAAACTGCTGTCTTTCACAGAGGCAAATTACACACACACACACACACACACACACACACTGGAAATGTCACCAGGGTGACTGATATGGTCCTAAATTCGCATTTTTCCATTTAAACCATTTGTTTTAACACCGATTTTTAAGAACCGTCTCACAAGAGCTCGGTTTGTGACGTCACAACTTTGAACCGATGGCGTACTACATGCAAATTATTACAGGGTGACATCACGGCGCCTTGAAATTTTTTTCCATGGCTAGCTAGCTAGCTTAGCAGTTGTTGGCTATGAACAGAATCGCTGCCGAAACGGTCCGGTGCAAAATGACGCTCGGGGACTTCAGAAGCAGGCGACTTTTTAGTAGCCGGCTGGCTTTTAGGCGGGAGGGAGTTTAAACGGCGGGACGTTTTGGGCATGAGAATTCGGGCACGAACGAAGCTTTAATGAGAGTAAATATGTAGAGAAATTCGCAGGGATGTTTTGGTGGGTTTTTTTTGGGGACGGCGTTCGAGGAAATAAAATCCGACCATTTATTCGTCTATCCACTGGGACTGTTTTGAGTACTCAGTCATTTGGTTCTAGGGCATAGACGGGCAGAAAGCGGAGCTCGGGATCGATCGCTGGACTTGAAACACTTCCTTTACGTGAAATTGCCCAGAACAAGAGTGAAGTTGCGAGGGCGCTACTGCGAGAACCAGGACCGTTTTATACACCGAGTCGGTGTATTAGGCCAGTACTAGATCCCTATTTGGTTCGTTCATACAGTTCTATGCAAATGACGCACGTATCTGGTGACTTTCAAAAATAAGTGTTTTTTATTATTTACGTTTGTGTTGTATTTCTTTTCCGGGGGCGCACGGTGGCTTAGCGTTTAGCACGATTGCGTCTCACCTCCAGGGTTGGGTTTGGGTTTGAATCCCGTCTCCGCTCTGCACGTTCTCCCTGTGCTTTCGGGGTTTCCTCCAGATACTCCGGTTTCCTCCGCCAGTCCAAAGACGTGCGTTGTAGACTGATTTCGCATGTCCAAAATTGTCCGTAGTGTGTGAGTAGGGTGTGATTGCGCCCTGCGATGGGTCGGTATCCCGTCCAGGGTCGTCCCCCTGGGATAGACTCCAGGCTCCCCGTGACCCCGTGTAGGAGAAGCGGTACGGGAAAATGGATGGATTTACACACGGCTAAAAAGTTTTCACAGTACTCTACGGTCAAAAAACACACTTCTAACGTCGTTGGCTCGATCGTCTGATGGAATCATTTCTCATTCTGTCGAGGTCCCAAGTAAAACCCTACCCTATTTAGTAAACTATGAACTTTGCACGTTAACCCCTGGACGACGGACGTCCGCCGGCTTTTAATTCTTAATGCCGTCCTCCTCGTCGGTGGACAGGAGGACACGTGGATGGATGGTTTGCATGCTTGAGTGGATGGACGGATAGTTGGATTTCCAGACGACAGATGGGTCTCACCAGTAATCGATCTCCCCCTCGGCGTGATCCGGGTTAGTTAGACATGCTGCGTCCGTGAGTGGGACTTGCTTCGGCTGTGTGTGTAATGAGCCTCGCTGTGCACTAGAAGTCTATTCACTCTTCACGGCGAGCTGTAACGTGTACGTCCCCGAGGACGACGCCAGATCCCCGAACGTTTCCCGTCGGTTCATCTCGTATCGGACGTGTGACACGTATACCGAAAGCGCTAGTACCGAAAAATCATCTCTAAATGAAAAGTTTGCTGATTTGCGACATATCGACCGTCAGCTAGAACGTCAACGCCGATGCTATTTGCGACAACCGTTAGCCAGCGCTTAGCAAACACGGCTGCACGATGAAGCGGTTTTGCTAATCTTGCTAACTAATGAGATCTGTTGGAATCGTTAGCCTAATGCTAACGGACTTGCTAATTTTCGTCGCACGTTACTGTGCGATGGTTAGCCGAAGAGATCAAAATCGCAAGAGATGTCTGTGACGGTCGGAGATGACGCTGTAACGTTTTGTCGTTTTTTTGGACACGGGGAAAGTATTGTTCGTCTTATGAGCTTCGAGAAAGGAGCTAAGTTGTTTTCACTGACGTTCAACACGACTGGAAACGATAAACGGTTCGCAAGACGTTTTCGAGAACGATGGTTTTAAATTGGAAGAATGTGAAGTTTAGCGTTGACCAATTCAAATCAGACGGGTAAGAGCAGGTAACCGTTAAAAATGACATTTGCGAGTTTATGTGAGTAAATATGAGATTTTATGTATATAATGATATATGGGCGCTGTTTTCATGCACACTGAGTGTAGGTATATATTTATATTGTGTGTGTGTGTGTGTGTGTGTGGGGTGTTTGGCCAAGGGACTGTGCTGCTTCCTGAAGCATGTCTCCGAATCCCTGGAGACTTTCATTTACTCCCAACATAAGACCGTGTTATTGGCCATTATCTCTGCTGTCAGCCGCTGCGTTGATATCTAATGAAGGGGCATCTATGTCTGGATGCCATTTTTCAGCGGCGCGGCGTTGCCGTGGAGACGTACCAGGCGGGGGCAGCGGGGCCCGGCACGCCGCTTTCTACTCGAACCAGATAAGACAGGCGTTTAGCGCAAGAGCCCAGGTTCAATATTTATTTCTTGCGAGCTCTGTTCGTTTGCATTGTGCATATTTCAAATGTTACGTCCTGCCAGAGGGAAGGTTGTGTGCGTGACGGGGGTGTTTCGTTTGGATCTCAGTACTTCGAGACGAGGTATAATCGTTTAGGAACGCACATTTATAGCTGCGAGGAGAATCCAGGACCCCAAGCGTTAGAGAAACGACTGGTTTAGGATGTCCAAGCGTGCATTTTGTGCGGAGATGAGAACGGGTCATTGCTGCTGCATTTCCACTTCCTGTTTCAGCGAGCCCAGGTTATATTCCTATAACGGCACGTTTCGAAGCGTTTTATCCCGCTCAGGTACGTGACGACCTTTCGTTTGTTTTATTTATCAAAGAACGACCGCGTTCTTTTATACTTGCGCTGCGGTTATAACGTCGTAGAACGTCCGCAAGAACACGTTTGTTCCGGTTCTCGCTTACGTCACAGCGGCTCTAAACAGCCTCTCTTTCTCTTCCTGTCTCGGCAGATCGTCACGGAGACGTCGGAAACCGTAAGCGTTAAATAAGCGTCTCCTCATGCAGAACGTCACAAGCTATCGATCGTGGATGTGGAGCGCTGCTCTTATAGAACATGCGTGTCCATCTTCTGACCAATCAGAATCCAGGATTAAAACAGCACTCTGGAATCCACTGGAATAAAGTATAAGAAACAGCAGGCTAGTCGCAGCACTGTCCTCGGATCAAAATGGCCGCCGCCGTCGCAGTGTTTCAAAGCTCCTTGTGTACGCCCGTGTTAAATTCCTCGACACGCGGCCGCCGCGCCGGTCACGGCCGCTAACAAATGAGGAGTGGAGTGTGTGCCGAAATTGCTGATGCCTATCAGGGCCGTGCTGCGTGGAAAAGCGTCTCTCTCCCCCGCTCGTCCTTCCTCTCGCGCTCCGTTTTCTTTGGCTCGTCCACCCCGATCGAGGAACGCGTTCTCTCATTCATTTCTCTCGCAGTGTGTCGTCTTCGCATGTGATCTGGAACCGTTTTTTTGTTTTGTCTTGTTTTTGTCCTCAGACGATTCGCATCGTTTTTGTTTGTTGGTTTTTTATCTTTTTTTTTTTTTTTTTTGTCCTGGCATTAAGGTGCTTATCATTTACTCGAGTAATTGCAGTAGAGAGAAGGAATATCGCGTAGTCGGCTCGGGGGGAAAGTAAGAGAGTGCGAGTAACACGGGATGAAGCGAGACGCGTGACGTTTGCAATTTAAAGTTGAATAAATGAATCGCCTTACTGATTTAAAATGACATCCGTGAGCTAATAATCAATTCGCACTCCACCCTACCCCCCCCTTTTTTTAAAAAAAACGTGCGTGTTCCTATATGATTAGCCTTATAAGTAAAGCCGTACGGTACGTCTTTTTTAATGAACTAACTAGCTAAATAAATAGGAATTTATATGTATATATGTAAATGATTAAAGGGTTATTTTTAGTATAATGCTCCACCTCCTGAACCTTATTATTATTATTATAAATTTTTTTTTCTGTGGTTGCTCTTATAATTAAAGGTATTATGCACTGACTGTAGTCTAACTGGCCAAAAATTATAATTTTTTTTAATGTCTTTATGAAATTCAGCGTTTTACGCTAGGTGATTTTTGAAGGGAAAAAAAAAATGGAATGCAAGGGTTCTTTTTTTTTTTTTTTTTTTTTTTGCGTATGTAGCCTTATAACTAGCCATCAATAACCTCTTTTTTTTTTTTTTTTTTTAAACATTTTTAAAAATTAATTTGATATAAATTGTTATATATCTGAAGCTAATTGATGCATGTTTTAATATTTCGAGTATTCTCACCTTGTCCTCTGATGATTGCCTTGTTGTCGTTAATCTTTATTATTTTTATTTTTATTATTATTATTATTTTAATTACAGTAAACCGAATCAAGTTACACAGTCGGCTTCGACAGCGCATGTTGTACGAGGTGCAGAAAGCAGGACGTATAGGACTTTATCCATGTACGTGATGTCACAAAAAATGTCATTTTTTTTTGGTCTAATGGTCTAATTTTATTTTCTCGCCCGGCCCTCGTGTCCCAGAGCTCCTCGTTGCAGTCGAACCTGTAATTGAAAATCGGAAATAATTAATGAAATACTGTTAATGGGACAGATTTAAAAAAAAAAATAAATAATAAAAAAAAAAGATGGAGAGTTGAACGAAGCTGCCGATGAAATGACTTTCTTCAGATCGTGAACGCGACGTTTAAAACCTGCAGGATGGAATAATAAGTCTGTGGAGGAGAGGAGGAAGTGTTCAGCTACACCTGCTGTCTGTGATGTAGTGTCACGTCGGGTCCTGCACACGGGGATCAGCTCGAGCGCCTTAAAGGCCGAGGATAACATCAGTGCAGGGTTTGTTTCGCTTTATTTATTTATTTATTTATTTAAAAACAAAGACCAAAAAGTTTCCCAGGAAAAATGACATCATTTCCCCCTTTTTATCTTCTTTATAGCACCTGAAATTTCCTATTACAGTGCCCTCCATTAATATTGGCACCCTTGGTAAATATGAGCAAAGAAAGCTGTGGGGAAAATTGTCTTTGTTGTTTAACGTTTTGATCTTTTTGTTCAAGAAATTCACAAAAAAACAAATTGCTCTGCTCTCATGGGTGTGAAACAGTTGGAAACAAAATACAGCTTTGTCTAAAAAATATATATATGTATATTTATAATTTGTTAAATATCGGTGTGCATCAATTATTGGGACTTCGGTCAATACTTTGTGCTAGCTCCCTTTGCCGAGATAACAGCTCTGAGTCTTCTCCTATAATCCCTGACGGGGTTGGAGAATACATGGTGAGGGATCTGAGAGCGTTCCTCCGTACAGAATCTCTCCAGATCCTTCACATTTCAGGTCCACGCTGGTGGACTCTCCTCTTCAGTTCACCCCACAGGGTTTCTATGGGGTTCGGGTCAGGGGACTGGGATGGTCAGGGCAGGATCTTGATTTTGTGGTCAGTAAACCGTTTCTGTGTTGATGTTGAAGATGTTTTGGATCATCGTCCTGCTGGAAGATCCAACCACGACCCGTTTGAATCTTTCTCTCAGAGGCGGTCAGGTTTTCATTTAATATCTGTTGATATTTGATAGAGTCCATGATGCCATGGATCCTAACAAAATATCCAGGTCCCCTGGCAGAAAAACAGCCCAAAACATTAAAGATCCTCCTCCATATTTAACCGTGGGCATGAGGGACTTTTCCATACGGCTACCTCTCTGTGTGCTCCAAAACCACCTCTGTGTTTATTACCAAAAAGCTCCGTTTTGGTTTCATCTGACCGTAGAACCCGATCCCATTTGAAGTTCCAGTCGTGTCTGCACACCGAAGACGCTCGAGAGTAGTTGTTTTGGTCAGACAGATGTTTTTCCGTTCGTTCGTTCTGTTCTTCCTCCTTCCTTCCTTCCTTCCTCACGATGCGTGCGTCCCTCAGAGGAAGGAGTAAAAGAACAGAATCGGGAGTTTTTATCGGCTTTTGAGAGCAGACCTGCACACGCCGAAGCGAGCCGAGGGGTCGTCGAATCTAAGAACGGCTGAAAGAGGCGATCCTGCACTCGGTCCTAATACGCCGTCGTGGCCTTTACACTTTACGCTCATTATCGCATGATATTAATATTATTATTATTCAGTTTGCGCAATAGAACGCGCGTAAAAATATCGATGGTGCGAAATACATCACGGCCACGCGTCGTCTGTCGGCAATTCACACGCGGTACGGTGAAAACGTGGACGGAGATCATCGCCAAGCGTTATGACGTACGCGATTAAACGCTCCGCCGTCTGCCAGGCGCCTGCAGCTAGTCTAGTAAAGTTAAAATGACATGATGGTGGTGATTTTTTTTTAAATTTCTTTCTTCAGGATGTAGTGCATAGAAGAGGAAAGCAAAAATAACAAGTCAGCATGTTGGAGCGAGGCGGGGTTTAAATTGTAAAAATGGAAAATGGGATGAGGTCAAATAAAAATATGCAGGTAGGTGAATTGGTGAGTCTAAATTGCCTTTGTGTGTGTGTGTCCTGTAGTATAGGGTGTGTGCATGGTTGCTATGTTTATCAAAGGCATCCAGCAGATGGTCTGTGTCTTCTCATACCTGGTCCAAGTCCATATCTCCCTGCTGTTCACACCCACTCTTGTCCAAACCCGATACATCTCTCTGTGACACACACACACACACACACTCGCGTGCTAACATTCACACATCGTATTCCATATGGATAACATTCTGGGAAGATTAGAGAGTTATTAGAGATTCTCATCTATGCTTTGTACTTCACTGTGTTACTCAGTGAGTGTGATTTAATGCTAATTTGAAAAGGGGAAAAAAAAAAAAGCGCTAGCGCACATGCTAGCACACACACACACACACACACACACACACACACACACACACACAACCAGAAAAGGGAAAAGCTAATAGTAGCGACTATAAGCACTGCAGAAGGGTGGAGCAAACCAGTGGAGCTGAACGAGGATTGCGGCAGGCAGCAGGCCTCTCCTCCAGAAAATGGTTTCCGAGACACAGTCTCACACTGACACTGTCTGGAGAGATAACACACACACACACACACACACACACACACACACACACACACACACACACATGTGGAGACACAAAATCTGCCATGGTTTCAGATAGAAAATGGATTCCTTTCAACATGAGGTCAATGGACCGGCGTCCAAGTCCAAATCCATTTTAGGAAAATTGCATGACACAAACATTTTATTTATTTATTTATTTATTTATTTATTTATTTATATATTTATATATTATTTTATGTCCGAGGAATAGCGCTGCAGCTTTACACTCATTACAATAAATAAGCATAAATATATATACGTTTGTCTATATTTGACTTCCAGTGATTTTATTAAACAGTAGCCGGGCCTGTCCAAATTCGATGTTACCATGACGACGATGACTCTATTCATCACTGAAGTGAGTAACCAGCTATTGGTTTCACTGACACTGCCCTGGATGCTTAGTGTAGTAATCATTTTGCACCACTAAAATTGGACTGAACTGTACAGTTAAGTTATACAAAACATTATTCTTATAAAAAAAATAAGTCCACATACTATTACTACTAATAATAATGACATTCATTTGAAGAGGAAAAAATGAAAGAACAGCTGCTATATCATAAGTGATGAGAAGTTAAATGGATTAATTCGTGCAAACAAAACCTCATTATTGGTTAACTTCTGCGGTATATGAGCAATAAAACCCTTCAGCACATCCTGTTTTTATAGAGGGGGGAGGGGGTAAGTTTTACACCACTTCGTTATTGATTATTTTCCTAAAACAGCACGACACGGAGCGTTTTATTTCTTCTATGATGCACAGCGAGAGAAAGCTGTCGGTAATGGCATTTGGAGCGGTGTTTGCATGTGCTGTGGTATTTTCCAGGTCAACCTCGGGCAAAACGTCGAAATTCTAACAACGATAATGATTCGTGACAATACGAGTTGGATGCTTATTAGAGTGTGTTGGTGTGTGAGTGGTGCGTGGTAAGTCATTGCTCTGCTGCCGGACGGTGCGTCGGGGTCTCATCGGGTCAGGGTAGAGGAAAACGGTCACACTCTCTCTCTCGCTCTCTCTCTCAGTGTCTCTATTGATCCCACCCATCAAAGCATGACAGATGCTTGGGATACACTGTCTAGAGGACACCCCCAAGGATTGCAGCAATGGAATCCCAGAAATGCCTGCTGTGTGTGTGTGTGTGTGTGTGTGTGTGTATATATATATAATATACACACACACACACACACTTGCCTCCTGTACCTTTCCAAAAAAACATCAACGTATCTAATTATGTATGCCTATGAATATCATCCCAGGGTCCAGGAAATGACATCATTGATTTTCATCTGCCAAAAGTGTAATGGATTTGAAATGAAAACAATCGCTTGAATGTCTTTACAGAATAGATGTACGAATAGATGTGGTTATACATTCACAGATTGAATCGTGGAATAACTGCGTGGATAGTTAGCAAAGTCGCTCCGTAGCTAATGCTGCCAAGGCCTAGCTACTGACGGCTACGTCCCGCTAACCTAGCTAGCTAGCTAGCTACTTGCCCTTCCTTCAGAGCTCGAGCAGAGTACATTATGTTCTAACATAAACACTTTAGTGATTATAGATTGGTCAAAAAATGTGTACGAGGCTATGCTAGAAATCTCCCAAGCGACCCAGTGCTTATTTTCTTCATACTTCAGACTCAGTCAGCCCTAAACTGCACATTCGGTGATGCTTGGAAAACTTCACAAACTGCAAAGATGACAATTAGACGACCGCTAGATGGTGAAAGAGCACGTTCTAAGCGCGATGTGTGCAGAATCTTCCAGTAACGCAGCTCAGCCGTTGCGTCACAGCGGCTTCCGTAGGCTCGCACGAACATCTTCCTTTTATGGGGTGCCATTACTTTTGCCCTAACTGAATAGCTGGTCTCATCTTAATTGACGGATTTGTCTCGGATCGCTTCTTTGGCGTCAATCGGGTGTGTGCGACACCGAAGAGGGCGTGTGTAATTGTACGCAAGCGTGACGGTAGGTTCCGGATGCGCGTCGACGACGGCGGTATTTGTTAGATTTGGAATATTCGATTCGTTAGCGTCATGTTAGTGCGTCTTTTTTTTTTTATGTCGATACACGCAAAGTTCTGGTGTGAATGCTCCTGATGACATCATCTGAATAAATTCAGTGCATATCCAGCATGACAGACGAGGCCCAGTGAAGACACCCGGCCCGGTGGCGCCGAGCCTGCACTCCCGAGTCAGTCCGACGACCTATTCTTAGCCGAGCTGCTCAGCATTTCCTTACCTCCTCACTTTGATTATTTATGAGCTGATTATTTGTCTCCCATGCCGACCGTATTACCGCCGCTGCTCGCTCCCTGTTTGACATCACGCCTTTGATGATGACAAGCATTTGTAGCGCACCCCCATCAAAGATTCAAGTGGGAGTCATAAATCCGTACAGAGAGCACTTTCTGGCAACTGTCCATTTTGTCCTGCGAGGGCTGAAAGTGCAATTGATCAAAATGTTGCCTTCGCGTCGAGGGCTCTCGTTCTGTAATGGCCTCCCTCCTAAAGCCGCCTGGATTTATGGCAGCCATAACTGCACTACTTCTCGTGTGCTCCAATGCCTCTGGCATCTTCCACATGTTCCTCTGTGTGTGTGTGTGTGTGTGTGTGTGTGTGTGTGTGTGTGTGTGTGTGTGTTAGCAAGAAAACCACACTAGAACACCATTACCATTATGCTTCAATAACAATCTCGGTCCCCGGTGTCCATTCAGACGTATAACGATGTTTTCATTAAGGTTTCATAATTCGGCACGTCGGCTGTCCGGCACACGGCCCGGCGCGCTCATCTCCGTCCATTTTACCATTATGGTGCAGATTAAAAGCCCTTTGTTCCCCCCTAGTACGGATTTTCATAAAAAGAGAATCTCTAGAGATAGGTTTGTTTGGGAGCTGAAAGGGCGCCTCGGGGAGAACCGCTGGTCCATGATCAGTTCTCACATTGCTTTCGTTTTGTGCTTTCAGAGAATGTCATTTCTCTCATACGGCATGCGGCACTCGTCTCTATTATCATACGCTACATTCCACTACTGCTGAATCTCGCTCTTTCTCTTACACACACACACACACACACACACTGGTGTTAGCAAGTCTGTGGGTTTTCTGCAAAAATGGGAAAATGTTGAGACCTGCTAGAAAATGCATAAAATAATAGAGAGGCCTTTGCTTTTCTTTCACCAGCTATGACACTCTTTAAAAAAATATATATATATATTTTATCATGTTATAAAATTATCCTTTAATAGTCGAATTTAATTTCTAATTTGTAAATGATTTTCTTCATTTTTTGCCTGTTTTATTATAGTTTATGCCGAATCTGTGTGTTTATTTTAATTTAATTAAATAATTAATATTTAATATTTTGTATAATATACAATATAAAATAAATATTTTATATAAATATTGTATATTTATATAAAATAAATTAATATTTATTAAATAAATAATTTAATTTATTTTAATCTTTTATTGTTCTTATGTATGTGTTGGTGGTGTTATTATTATTATTATTATTAGTAGTAGTAGTAGTACCAGTACCAGTACCATATTTGGTTCTTTTTTTTTTCTTTCTTTCTTTTTCTTCTTCTTTGCACATTCACGGTGACGTGCATAAGTGTTCACCCCCTCGATCTTTTCCACATTTTGTACGGAAGGCCGTCCAGCAAAAATTCCTCGAGGAGGAATAAAACACTCCAGTGCGTGCTGCTGTAGGAAAATAATCGACTTTAAGTTGGTAACCGTAACGCTGCTTCATCGCATCGTTCCACTGTTGATTTCTATTTATTATTCTGATATTCATTTATTTTCATAACAGCATGACCCGAAGCGTTTTATTCCTTGACTTGTACTACTTAGGTGTACTACTTTGTGAATATGAGAATACAGTTTCGCGATATCTGACTCTAAGTGCATTGTTTGCATTGGACTGGGCGGATTTGGTCACCCTACATCCTTACACATACACGCACGTGCGTTCTGCCATGTTGTTTCTTGTTCTGTGATGTGATATCACTTCGGACCCTTCAGCGTGGGCAGTCGCTCATTAAGTATTAAGCGGCACTGGATTAATAGCGGAGGGAAGCAGCTGCTGCTAAAGCGTGCTGGTGTCTTCAGTAAAAAAAACAACACTCGCTTTAATTAATAATTGATCACTGCTCCATCCAGAGAGACTCCCGGTGACATTTGATCTGTATTAAGAGATCAGTGAGTCTCTGCTGACGTCCCGCTTTGCTCAGAAACTCCCTGCTCCAGACTGAGCTCAGGGTTCGTGGCTGTGGTGTAAGTTTAGTTATTTTTTTTTTTGTGTGAATGTTCAGATATGGATTTTGAGATCCGTTTCGTTCTTTACTCATTTATGAGCAATTACTACTGAAGCATACGTCTTAAACCGGGCCTGCTGGGAGTCTGTGCTTTCAGGAAATGTTCTGTAGCTGATACTATATAATATGAATGATTTCAGACACAGGGCACAGGGCGGAGGTGGCTCGGTGGTTAAAGGCTCAGGGTTACTGATCAGAAGGTCAGGGGTTCAAGCCCCAGCACTGCTAAGCTAGCACTGTTGGGCCCTTGGGCAAGGCCCTTAACCCTCAATCGCATAAATGGGATAAATGTAAGTCGCTCTGGATAAAGGCGTCTGCCGGATATGCCGTAAAAAAAAATAAATAAAAAAATTGATCACTCGGCCACATTATTCCTGATATGACTCCGAGTCCATTGTGGGAAGAGCACCGAGCCATTTTCAGCTTTTAACCGAATGTAGTTCGATCGCACAAAACGAGCTAGTAAGTGATGACACGTAATAGAAACGCACGTTTTGTGCCGTTAATACTGAAGATTCTGTGTTTTTGGGAAAGCTGTGCGACTCGGTTTGCCCAAATCCCATAATCTCTACTGGCTCGGTGTTGTAGTGGAGGCTAGCCCAAAACGAATGGACTTGGGTGGAGGAGTGGGATTCGCACGTAGATCGGCGGAAGCAGGGCTCGGTGACACGTGAGTCGCATCCCACCGTCAGCCAGCGCAGACTTTCTCTGTCGGAATTTCGACTCGGAACAGTTTTGCGGTCAAAACGAGAGAGAGAGGGGAAGGAAAAAAAAAGGCGCAAATACGTTGCTTCATTTTTCTCCGTACTGACAAATGTTGATATTACAGCCTTTTGTTAATCGCACATATGCCACAAGAGCGGCGTTAAGAGACGCCATCTGTGACATAAATCCATGACACGAGTCCAAAGATTCTCACTATTAATGCACGGAACGTTAAGTGTATTCAGAGATAATTTACTGGACTCCTTATTCAGATGATGCAAATTACCTGAGTGTAGTTCATGCCTATGATATTTATTTATTTATTTATTTATTTATTTATTTATTTTTCATGACTAGATCATGTATAAGCAAGTGCTTGTGTTTAAAGCTGTCGGTCTAGATGCTTTCGAGAAACCCCGTCTCAGAGGCTTCCACTTAAGAAACATCTGGCAACCTCCAGGACATGAAGTACGCACGGGTAATTTACACGTCCGGTAAATCTATTCAAGCAAACGCTTAACACGTCTCTGAACACGGGACGAGTAACTTCTCCCACGTAAACATTGATGTAGCTTTTTTTTTTTTTTTTTTTTTTGGATTAAATCCTTCCCGAGAACATGTAGACAGATATCGAGATGAAAAACGCTGGAGTGTTTCTTTAAATAAAGAATCGATTTCTAGTAAGAAGTAGCTTGTTTTGCAAGGCATTGAGGATCTGTAGTTCCTAGTTGCATAGGGAAGTGTGAAGGATTGGCAGGTGTTGGACGCCACCTGTGTATATACTGCCGAGCTGCTAGACGGCTGGCTGTACCGTTCACATTTCCATGCAAAGTGCATCACAGCTGGATGCCAGCGCTGGCCGTGATGAGCAAATCAGCCCCAGTGCTCGAGAGAAACCAATCAGCTTCCGCGCCAGACGACCAGACGGTAGACGCGCGCGTTCTAGGACAAGGCCGTTAAACCGGTATAACGTAGACGTTGATTAGTTAGGACAAATATATCGTCGGATATATTTTATGTGTTTAAATGACAAATATCTAATCATGTCCATCACAAAGGATCAAGTGACGTGTGGTCAGTTCTCCCGATGATTTCCAATGACCTCAGCTCAACCAAAGAATTCTTTTGTTGTGATTATTAACATTTATTTTTTATTTTTTATTGTGACCTCAAGATCATGCCAAATATTAACCGTATACCTTTCTTTATAAACCGCAGATGCAGAGTTCTGTCGTTTTTTTTGTTGTTTGTTTTTCTCAGACTCGTTCATGGTCGGTCCTAATCCGTTTCGGTTCTCTTCCAGCCCGTGAGGAGAACGTGGCCACCTTCCGAGGCTCGGAATACTTCTGCTACGACCTCTCGCAGAACCCCATCCAGAGCAGCAGTGACGAGATCACGCTCTCGTTCAAGACCTGGCAGCGCAACGGGCTCATTCTGCACACGGGCAAGTCGGCCGACTATGTCAACCTGGCGCTGAAGGACGGCGCGGTGTCCCTGGTCATCAATCTCGGTTCTGGAGCCTTTGAGGCCATCGTGGAGCCGGTCAACGGCAAATTCAACGATAACGCCTGGCACGATGTCAAAGTGACACGCAATCTCAGACAGGTAACGTTAAACAGACGACGCTTCTGTCCGAGGGTTCGCCGTTCTAGCGGTCATCTTTATCTGACGTTAAGATATAATCTCCTGTCCTCTTTATTTACCTCCACTGTTTATGATTTTCTAGACTAGCTGTCTTTTCCCAAAGTCTTTACTTTCCACCTCGTAAAAAAAAACAAAAAAAAAAACAACCTTCTTAAGTATTAACCTCCGTCATAGGCCGTCAGTGGTGTGATGGCTTCAAGAGGTTGCCTCGGTCTTTTTCCAGCTCTCCCACTCTCATTCTGTAGATATTCTCTTCACACGGGTGAATAGTGCTTCTTATCAGGGTGGCAGGGAGACGCTTCAGCCAAGCTCAACCGTGCCATTTACCCACAGCCAATTTTTGTCGGTTAAACCGCTCGGTGCACCGACTGCATTTTAAAATATGTAAATGTTTCGGGGTGGTTTTGCTCCTCAGCAGTGGATATTTTTGGCACGGGCAGATGCGGAGGACGTGGAGACATGGCGCCCCCTGAGCTCCATCCATCAAGCTCAACACATGTCTCTCTATTTTGTTTTATTCGCACTTTATGTAATGCGTTTTTTTTTTTCTTCTTTCACATCTTAGCCGGAAATTTAAAGGCCGTGCGCATCGGGAACGCATCAGAAATGTTCAGTAGGGGGAATGAAATCCACGTCACGCGTGCCGCTAGACGTAAAAAAAAAAACAACAAAACGCTACAGTTAAGACGTTGTTGCTGAATACATTTGGTATTTATGAGCCATTTTTTTTTTTTTTTTTTAAATAAAAGTAAGTACGATCTGTTTTACACGTTCAACACACACAAACTGTGCTATTTTAGGAGTAGGAGATAAACGACACGGTGATAGCCCTGAATCTTGGTCTCTTCCTTTCTCTCTCTCTCTTTCTCCCAGTTTCAGTCTTTCTTCCTTTGCTGCTCAATGGAAACTAACCACTCATGGAACGATTTTGTTTGACTAACCGTTACCTGAACGACTAACGAAGCTCCCGAATTACTCACCATTGGTTTTTGTTTTGATTTTGACGCCATTTTCTTGACAGCTCTATTTTGTTCACTGTTTAATTTCCTTTCTTCCCCCCTTTTCACAAAGCATTCAGGCATTGGACACGCTATGGTAAACAAACTACATTGTCTGGTAGATATCATTCCTATTGTCCTTTTTTTTTTTTTTTCTTTTGGTTTGCCGTGTGCTCTCCTCTGGCCCTCTTCCTTTTTCTTCGAGTTTCTTTCTAAACTTCATAATCGACTATCGACCAAAAAAAGGAAATGGGGTTGGCCTTCTAGGTGTTCACGTTCTCCTTGTCCTGTTTTCTTCCTCCTCATGGCTTTTTTTTTTTTTTCTCCTTCTGGCTTACTTTCTCTGAACTTCCTCCTCCTCTCTTCAAAAGACCTTGATATGTGATTTTGTAGGCTGTAGTGGTTTAATAAAAGCCTTTCTGTTTGCCGGATACTGTTGACGAAACTGGCAGAAGCTTTCCACCAAGAACCAGAGTGGATAAATATACAATAAGACCAGCTAGTGGGCAGGGGAGCTCTGACAGTTGTTTCCAGTACAGACTTGCATGGCACGCCAAATCCTCTCCATTTTCACCGCAGCTTTTTTTTTATTTTTATGATCTTCGCCACTAACAATCACATCACCCATTACCCTTTAGTCATCGTGTACCGTGCATCTTCTCATCTTCCTCGTTGCTTTCACATCGATGGCTTTTCCCGTTCACGTGCATGTGTGTTTACAGTTTGGCTTTGCATGCTGCCTTAGGCTGAAGTAGCACATTTAGCATCCGTATCCCTCATACGTAAATTAAATGTCATTTAAAAACCCACCGATAGCTTAACTCTGGCTTGCTCATCAGTAGTAGTAGTGATCCATGCAGCACATTTTGGAAGCATGCTTATCAATGTCTGAACTAACCAATCAAATAAAAGTTTTTTAAAAAAAATTAATAACAATCCAACACAAAACTCCATGGTTTGTCACATTGTACTAACCTCCCAGACCTAACCAAGATCCCAAAGTAGGGAACCATTTCTTACGCCATCAAAGATAAAGAAAATATGCCGCAGAAATATTTTCTTTACCTGCGAGAATAGAACTGACTGATAAGAGCCCAGTGCTGCTGATTTATCCCCAGTGTTACACCAGACAACTGCTCCTACTCCTACCAATGGCGTTGAGAAAGTCACGGGTTCAGAGGGTCATCAGTGGATCTCTCCCCTTCCTTTCTGTCATGTCCACCCTGACAGGTCACGATCTCCGTGGACGGGATCCTCACCACCACAGGCTACACGCAGGAGGACTACACGATGCTGGGCTCTGATGATTTCTTCTACGTCGGAGGAAGCCCGAGCACCGCTGACTTACCCGGTTCACCCGTCAGCAACAACTTCATGGGCTGCCTCAAAGAGGTAAGTGGAGTCACGAGTGGTTAGATGTTGGATGAGTTTCTTAAGGGATCGGGGGGGGGGGGGGGGGGTCACAGTCCAAATCCACAGCAGGGGTTGGATCGGAAATCATAGGCTTCTTGCGGTTTGTTTTGCACGGAACAGGCGATATAAGGTCAAACTCGGAAGCCGTCGGGAATTAAGCGTTGAAAGGGACTTGCAATAGGAAACGTGACTTGTGAAACCAGGTAGGAACGTATAACCATTGAAGGGAAACGAGAAACCATTCAAAATCAGGCTTTCTTAGAAATAAAGGGTTCTATCTTGCACACTAAAGGTACTAACGGTCCCTAACTTCGAGCAAGACTACATCAAGAGTTCCTTCGGATCATACGCAAGCTTTCTAAAACGATTCACCGTGGAATTCTGTGGGGTTCCAAGGGTTACCATCTGACCAAAGAAACCATCTGAAGAACCCTTTATGCTGTCAGATGGAACCCTTAGCACCCCATTCAGGAAAAATCTAGAATCACAGATTATCCAAAAAAGAACCCCCCCCCCCCCCCCCCCCCCCCCCTTTAAGAGTGCATAAATCTTTCACAGAATAATGAGACATAATGATGGCATTAACTACAAAACCGGTTCAGGTGATCACGAGTGCTGGTGCCAGAATAGGGCATGATGTGCCGAAACCCAAAGCTTTTTGGATGGGTCGGTCGGTGCATTCGCCACGGAAAAGTTCTGTCCTCTCACTCTCCTTCTGTCTTGCAGCACATCTTGAACCCTTGTCAGAGCGACAAAAACGGAACGAGTCGGAGTGGAAAGTCGGACCAGTGTAATAGATTTAATAAAGCTCATCTTCTGAAGAAGGGCCGAGTGGACGTCGGTTTCCGTGTAGCCACCCCTATAATGAAATTCACTGGACTTCTACGTTTTCTCGTGACACGAAATGGTTTCAGCTGCATTTAATTTGGCTTTTCAATTGCTGTAAATCATTTGATTAAGGTCGCGCTAGCGCCGAGAAGAAGCTGGGATGATTGGACGAGATGAGATTCTGCGTTCTAGTGCTCGTCAAGATTGCGACGCAACACGAGTGAGTGGGTTGGTGTGAGGGGCCGTAATCTTTAGGGATGAAATCTCCAAGTAGAATAACTCTACTAATCTTATGAGATGAGCTTTATGTAACAGATCTTTTGCAGTTTTGAGGTAATGCTCATGTCCCCCCCCAATTACCCCCCCCAACTTTGGACAGCTAGTCTTTATGGTGAACTTGATCTTTTTCACGCCTGGAGGCCGTGATCACTAAATGGATCATTCCTTAATTTAGCCGAGAGTGGGTAGCTAATCTATAGCCAGATTAATTTGAGGATTTTCGGTAAACCTTAGCCAGATATCATATTACACTGTCTGTCGCCTTTATGATGTCTGTAAAAACCTAAAGAAGTCCATCGATCACCGCTGTCACATGATGGAAGCACAGATGGAAGCAAGTGCAGGTATGGTAGTTTAATAAAACAACAAGCCAAAGGATCAGGAGGAACTCTATGAACATATCCAGGCAGAGGTCAGGCGATCAGGCAAACAGTTCAGACTAGTCGAGGCAGAGAGATACGGTCGTAAACGTGAACAAAGTTAAATCCAGAATAAACAAACACGGTATCAAGTCTTGGTAACGGCAGAGACCAAAGGCAACTGCGTGAGTTTGGGAGTTGTAGTCGTCTTCACACGCTTTTTCATGCATTAAAGATATCATAAATATAAGATTTTCATTGTCCTTTTCATGGATCAAGAGCATCTTGTGGTCAAAAGGCTTGGGAACTTTGCTTATGTCACCAGGAGCTTGCTGCCAGTAGGGCCACCTTTTGGTTTACAGATTTGACGCAGGAGGTCAAAGAGTGGTCCTAACGGCCCCCGTTAAAACGCACAAAAAAAGATTGTGTACCTGACCCAGATCAAGGTTATCAGGACCCTCCCCTGGAGCCAGGTCTGGGACTGGTCGTGTCCACAGGCATTCATCTAGTGACCGGGCCACGCGCATTAATAACCTGGGTGGAGTCGGCCCAAAGTGGTGACTGGAGGCATCTTGTATATTATTGGAAGTGATAGCTTTCCTAGGGCCCTTAGACCTTAAGGCTCTGAGATTATAGGACTTGGGGAAGATAGACCCCTGGAAACAGTGCCTTGGAAACACAGGGGTCTATGAACATGGGTATCAGTGGGTACCTTTGACAACAAGGACCCTCTGAACATAATAGGCTATAGAGTAGAGTCCTGAGAACAAGGATTCTGGGAACGTAGGACCCTAGGAACATAAGAGTTTAGAAAAACAATCTGTGATGTCATGTGTTGCCAGTTTTAAAGGGTTTTAAAGATTTTTCTCAGCCATTCTTATGGAATGTATCTGAAGCTAGCTGTTTCAAAATTCAAACATTCAAAATGTTCAAATATTTGTAGCAAAGAGTTGTCTTTGACCCAGATCACTGACGGGGGAACCGCCGTCAAACTTTTTCTTAAAAGAAGTCCTTCCATCACCTACCTTTTTTATTTTTATTTATTTATTTATTTATTTTAAAGCAACAACCAAAGTAACAACTCTAAACGTGTCACATCTTGAATGTCTAGAATTTGTGAGTTTGAGAGTGCAGTCAGAATAAAGCAAGGCTGCCAGACAAGAAGTACCCCGTCCCCCCCGTCCCCCTCCCCCCCAAAAAATAGGACAAACGAATTACTGATTGAAAACTGTAAGCCAAAAAAATAACATTAGCTTGTTTTCCTGGGAAGCGTGAAGCAGTCAGAGGAATCGCTGTGTCTTTACTAGCGTAACGGCAATAAACAAAACTGTTAGAATTTCCTGAACGTTTTCAATACCAGCGTCCCTCCTGAGTGGAACACACACCCAGTTTTAACATAAGCAATGCTGGATTAAAACCTCTGCACCTTTTGTAGTGACCCTCACCTAACCCTCTGAGTAAACTTTTAGCTCGCCACTAGAATATATTTAGTTTTGTATACAGGTTGATGCATTGCCTTTTTTTATTTTATTTTTTTTTTTTTTTCTCTCTTCCCCCCACTAAATATATATATATTTTTCATGGTAATTTGAATAAACCCACTGCACCTGGTAGAAACTATAGACAGATCGTTTGTTATTTGAAGACCACTCCACCTTGTGGCTCGGGATGCCAACTGCAGCTTAGTTCATCTGCACAAAACCCCACAATTCACAAAGGCCCTGTTCACACCTTGGCATTAACATGCATCCTAGGTGATGAGTCTTGTTTAATAATGAAAAAATGGATCAGTGTTGGCTAATTTCAGCGGTATAAGAGGGATAAAACAGTAACGCCCGCTTCATCATACCACTCCGTCGTTGGTTATTTTCCTAGCGTGACCCAGAGCATTTAGCTCTTTTGTGTATTTTTATTGCTTTTTGGGTGTTAAACAGTGACAACCCACATACACACACTCACAGTCACTGCGACAAGAGTCCGAAAAGCATTCAGAAGAATATATCCGTGTGTGTGTGTGTGTGTGTGTGTCTCCAGCAGCACCTGAGCTGGATTCCACATCACACACTCTGACATGTGCATGTTGGCGCTCATTTATCACCATGTTGGTCTCTGAAAACACACTCCTGTCCCGCTGTCCGAGCTCGGCGCCCTGAAACCTGTCCTGTTCTCCAGCTGTGAAGTGGGTCAGAGCAGTCGAGGTTTGGACAGATGGGTCAAACCACTCTATGCTCCACGCAATCCCGCCCACCCGCCCCCCGCCGTCCCCTCCAGCTGTTCCGTTTGGATAAGTGGTGTTAGGAGAGGGATATCTGGCACGGTTTCAGAGCGAGAGTGACTGAGGAATGTAGCCAGCTCCAGAAACAGCTGTACCATTTTGCCACCGCTGTCACACTGATGGTTGAGGGTTGTAATGAAATAGATATGCTACTTAGAGCCGCGTTAACTTCGCCAAAAGGCACACTGATTAGAATTATACACCACTTAAATAGTTATTGTTGAATCTCTGTATTTTGTTATAATGAAAAGGTTCTTATAAGAAGAGGGGCTTAGTTGTTAGCACGTTTGCCTTGCACCTCCAGGGTTGAGGGTTCAAATCCCGTCTCCGCCCTGTGTGCGCAGAGCTCGCATGTTCTCCCTGTGCTTTAGGGGTTTCCTCCGGGCACTCAGGTTTCCACCCCAGTCCGAAGACATGCACCGTAGACTGATCGGCCCCAGGTCTGCTGGGATAGTCTCCAGGCTCCTCCACAACCCTGAGTTTCATCAAGGATCCGGGAAATATTGCACGAAGTTAAACTAGTGCTCGAATTAAATGAGTGCAGGATGAAATGATGATGATGGGATTTAACAGCAATATCCAAAATTCAAACGATGTCAAACGATTACGTGAAGAAAACGAGTTGGCGTCGACTCAGAAATGTATTCACGGTTTAAGTGAAAGCAGACTGTCTTCTTTCAGCCCTGAGCTCTAATGCAAAGCACCAACCAAGTGCCACCTGGCACCCTTGACTGGTGAATAATCTATACCAATTTCCAACTTTTCTCCAGCTTGACCTGGGAGCCATTAATTCTAGCAGAGTGGTGGGCAGGCTCTGTAGGCAGAGATTTATAGTACGGGCAGACAGCTGTGGATGATGAATTGGCATGTCACTGCAGGCCCACCGCAGACGGAGAGGGGGCCACGGGCACGCACAGACCCATGCATGGTCATTCTACCGGCGCCCACGCTCCACGCCAAAACCGAACTGCCAGTCAAAACACTAACCTACAGCCTTTCACTCCTCCACACTGTTGATGGCCGTTCCGTAGTGCCTTGATTTAATTGAACGTTCTAGAAATGGTCACAAAGCAGCTTTGAGATGAGACCGACATCCAGATGTAGATTCAGATCCATAATGGACAAACCAGTGGTGACGATGCCGAGGAAAAGACGACGTTAGGAAGAAACTTCAGGAGGAAGAAGACTTGAAGGAGAACCCATCCTCTTCCAAGGATGAATTATTACAGCATACAGGACTGAACAGTTTAGACAAACAGTCCGTCATGCACCAACGGTTATTTACACACATTAATGAAGCCGTGAGATACCAAATCGAACGTGTGCAGGATGTAGACTATCGTGTCGTCCATTTGATTTACTATTTTGATTTTGTTAATATAAAAAAATAATGTTTTGGTTCATTTGAAGCGCTCTCTTTTCAAGAAAGCATGCCCATAGTTTGAAGGATAAGCTGACCCAGCAGTCGTCTGCTATATTTACAGCACAATCTAAGTCAGTTCATCACAGGAAAAAGTTTCTGTACTCCAGATCAACGATGTCTGACTGTAATCCGATGTCTCCGACGTCTCCATAAACACGCACGTGACTCGCCTGTGTATATTGCGAGTCCAGAGTCGTGTGACGAGTCCGGGACAGACGTTATGAATACGATAGCAGTCTGTGTGATGGTATGATAATTGGCTAGTGGGATAACCCTGCTCCGGTACAGCTGAGCCTTAGCGCGTATAAGATTTTCAGCCGAAGCTTCCCGTGTGCTACACCTCCACCCCCTTCCCTTCCAGTTTATTTCCAAGCGAGCCTGCGGGGTAAGATAACAGCTTGATGAAATTCGACTCCACATATTCAAACAAGTTTTATTCGGCCCTCGCGCTCCGTCGGCCTTCGAGTTCACTCGATCCGTTTCATCTACAGACTTAAAATAGGCCCACGCTCGCGCCGAGTCTGTTCCCGTCCGTCTATAGAAGAAAGCTCAATTACTCTCCCTTCTATTACCCCGTGTCCCGGCAGACACACCTTACACCAGGTGCTGATAGATAAAGCGTCGGTATTCCATTCAAATGTCACGATGGCGCCGCTGCCGTTTTTCAACACGGCCTCGACTCGCCAGTCTTCGCACCCGAGGGGACGAATATTTGTTCTCGGCAGTGATGTTTTTCAACCCCGAACGATGCCGGTAACCTTTCCGCGACGATTAATCACCCCTCTCAAAGTCAATTAATTCAATTTGGTGCTCTTGAGAGGATCGTTTTTGACAAACGGTTTAAACGCTTTGGACACATGAAATGTGATTTTGGAAGTCCAGAGCGGATCGGTTCAGAGAGGAGGACGGACAGTTCACGGGCAGCGCCCCAGCTGGAATTAGCCAGCTGACATTTCAGGTGCCGTTTGAGTTCATCAACGTGACAGCGCTTTAGGACGGTTTAAACCGAGGAGGATCGGCTGTCTCTCGTGATGAATGGAGATTACGGGGGGGGGGGGGGGTTTGGAGATGATGCTAAAACAGAATGGAAAATAAATCAAGAAGGCATCCGAGAACATAAATAAGAGTGTTAAAGTTACCCCTAATAGAGGGCCCCCCCCCCCCCCCCCCCCCCCCCCCCATCAAGTTTTCAGAGGGTGTGAAATTTCCAAGACTGCTTCTACAGTAGATGCGCTGGTTGTCAAATAAAATGATCACCACAACCGGCACTGAGCTGTGAGAACCTTACGAAAGAGAGATTCTGCTGAGGGAACGACTGTTTTGTGAGAACAGGAATTAACTTGGACAGTAAATGTAAAAGGATTTTAAAAAAAATGAAGAAAAAAAAAATAAAAAAATGAAGTCGTTCTTTAATAGATTGTTGGACTGCGTGTACGTAAGAGGAATAAAACACATACTGTTATAGGAAAAGAATCGACTTCAGGGCGGGAACAGTAAATCAACGTTATTGCTCGTTTTCCGATAATAATGGCACCCTGCCGTGACTTATTCCTTATATAAACGTTATACCTTACATAAACATTTTGCCTTCAGGCTTTGTGTGCGAGATTTTAACAGACGCGGTGCAGGTCAATACCAGACCTCAATACCAGACCTCAATACCTGACCGAGGGAAAGTGTGTGTTTGTGGTGCGTTTGACACAAGAATAAAGATGGCAGTAATCTGTTGGCCCGTCCTGAGGAAGTGTGTGTGTGAGAGAGAGAGAGAGATACATTGTGTTTGACCTATGCATGGCTGTGCTTGAGGAATGGATCACTGCAGGGATGATGGTATTTATGATCCCGCCGATAACGGCTGCTAGAAGAGAGACCCGTCGTCCGCAGGGACGGCAGACAATTCTTCAGCTCGGTCTTTCCTCCAGGCTGCCGGGAGAGCAATGGCCTGATTTTACAGCCAGGATTATCTATAATCTCAAGGCTGGGAAATGTGGCTGATGACTGCGACTAATCCGAGAGTAAATCCAAGCAGCCCTGCGGCCCAGAAAAGATCTACATTCGGCGAGGAAAGCTGGTGATTTTGCGCCTCGACAGAATCTGACGTTGCAGTTCCAAGGTGTTGCCGGTGTAGAAGTGTGTGTGTGTGTGTGCGCGTGCGTGTGCGCTCGCCGTAGGTGTTGACAAAAACAGCCCCGAGCCGTGACGTGATATTTTGAAACGAGTCGAAGGGAAAGTCTGGTGCTTCTGCGCCCTTTGTGATAGTGAGAGTGCCATCACAGCTTTTTTTTTTTTTCCTTCCCCCTCCTTCTTTATTCCGTGTATTAGCATAGCTATCAGGAAGAGCAGACGCAGATGCGCGCGGTACCGCAGCTGTAGTCGGTTACCATTCGAGAGCCGTCCATTGTGAAGAAATGACCTGACCTATTGGTATTAGCTCTGGTCTTGCGAAGTCCTGCTATTCAGCACTCTGCACAGGGAAACTTCTGCTTCGAACTTCACCAACGATTGATGGGAAGCCCCGCCCCTTTCCGTCAGCTCGCATTTGTTTTGGACAGCGTTCTTGTTTCGTTTCGGTTAGACTTTTCTTATTTATTTATTTGTTTAATGTAGTTTTTACGTTTTTTCTGTCGTACTACACGGAGAATGTTTTGAGTTGACGTTAATGAGAAATTAGACGAGTAGCACGGACGACATCAGCCAAAAATGTTTAGAATAAAAAAAAGACTAAATATTCTATGTTTAAAATGTAATATAGAATATATGTAAAATATTCTAATCATTTTATTTAATATTTCCCCTAAAGATTAGTTTAAAAAAAAAATCATAAATTGTCTTTTGCAAATGAAAAGTTTTTTGAAAACTCAGATGAAAAAGCAATAATAATATTAATAAATAAGTATATGAAGAAGAATGTCCACGTATTAATTCATAAAATCCAAAATAAGCACAATTAGTGCTTTTATTACAGCAGTTATTAAAATGATGCCCTTTTTTTGTTTGTTTGTTTGTTTTTTTTCAGAACCCTGGTAGTGACCTTGAGTATGAATATTATTACACGTGTGGATGTAATTACTTCTCCCTGTCGATGTAGGTCATGTACAAGAACAACGACATCCGGTTGGAGCTTTCTCGGCTGGCGCGGATCGTGGACCCTAAGATGAAGATCCAGGGAGATGTCGTGTTTAAGTGCGAGAACGTGGCCACGTTGGACCCCATCTCGTTCGAGACGCCCGAGGCCTACATCAGCCTCCCGAAGTGGAACACCAAACGCATGGGCTCCATCTCGTTCGACTTCCGCACCTCCGAGCCCAACGGCCTGATCCTGTTCACGCACGGCAAGCCGCAGGACAGGAAGGCGGTGGGGAGCCAGAAGAACACCAAGGTGGACTTTTTTGCGGTGGAGCTGCTGGACGGGAGTCTGTACCTCCTGCTGGACATGGGCTCGGGTACCATCAAGGTCAAAGCCACGCAGAATAAAGTGAACGACGGGACGTGGTACCACGTGGACATCCAGAGAGACGGAAGATCAGGTCGGGGTGTGTGTGTGTGTCTGTGTGTGTGCGTGTTGCAGCTCGGCGTGCCTAGTCTTATTTATTTATTTATTTATTTATATTCCAGCAATACATTGTGTTTATTTATTTATTTATTTATTTTTTTAATTAAAACTGCGTCTTCCTATATCTTCCACCGCTTATTTGTGGCACGAGAAAATCCGTACCGTGCGTTATCAGCGCTTAACAGGAGATATGCGAAAAGAAATAAACGAACGAGCTTCGGTGCTAGTTAATTATTCGCAGTTGAGCAGTTTCAACGAAATCCGTACAGACTCGGATCGTGTAATTCCAGACGGATTTACGTGACTCTCACGGACGTTGAGTGAAATATTTAGCACCGGGGGACAGCCGTCCGTGCTTACACCGTTCCTTCCTACATCTGTTTTTTTCCCCTCGTTCTCTTTCTCGCATGCTCTCGCCTTTTGACTGTCCGCACACGGCCGAATCGATCAGTAACGACTGCGTATCAGTTCGTAGCACTCGCTTGTGCGAAAGGTCTCGCGGGATATTAATAATGCAGCCGACCTGTGACCGGGCCGATGTCACTTCTGCAGAGATTAGCTGTATTGATCCTTTTCTCTCCACTCCACTGTGTGTGTGTGTGTTTATTAAAGCCAGCTTTACACAATTCGCAATTGTTTTCATCTTGCCGTAGCATATTTTAGGTCGGAGTTGATTTGAAGCGTAACTACGTAGGGAGTTTGTACTGTAACACGTTTCTCTCTGTAGGTACTATATCCGTAAACAGCCGTCGTACCCCGTTCACGGCCAGCGGAGAGAGCGAGATCCTGGACCTGGAGGGCGATATGTACCTCGGTGGACTTCCTGAGAACCGCGCCGGGCTCATCCTGCCCACCGAGCTCTGGACCGCCATGCTCAACTACGGCTACGTGGGCTGCATCAGGGACCTGTTCATCGACGGACGTAGCAAAGACATCAGGCAGATCGCCGAAGAGCAGAACGGAGCGGGAATCAAACCCTCCTGCAACAAGGTGCCGGGGAAGCAGTGCGAGAGTTACCCGTGCAAGAACAAGGGGGTGTGTAAAGAGGGCTGGAACCGCTTCATCTGCGACTGCACCGGCACCGGATACTGGTCGCGTACCTGCGAGAGGGGTGAGTCGCCATCGGTGTTTATGTCTAGATACCGATACGGGGTCGTACAATGGTATGCAGACTCTTTGGGGGGGGGGGGGGGGGGGGGGTTTATTGTTCAGATTTTTGTATAACTATAGTCACAGTGATGTTTATAGTTGTGACGCTAGGCTAGATTTCCACTAATCACTTGAGTTCATTTCAGCGCGAATGGTTTTTATGGTAATCGAGTATTATTTACACACGGCCTTGTGTCTGTTTATTCAGCTTTTAACCTTTAAAATCCCACCAGGTGCCATTTGTAAACAGAGGATTAGCGACTTAATCGTAAAAATAAATAAGCTCATTAACGTCCCGGTGTGGAGCCGAGTGCAGCAGTAGACCTGAGCTGCATTTACCACTCGTTGTTTTTTTTTTGTTTTTTTTTCTTCCTAAAGTGAAAATAATTCTAAACTAAAATAATGTAGGATTACTGAAATGCAACGAGATAAAATAATGAGTGATGCCTGAGACGTATTTTGGATCTGACCCGTTATGCCGCCCGGCTCGGATCCGACACGTACGCCTGTCTCTGACCCGTCGTGTACGCCCGGCTCGGACCCGTCACAAACGCCTGGCTCGGACCCGACACGTACGTACAACCGTCTCTGACCCGACACGTACGTACGGCCCGGCTCGGACCCGACACGTACGTACGACCCGGCTCGGACCCGACACGCCGCTCGATTATTCCTTGACTGCACGCTTCAGATATTTTACCTGTTTGATAATTATCTTTTGTTTGTGTGGTTTTTCCGGGGGGCGATTTCCAGGGCTCGGAGTGAAATGTTATCGAGTCTGTAGATGGAGAGTATATTTACAGTAACAAGCTGTAAACAAGATACTCATGAATAAAATCATGAGTATTGATTCTGTTCCCCTCTCTGCAATTTCATGTCAGTTTGATTAATACAAATGCGGCCGTTCTATACTCCAAAGTGCTCCCTTAGGCTGATTCGACTGAGATTCCTCCTGTGATGCATTACAAACTGAAAAACAGAAACATTCCAATAAAGCTACTCCGACGTGTCCGAGTTCTCTCTGAGGGACAGGAGATACACTTTACCATGACGTCGGCGCGTGTATTTCCTATCACGTCTTCCTTCTGACCTGAAGCTTTTAGGGATATTATACAACACGGGCGTTTAAGGATTTAATGATGATCAGGATGTTCAACACTGATGCTGCTTTGACCTGTTGGTTAAAATTATTAATGCAGTAATGAATTCATAAATCCATACTTCAGCACATTTACTCAAATTCCAGGTAGATATATACCTAATAATACTAACTCGTGAACTCGTAACTGCTGAGATACGACCCGATCGTCGTAGTTTGATTTGTTTACCGTTGAATCGGACTGTAAAGAAGAAAACGAGTCTGTAAAAACCGCCGCGTTTTTAGAAGTCTGTCGGTATCTGGTGATGGCGGTCATGTGACCTTCACGCTACAGCTTCATCCGATTTCTAGACGTTGGTCCAGCTATCATGAATTATGAATGAAACTATTTGATGATTAGGGATGCGGCTAAATTCATGGCCCAGAATATCCATGTATGACCAATAATTAAAGGTTCAATACTTATCCCCCCCAAAAATAAATAAATAAATAAATAAATAAATTAAGCCCAACATGTAATATTGTTGATATTTAGACCATGTGTTTTTCAGTAAAACATTAATAATTCATAAGTTTTTAAATGACAAACTGCTCCTTTAATTCACCCTGGGCAACATGTAGCCATTAAAAAAAAAACACACACACTAAATATATAAATTAATTCATTAGTCAATTCCCAAATTACGATTTTTCAGTGGATGAAACGTATCAAATTAGGTTCACTGTCTATTTGTGTTTTGTTTTGTTGTTCAAAAGCACTGTGTGGGGGGGGCAGCTGCCCAGGGCACTTTGTCCCCATCTTGTCTCTGTGGACTCCACATAGTTGGCTCCATCACCTGATTTAATCGCTATTGATTCAGATGGTGTGAAGGCCATCAGCAGTGACCCCTGTGTGTGTGTGTGTGTGTGTGTGTGTGTGTGTGTGTGTGTGTGTGTGTGTGTGTGTGTGTGTGTGTGTGTGTGTGAGAGAGATTTAGCATCATTTCACACTATTCAGAGTACTCCCAGCTCAGCGATGAGGGATGATTCTAGCTTTACGGCCTTTGTTCTGTGGAATGATGGGGGTTTTTTCCGGTAACTTCCAGCCTAAGTGTCATTCAGATAATGTTTGAACACAACATAAAATCCGCCTAAAGCTATGCAGTGATGATACATGAACTTTTTTTTCCCCCCCTCCTAAAAGCTCTCGGCGTATTGATTTCGTGTTCTAACATCCCTGATTATGTTGGAAGAAGCAGCGAGAGATGACACCCATGGAGGTTTATCTCATAATTACTCTTTCAGACCTAATCTGCGTAATTATGTCTGTGATTCCGCTTCTTTCTTAGGTTGCCGTTTCTTTTGATTGCCTGTGACTTTTTTTTTTCTCTCTCTCTCTCTGCCCTCTGGAGATGATGAGGAGCAGGATGATGAGGATGAGGAGCAGGATGATGAGGATGAGGAGCAGGATGATGAGGATGAGGAGCAGGATGATGAGGATGAGGAGCAGGATGATGAGGAGGATGATGATGAGGATGGGGAGCAGGATGATGGGGAGCAGGATGATGAGGATGGGGAGCAGGAGGATGGGGAGCAGGAGGATGAGGAGCAGGAGGATGAGGAGCAGGAGGATGAGGAGCAGGATGGGGAGCAGGATGGGGAGCAGGAGCAGGATGGGGAGCAGGAGGAGGATGGGGAGCAGGAGGAGGATGGGGAGGAGGATGGGGAGCAGGAGGAGGATGGGGAGCAGGAGGAGGATGAGGAGTAAGAGGAGGAGGATGAGTAAGAGGAGCAGGGTGATGAGGATGTGGAGCAGGATGATGATGAGGAGTAAGAGGAGGAGGAGGAGCAGGATGATGAGGATGAGGAGCAGGATGATGAGGAGGATGATGATGAGGATGGGGAGCAGGAGGATGAGGAGCAGGAGGATGAGGAGCAGGAGGATGAGGAGCAGGAGGATGAGGAGGAGGATGGGGAGCAGGAGGATGGGGAGCAGGAGGAGGATGGGGAGGAGGATGGGGAGCAGGAGGAGGATGGGGAGCAGGAGGAGGATGAGGAGTAAGAGGAGGAGGATGAGTAAGAGGGAGGATGAGGATGAGTAAGAGGAGCAGGGTGATGAGGATGAGGAGCAGGATGATGAGGAGTAAGAGGAGGAGGATGAGTAAGAGGGAGGATGAGGATGATAGTAAGAGGAGCAGGAGGATGAGGAGCAGGATGATGAGGAGTAAGAGGAGGAGGATGAGTAAGAGGGAGGATGAGGATGATGAGTAAGAGGAGCAGGGTGATGAGGATGAGGAGCAGGATGATGAGGAGTAAGAGGAGGAGGATGAGTAAGAGGGAGGATGAGGATGATAGTAAGAGGAGCAGGAGGATGAGGAGCAGGATGATGAGGAGTAAGAGGAGGAGGATGAGTAAGAGGGAGGATGAGGATGATGAGTAAGAGGAGCAGGGTGATGAGGATGAGGAGCAGGATGATGATGCGGAGTAAGAGGAGGAGGATGAGTAAGAGGGAGGATGAGGATGATAGTAAGAGGAGCAGGAGGATGAGGAGCAGGATGATGATGAGGATGAGGAGCAGGATGAGTAAGAGGAGGAGGATGAGGATGAGTAAGAGGAGCAGGGTGATGAGGATGAGGAGCAGGGTGATGATGATGATGATGAAGAGCATGATGATGAGGAAGAGGAGCAGGATGATGATGAAGAGGAAGATGAAGAGCAGGATGATGAGGAAGAGGAGCAGGATGATGAGGATGATGATAAGGAGGAGGAGGTTGGATCTGTGAAAGAGACGCAATGATTAGATCTCTCCGCTTTGAAGGTTTACGTTCGTCCCTGTGTGTGACCTTGTTTGTAGGTCGTATTCAGAGTTCAGTTACGTGTGTATTAATTAATGCAGAAATATTTTGGCAGACACAGACTGTAGACAGACAGACATTCAGCCAGACAGATAGGCATACAAATAGACAGATTGAATGACAGGCAGACACACAGACTGTAGACAGATAGATAGACAGGCAGATAGATATATAGGCAGACAGACAGCTTGGCAGACAGACAAGATAGTCAGACAGAAGGCTAGATAGTCAGGCAGGCAGACACACAGACTGTAGACAGACAGATAGACAGGCAGACACATAGACTGTAGACAGACGAGCAGAAAGGTAGATAGACAGACAGACAGACAAGCAAACAGACTTACTTAACCAACAGATTTACATTCACACACACACACACACACACACACACACACACACACACACACACACTCCCTCCTCTGCTTCCCCAGCAATCTGCCTGATTTCACGGTTTGTAAGAATCAGCTTGCATTCTGCTCGTCCCGCCTCGTCATTCATCCGTGTTTGAAAAGTCTGTAATCAGGCTGAATAGCCAATCAGAGCCGCGCCTGAAAACGAAAAAACTAAATAAATAAGTAAATAAATAAGAAGCAGCTACTTGGTGGAGAAAACGCGCATCCTTTCAGTCAGACGCAAATAAAATCCGCAGTGTTACGCTGCACCACTGATAAAGTGCTTTCAAATGTTACACACACACACACACACACACACACACACACACACTACTTCATGCATTACTTCTGGGGCAGATCTGATATCGGATATTCGAAGCCTTTGTGGATTATGTTCTTCCTCTTTCACTCACATCTGCAGTAGAAACTGTTTCTCTGAAACGTTTTTCCGTGAGAACACAGTTTCTGCTTCCCGTTAAATCCGTGACGTAACGAGACGCCTACACTTTAAGCCTCGTTAGGCGGGTTTCAGTCCCGGCGCGCCGGACGTTTTCTCTATGTAGGCACCGGAGGAAGGGGAATAATCAGAAACGTGCTAAAAAGATCCAGTTTTGGATTGACTTTAGGGGATAAATTAATTGTTGACGTGTAAAATCGCGCAAAAAAAAACGCTGGAAACGCTTTCCCGACAAAGCGTCGGGATTTTTGTCATTCTTTCGCGGTGATTGTCGGTAAACGAGACCTTTTAGCTGTACTCGTGAATCGAGGAGAGATTCGGCCGAACGCGCGTCGTGAGATCACGTGACTCGTCTCGGCTCGGACCTGCGGCCGTTTTGAGACGTCGCAAACTCCTCCGAATGTCGTGGCGTTTGCTGGATTTTGGCGTCAATCGTCCGAGATCGTCAAATCCTAGAGGGACCGGTTAGCGTGCCGTAGTGTCGTAGGGACGTGATCGAAAACGAGGGAGCCGAGTCACCCCGCGAATCGATCGTTTCCCTTCAACAGCATGTCCCGAAGTCTTTCCTTCCTCCTGTACGGCACCGCGGCGCTTTCCCGAAGATCGCATCTTAATTTATTAACGAATATCGCCATTAGTTGCGTTTAAAGTCGCGGGACATCCGCAAAACAAAACCAGCGTCGGTTCCTTTTCTCGCTCACGTTACAGCAGCTATAATAGTGAACGATGGTCCAAAAAACAGTTTTCGCGCTCTTAATGGCGTGATCCGTCTTCGGCCCGCCATCTTTTCTCACTTTTATCGGTTCCTCTAAGGCGAAAGAGGCGAGAGATCCTCCCGGCGACGTTGGGGACGCGAGTCCATCGGATACGCCGCGGATCTTTTTCTCCTCTAATCACACCGAGAGCTCGGAAGATGGACGAGCCACGGAAGGCCTGTTGCGCCGTTTTCCGGCGCCCGCTCTTTCCGACAGAGATGAAAGACGCTCAATTTGCTGCTGCCGATAGTCCGTGCGCGTTCCGTCCAATAAAGAGGAAAACAAAGAAAATAGGAATGGACGAAAAGGGGGGAGGGTGGAGGACGCTCACAGATTCCTATATACAGTGTGTGTGTGTGTGTGTGTGTGTAGTCTGTGTTTCACAGACTGCTGATATAACTTGACGTGAACTGCATGTATAACGATGGGAGGAGTTTAAGCCTTGTTTAGGCGGGGTCAGACCCCTTGTGATTCGCACCCTGGTCTAGCGTATGCCGTTAAAGAGGAACAATCAACGCCAGGGTGGTGAGCGTAACTCCCGCCTTCCGACTTCCATGCTGCCGAGTGTTTTGATCATCACGACAGCACGACACCAAGGATTAAACGCCTTGCGTGTATAAATACTCTAATATTTGACCGTCAGCACGATAAACCTTACAGTCTTTCCTTCTGGTCAAGAGTGGGCTGACGTGCGTCTTTCTCTTTTCTTTTCTTTTCTTTTCTTTATTTATTTCTCTCCCCCCCCCCCCCCCAACTGCAAGGCCCCTGTGATAAGATCAGAGGAAGGATTAGGCATTTCTTCTTTAAGCTCTGTCTGCTTCCAGCCTCCCCCATAATTATGTGTCAAGGCCATTTTGTGATGTATTACACGCTCCTGTAATCAGACTGCAGGAGATGCCGGAGGGAGTGTTTGGGAACGGGGCGGCGGTGTGCGAACGCGAAGGCGAACGCGGCTGGTTCGTTATCTTTGCATATCGTGCGTGGAGGGAGCTAAAAAAAAAAAAGAAAAGCTTGTTAAACTCCTTCTGCGTCGGTATTTATTTCTTGTATGATCTTAGAGATCGGATGTGTATCCGGTGTTTAAATCCTCACTCGGATTCGTTTTCCATGTAGCGGTGGGTGATGTCATTATGTCGTTATTACTGGAGTATCTCTGGGATTTTTAATTTTTTTTTTTTTTGTCTAGTGTGAATCACGCATGGCCACGCCCCTTCAACAAGCGCAGCTCCGTAGTTTGTAGTCTGCGTGGACGTTTTTTAGCGCGGAGATAACGCTAATCTCGTGCGGATCGATCGCTACGGACGCCTTCCGGTGGCTTTGCTTAACGGAAATCCGGTCCGATCCGAATCGTACTCGAGTTATACTGACACAGAGTAAATTAGCCCGTCAGTCGAGAGCCCTCGTCCTAGCTTGCTTGTTCCGCCTCCTTCATCTCCGGGCCTTTCCTCGTTCGGACGCCCGGACGACACCGTCGCTCGTTCCTGTCCGGGCCGTTTAGCCGTGCCGGAGGTGCAGCCCCTCCTGACGCCGTGCTGAATATTTCACATGCTCAGGTGTGGCCGGTTTGCACGAAAAATCTGCAGGATTGAAGTCAAAACACAGCCAGGGCACAGACTCAATTCTGCTGTTGTCATAGTAATCAACCTCCCCTTGCCTCCCTCCATCCTTCACTCCACCCCGCTTCTCCCCCGAGAAACGTTTAAACGAGCCGTGAAAGGACGAGAACGAGAGAAGCGCACTTGAATAGGATTTAAAATGGCTACGCGGGCATGTTCCGGTTTCCACACGAGGCCTTTTTTTTTCTGCCGTCGATTCATTCGTTCTTAATCGTCATGTCGCCGATAATCCTGTCTCAGATTAAAACGCGGATTCAAACCGGACGGTCGAAGACTGGGGAAAAACCTGGTCGGATCTTTTTCCACTCTTCAGCGGTGACCCTGCGCCCACTGTAGCCTCACATACCTGTCCTTCACCGGCAGCGTTCTACGTGTTGTGCTTTCCGAGATGCTTTCCTGCTCAGCATGGTTGTAAAGAGTGGTTATTGGAGATACCTCAGCCTTCCCGTCAGCTCCTTTCTCAACAGCGCGTGTCCTCGGACGAAGAACCGGCGCTCGGCGAAATGTTTTTCGTCCGTGTAAACTCTGTGTGAAAATCCCAGCTGGAAAACATGCACGACTTTTACTCGGGGATAAGTGCGTGAATTCAAACGGGCAGGCTTACAGGTGTTCCTATTAAAGCGGCCGGTCAGTGTACGTGGTTTTGTGTGAGTAGGTAGGTGTGTGAATCTGATTTGTTCTTTAAATCAGCACACCAAAAAAACGGATGATGATTTATGAAGCAAGAAGTCCCCTAATATTACATTTAGGGTTGTTATTTATTTATTTATTTAACATATCAACTGTTATAAAAAAAAAAAAATAAAATAAAATAAAATTGATTTTCTAAAACATTGGGTTTGGGCGTACTACCTTCAAGGATATTAAGTGAGTAAGTAACTGGACTGCTGTTAGACCCTTGAGGCTTTGTTTTGGGAGACTCGATCGCAGGAATATCTGGGCTTTGCCTCCACCTAGTGGACGTTATGGGATTTTTCCTGTCCTTACATTCCTAACTGAGACCCAGAGGACATTTTAAGAGCGTATGAAATGTACACGATGCATAAGCACAGCTACAGATGCACTTTAGCTCTGTTTGAAAAAGGATTAAGTTCAAAGCATGAACTTCGGCACCAAATCGCTTTCACGTTTAAAAAAATTTACATTGATTGTTTTATTATTATTATTATTATTATATAGAAAAAATGCAACGAATATCAATTTTACCGCAATAAAATCGTTTTTTTAATTAAATCATGGCATGAAAGCATGAAGCATTCCTGACAGTATAATCAGCGTTAAAATTTTAGTCACGTTGATCATTTCAATTCCCTTTCCGTTTCGACTTTTTTTTTTTTTTTTCCTTTTCTTTCTCATTTTTCTGTCAGTCTTTTCTGAAAATAACAAACAAAAAAAAAAAAAACAACCAAAGCAAGCGCTCTGTGTTGACAGGGAATCATCACTGCCTTCACGTTAATAACACCCTCTTTTCATACGCGCTGCTTTGTGCAATTATGCGAACCGAGTCCGATTTTACTGTCGCACCTTCAATTCTCTTCCGTCCGCTCTCCTGAATTCTCACCGAGCAGAAAAACTATCATTTCGGAGGCGCCACGTCGTCCTCCGTCGTGAGACGCGACACGCGTCTTTTATAGCCGGATACGTTGACGTGCCTTCTATATGATCGCCTCTATAGGATCTACGAACCTCCTTTCTTCATTTTGAGCTCCTCTTTATGCTAATTAGCCCCGCCCCCAAGCCGAACACAAGCGCGTAACCCCGCCCGCTCCTCCGTCAAACAGGAAAGAACAAGGAACACCTAGCTTTAATGGGGCAGGTGTGTTCGGGGAAGGGGAACGTTTAAAGCTTGAAGCGACATGTTTGTTTCGAATTTATGTTTAGAATATATTTACATTGATAAAATCTCAATTATTTTATATACGGAATAGTTTCCTGTTAATAGTGTTTCAGAAACACTATGCTCATATCTCTGTCTCTGTGTGTGTGAGAGAGAGAGAGAGATTTGAGCCAGGGCTGTACCCTTGCTTAGCTTGTATATAGTTAGCCTAGCTAGCTAGCTACTCAGCTATTTGACAGCTCTCAGCAAAACTTGAGTGAAGTGTAGGTAGCACGTCGCGTTGATTATAAATGACTGAAACATTTATTTATAACTACATATGACGAAAACTGTTCGGCAACTCCGCTAGCGATAATTCAACTAATACAATTAGCCTAAATAGCTAGAACTTAGCCAAACCTGAGTGAAACGGGTCTCATATTTTAGCTTTAATATAAAAGAATCAGTGAGTAATATTATATCTACAGATAAATCTGGCACTAAAAAGCGGTCGGCATGTAAACCTGGCTAGCCGTTTGCTAGCAGTCCAGTGAGCAATGGTAGCTAGATAGGTACTTGCTAGAACGTAGCCAAGCTCGAGTAAAGTGTATGTTTTATTATTATTTTTTTTTTTTTTTTTTAAGTAAAATGCTCAGTGATTCGTATAAATAAATATATATTAATTATTGCTAAATTCAGCTTAAAAATAACAGGTTCGCAGTTCAGCTAGCGATCAGGCAGCTATTTGAAGTAGCCTAGCTAGCTAAATGGCCATTTGCCAGAGTTTAGCGTAACTTGAGTGATCCTTGGTGACGTATTCGAATTGTTTGAATGTGAATTGCTAGGATTAGAATTTAAACGTGGTTAACGTATTATTTGTAGTTAAATATTAAGAAAAGTTAGCCTGAAAAACAGGCCAGCCGTCTCACTGCTAGCGTTCTATCGAACCATTCCGTATGAAACGACTCCTTTATTATTTTGTGAGTTTATTAAGAAAATTAAAAATTAAAAAAAAAAAAAATACTGTGTATGGCATGAAAATAAATAAATCAATAAAACGGTAGCACTTTTGATACAGGCCATATGTACGACGCCTTATGAACAGTCATAACATGTTTGATGCATCCTTGGGGCATTATGTGCGGCGTTGTGATTATTTATGAAAAGGCATTATAGATTGTGGCATTGCTTATAAGGCTTTTGTTCAAGTTTTTAAAAAGAATGCACTATACGTGGCGGTTAATACACATCATATCACCGTCATGGCAGCCTCATAATGCACTACGCGACGTGGGGCTTAACGTGACATGACGTGTCATGAACAGTACTTATAATGCCTCGTGTACATAGATATAAAGTGTACCGAAGTCCTTACGAATGCGTTAGAACGTGATCGGAACGTGTTCGTCGTTTATTAAACCGTCGATATGACCTTCACAGGACGTGTCATCAAAATCACTTTACTACCTGTCTGTCTCTTCTACCTGTCTGTCTCTTCTATCTGTCCGTCTCTTCTATCTGTCCGTCTCTTCTATCTGTCTATCCTTTCTATCTGTCTCTCTTCTATCTGTTTATCTCTTCTATCTGTCTGTCTCTTCTATCTGTCTGTCTCTTCTATCTGTCTATCCTTTCTATCTGTCTATCCTTTCTATCTGTCTCTCTTCTATCTGTTTATCTCTTCTATCTGTCTATCCTTTCTATCTGTCTGTCTCTTCTATCTGTCTATCCTTTCTATCTGTCTATCCTTTCTATCTGTCTGTCTCTTCTATCTGTCTATCCTGTCTGTCTCTTCTATCTGTCTGTCTCTTCTATCTGTCTGTCTCTTCTATCTGTCTGTCTCTTCTATCTGTCTATCCTTTCTATCTGTCTGTCCCTTCTATCTGTCTGTCCCTTCTATCTGTCTGTCCCTTCTGTCTGTCTCTCTTCTATCTGTCTATCCTTTCTATCTGTCTCTCTTCTCTGTCTATCCTTTCTATCTGTCTGTCTCTTCTATCTGTCTCTGTTCTATGCCTTTTGCTGTGTCTCCATTCTTTCTTTCGCCTTTTCTTTGTCACTCATCTCTCCATCTCTCCTTTTCTGTCTGTCTCCCTGTCCGTCACGTTATTCTTTCCTCTAATCCGTTCCTCTAAGTCTCTCTATCACTTTCTCTTCCTCTGTCCCTCCATCACTTTTTTTTTTCTTTTCCAGCCATTGTCATGTCTGACCATCTGTTTGTGTCTTTCTTTCTTTCTTTAACTGTCTCTTTCTCTCTCTCCATCTTTCTCTCTCTTTCGCCGTCTCATCCTTTTTCCGTCTCCTCTTTTTTCTTTCCACGTCGTCCTTCCTTTCGCTGTCTCTATATCGATCGGTCTTTTCTTTGTCCGTCTCCCTCATCTCTTTCACTGTCTGTCGCTCCTCCTTCATCTGTCTCATCTCTCGTTTTCTCTCCATATCGTCCTCTCTTTATCTGCCTCTCTGTTCATCTCACTTTCACTATCTGTCTCTTCTCTATTGGTCTCTTTCTCTATCTGTAGCTCTTGATCTGTCTGTCTCATTTTCTGTCTTTCACTGTCTGTCGCTCTTCCCTTTTCCGTCTCCTCTATTCTTCTCTCCTCATCATCCTTTCTTTATCGGCCTCGATATCTCTCATTTTCACTATCTGCCTTTTCTTTCTTTCTCTCTCTCTCTCTCTCTCTCTCTCTCTCTCTCTCTCTCTCTCTCTCTCTCTCTCTCTGTGTCTATTTCGGCCTGTCCCTTTTCTCGCCAAGTCTTGTCTCTCCGTCTCTTCTCTTCTCACTCTTTCTCGATCTGTCTCTCCTTCACTCTAAGCCTCTCTTTATCTGTCTCTCTTTCTCTATCTGTCTTCTTTGTCCGTCACTTTGTTCTTTCCTCCTGCTAAGTTTGGTCTCTCTTTCTCTAACGGTCTCTCTGTTACTCTTTCTGTGTGTCTTTCATTAAGAACCTCTCTTTCTTTATCTGTCTGTCTCTCTCTCTGTCTCCTTGTCTGTCACTTCATTCTTTCCTCGAGACTGTCTCTCTTTCTCGGTCTCCCTGTCTGACGTTTTTTTTTCTTCTTCTCTGCTAGGTCTTGTCTCTCCATCTCTTTGCCTGTCTGTCTTTCTTTGACTGTCTTTCTCTCTTTCACTCTTTCTTTCTCGTCATGTCTTCACTATGTCTCCACACGTCACCACTTCTCTTTATCTCTCCATCACTATCTGTCTGTCACTTTTTTTCAAGTCCATGATGCTGTGCTTTTCCTCAGACGGCTGTCAATATGGTGTGTGTGTGTGTGTGTGTGTGTGTGTGTGTGTGCGTGCTGTCACTCACACTTATCCCGCTGGTGTGAATGTGTCAGTGAACATCGGCTCGCTGCTCGATAACACTGACGCTAAATCTCTCTGATACGCTCACTCACTTAACGCAGGCCGAGAGACTAAAGGTCACAGCTCTCTCTCTCTCTCTCTCTCTCTCTCTCTCTCTCTCTCTCACTCTCTCTCACTCTCTCCTTCTGTCTCCACTTCTTTCTCTGCCTCTCTCTGTTTTCTCTCTCTGTTTCACCCTCTATCACTTGTCCTTCCTTGTATGTCTTCAACTCTTCACCTTTATCTCCTTTATCACTCTTTCTCCCGTCTATATCTCTGTCTTTTCCATCTAAATCCCTCGCTCTTTCATTACATCTCGCACTCGATCACTTTGTTCTGTGCAGCCGCTGTATCCGTATGTCAACCGGTCTCACTCTTCATCTCCCTCGGTCTTGCCTTCTCACCCTTCTTTATTTCTCTGTCTTTCTGTCTCCCTCTCTCATTCCGTCTCTCTGTCTCATCCTCTGACACTTCTGTTATGTACCTCTCTCTCTCTCACTCTCACTCTTTCTTTATCTGTCTCATCCTCTGACACTTCTCTTATCTACCTGTATGTCTGACTCTTCTTCCTTATCTCCCTCCGTCACTCTTTCTTCCTTATTTATTTTTAGGTTAATCTCTCTCCCTCTCTCTCTCTGTCTGTCTCACTCTTTCTTTTTCAGTCTCACCGTCTGTCACGTTGCGCTTCTCTTATTTACCTGTATGTCTGGCTCTTCTTGTTTATCTCATTATCCCTTTATCTTATGTCACTCTTTCTCCCTTCTCTCTCTCTCTCTCTCTCTCTCTCTCTCTCTCTCTCTCTCTCTCTCTCTCTCTCTGTAGTCTGTAGTGAGCAGGGTGTAAAATGAGCTTTGGCGTGGCCCCAGAGACGCCTGAAAAGCGACCGATCTCACACAATACCACACTGATGGCTGTGTAATTGCAGTTTGTCAGCAGTTTGTTTGCGGCGCTCCTGAAGTTTTCGCAGCTGCGGAGGAACGAACGAATCTCTCTCTCTCTCTCTCTCTCTCTCTCTCTCTCTCTCTCTCTCTCTCTCCCTCCCTCCCTCCGCTCGATTCGGTTCATACAGAGACGCAGCGGAGCCGCTTTTTGATTTTTGTTTTGTTTTAAGGTTCAAACTTGTCCGACTCTCCGTAATCAGGCTCGATTCGGTCACTGAGGTGAGACGTTACTAGCGTGTCCGCGCGGAGTATCGCTCATTTCCTCCACGCTGGTTTAATCTCAACTCCGTCCAGACGCGCCGTCTTTAAGAGAAGCGTCTCGTCCGATCGATCGATTTTTAGCTGAGGATATCCGGCCGACCAGCGTTTTATATCGACGATGCGTTATCGTTTCTATAGTAACGGCTCGTTCACCGGGACTTGTACTGTAGAAACGGATTTACAAAAAGTCAGTGTAACTGTTGACAAATTTTTTTTTATTTTTTTTTATTTTTTTTTTTGGTTAACGTTTAGGGAAGGAGTCTCCAGTGTCAGCACTTCGTAACTTGCTATAACTTTAAGGACCGATGAGTTTGTTTTTTTTTTTTTTGGTTTCTTCATGAAGAGGTGTAAGAGGAATAAAACTGAAGATGAGTTACTTGAAGGACGTTTTTAGAGTTGAACTTCTAACCAAAGCGTCGGTTCTTACACAGAGGCGTCGATCCTGAGCTACGACGGCAGCATGTACATGAAGGTGGTGATGCCCACAGTGATGCACACCGAGGCCGAGGACGTGTCCCTGCGCTTCATGTCCCAGAGAGCGTACGGCCTGCTCATGGCCACCACGTCGCGCGACTCGGCCGACACCCTGCGCCTGGAGCTGGACGGCAGCCGCGTCAAACTCACCGTCAACTTAGGTATCGTATACGAGTCCCTCCTCCCTCGGGATGCACTGACTCCTCCTGTTTTTCTCTCTCTATCTGTTCTCCATCCTGTTTTTTTTTCACCGCCCCCCTTTCGCGCTCCTCCTCACTCATCTATATAAAAGACGTGTTCTATCTTTTGTGTCTATGCATGGACGACGAGATCACGGTTAAATGCATTCGATTTGATATTTGATTAAAAAAAAAAACATTTGATGTACATGTTGTTGTTTTTTTTTTTTTTTTTCCCCCCCATTTATTTATTTAATTTTAATTACATTTCACAAATCTAACTCTCGACATGAACTACTAATTATCACGATTAACATTTTCGGTCCATCTTTTGAACTTTTTTAAACCTTTTCATGGTTGTGGAGAAAAAAAAAAAAATGAAAAAGATATCGAGAGAGTCACACCACTAGTTAAGACGAGCATACTTTTTGGAAAAAAAAAAAAAAAAAAAAAAAATTTCTTGTTTTTTAAATATATTTTATAACTTACACGTTTTTACGTTATATTCTATATCCGTTAAAGTGTTGTGACTTTCTAACGATCACCCTGACACGAATTAATTCTTCTCACAATTCTTTGTCTCCATCAGATTTAAGTTCCTGGTTGCTTTTTTTTTAAAAAAATTTTTATTTTTTGTGTCGTTTTGTTTCTTATTCTTTAAATCATTTCTATTTCTCAGATACACATTCTCCATGCTTTGTCAAAAGATGGTATTCACCCCTTCAAAGGCCTTTAGCCTGCGGCCCGGTCGGCAAACAGCCCGATAACAGAGCGCTCGGCTGGACCTGCAGCTGGTAGCACGTCACCGTCCTCGACTTTTACCGCTTTAGCACTTGATTTTGTTGATCCGAGTATCTTATCTTCACAAGCCGTGAACAGTAGACGAAATCCCGAGGCACTTCAGGTTCGGCGTAAGCGCCGTCCAGACGTCAGCGATGAAGAAATCGACGCTACACGTACTATAATACGAAGGATATGACTTATACAGTCCTAAATTGATCTGTTAAATACGGCGTACAGTTCAATCAGATGAGCTTAAAGCATATTTAGCACTGTGTTATTATTTGCATACGCAGCTTACGCATCACTTTAAATGCTTTTAAAAAAAAAAAAAAAAACGTAAAATGTAGGATTTGTGATTATTTTTATAAATTAGACTCGTTTTATTTATTTAATTTTTTTTTTTTTCCCCGCGTATCATGGTTTCGTAGCTGGAGTAGGAGGTACAGTGGCCACTGCACGGTGCTGGTGCTAATTGGATCGAGGCTGTTTGCTCCCACTTTTCTGTTGCGGTTGACGACACATGAACGATCCAGCCACATGGAGCCCCGCCCAGATCGCGTGACGCTCTCGATCACGGCACGAGCGGAGAGATTACGTGTGCTAACGGTGACGAGGGAACAAACTCGCTCGTCGCCACGTCCGTGCCGAACATCAGACGGGATTTCGATACGCCGTTTAGCCGCCGAGTCCGGTGTGGGGACGAGGGTCGAAATTTCAGTTTCCAAATTATTAAATAATAAAAATATGAAACAGGAAGATCTGGGTCAGTGTATCCATGTGGTTGGTAAATTATAAGCGGCCATTTTACGAATATAGAATCCACTCAGCTTGTATTAAACGCTTGACTCAATCGATCAGGTTGCTATATTGCTGTGGTAAGTGTAAAAACAAAAAAAAAAAATAAAAAAAAAAAAAAATTATAAAAAATTAAAAAAATGTATCCAGATACAATTATACATGAATACGCTCAAAACAATGAATTCAACATTTCTGCTAGAAATATTTCTATGTCTGATGTGATGAAATGTATAACGCTGACACATACATCAAGCACAATCGATTCCATATGTGTGTAAGGAACGCAGGTTAAAAACGTGTGTGTGTGTGTGTGTAAAATGGCCGCCGCACTGCATGTGGACGTCCCCGGAAGGGTGGAATTCTTGTTTTTGGATGTCTGCAGCTGTAACCTTGAAGGATGCAATTTCATCTGTCATTTATTCTTCCCCATCTAGACTGTATCAGGATTAACTGTAACTCCAGTAAGTTAACACTCAAGTTTCATTTTGTTTCTAATGATTGTTGTATGTACTGCGTCTCTTGCTTTCCCTGTTCCTTAGCGGTCGGACGATGAATCCAAACTCTCCGAGTGGTGACTTAATAATTAACCATTAATCGGTAACGCTGGACCCGAACGGAGGTGTCCGTAAGGCTGTATGACGCCTGCATACGCCCTTCGCGATGACGGACGTACGCACGCCTACGTGGACGTTTAGAAAGGCTCGTTCCGGGAAGACTCTGATGTCGAGCCGACGCGGCCGCGGAGCGACGTTATGACGGAACCCTACGCCGAACGACTTTGTAGCTCACGTCAGCATCGTGTCGTGTACGTCGGACGGTAATTAAAGTCGAATTAAACGCGGAAATACGGAACCTCGTTCACGGTTCGTAATCTTGACTACGCCAGCGTTATGAAGCGGGTCATGATCCCCGAGCTTTAAACCGTTACACGACTCGCATGACGCAGTACGACACAGTATGTCGTGCCGTTAAAACCTCATAAGTAGAAATAACTTAGAAACTCACTTTGTTTAAGGTTTAGAGAAACAACTGCGTTATAACCGTCACTGTCGGCGTTATAAAGCCGGTTTTATTGTCAAACTATAATTTGCAGCCCGGCTATAAACAAGCCGTAGCCGTTATGTGACTCATGACATGACGGATTGAAGGTCGGTGTCATGACGTTGCGGTTACATATTTATATTTCCTTAAAAAATATATATTATAAGTGGAAATAAACGTCACTGTCACCCATGCCACGGGGTTATAAAGCAGGTTTTAATGTCCAGCTATAATTTACCACCAAGCTATAAACGAGCTGTGATTGACATATCATGACGTTAAAAGCTTATGAGCAGACATAAGAATCTCGCTTTATTTAAGGTTCAGAGAAGCAACTGTTACCACAGTGTGATCGCTCTTATAACCTTCAGTGTAATCAAACGTGTTTTTTTGTTTTTGTTTTTTACGTTGCGTCATAAACAAGCTATAAGCGTTATACGACCCTGCGTTGCACGGCACGGCATGTCACGACGTTAAAACCTTATAAGAAACCCGCTTCCTTTAAGGTTCCGAGGAACGACGGCTTTATTGCAGTCTAATGACCGATCGAACCCTCTGTATGTCAGCGTTATAAAGCAGGTCCTCACGCCTAGCTGTGATTTACCGCCGAGCCGTTACGCTTATGACATTCGAACGTAGGTCCAAAAAAAAAACAAAAAAAACAAGCGTCCTAACACGATCTTATGTCGACTTGACTCAAACCCGAAGAATACGGAACAAGCCTCTCTAAACGCGCGTCGTGTTTTTCCCGTCGTCGGCCGTCACGACAGGTCTACGTAGGCGTTATGTAGCCCTTACGAACGCCGCCGTGGTAAACAAGTGTTACTCATTAATCTTAATGATGAATGTTGTGCACAGAGTATTTTCTTGTTCGAGTGATAATCGAGTATATTAGGATACTCGCTAAGGAAGACGGCTTTTAAGTAAGTGCATGCAAATGAAACGAGCATATGTGTGCGGTGTGATCGATATCTTTCCGTATGTATATTTTCCTGCATGCTGAAATCCTTTTGAGGTGTTACAGTATCTCATTCTGCTATCCGTGTTAAGGCCTAAACAGGGACCGGGGTTTAAATTCGATTATGAAGTCACCACTTGTCTGTTAATTCCTCTTGTAATCCGAGGTTGCTTTTATTTTATGGCACACGTTTGTTTATGTATTCGTTGTTTTTAGATTTAGCGTTTTCCCTTTAACGTTATGTTAGATGACATAGAACACTTTTATATAATAATTAATATGTATCATATAGCGCACATTTTCAGCTAGGCTAATTTATATTTAAATTCGAACAGATTGTTTTAGCAGTAAATTAATAGTTCTTCCTTTTTCAATTTTTTGAACTTTTTTTTTTTCCTTTCTTTCTTTCTTTTTTTTTTTTTTTTTTTTTTTTTTTAAACTTCGGTTCCCCGGGTGCGTAAAAAGCCCATTATCTGTACTGTACATTATGTGTGGATTCATCCACGTGCCCTTTTATAAGTCATTATAACTACCTAAATCTGCAGCTTTTACTCATGAGCAGGTTCTGGATGCCCTCGCTGAAAATTTAGGAATTGATGAATTGATTGGGAGTGTAAAGAGCTTGACAATTTGTGTATTCACAGCTCATCATAACCGTGTTTATTACGTCTTATAAAGCTTTTTATAGCTCTGAAGCTCTTCATACCGTGCGGCGCCGTTGAATCCTGGGTCGCGATTGGTCAGAAGGTGTTGATTTTGTCTTCTACAGCAGCAGCCCCGACGGTAGAGCTGGTTCGTATTGACGCGCGTGTCCGTTTCTATAGTAACGGCTCGTCCACGGGGACGCTCCGCATGAACGTATTCAAAAGACGGATGTGATCGCACGGTGAGGTTTTCCGTGACGAGACGTGTATTTAACCTCTCATGGAAGGAGTCTCCGGTAACGGTCCGACGTACGTATCGTTCTCATGCAGGGACGTGTACGGGGACTTTAAGTAGCTATAAATGGATAAGAAGTCCGATGCGTCGTTCGGTAACTCGGTAAAAATTAGCGCCGTTATAATGATTTATAAATCCAGGCTTCATGGGAAGTGTTACCGGTGCGTCTGGGTCTTATCCTAGACTGTGAAATGACATCACAGTACAGTTTTGTCGTAGTTTAGTGTTTAATCGGGATGAATTTATGTAACGGTTGTAAGAGAGAGCATGTGCAACAGGTTGTAGTAATCTGTTAAGAAGCTTGGAAGTTCATATCGGTGTAATCGGAGTGCCCGAGCGAGCCGCGTGCGACGTCCGTAATTCGGGACTCGTAAGCTGTCGGCATCAATCACACGGCGAGACGAGCGGAGAGGGAAATCCGCAGCCGTCGCCACGCTAGATTAGTCTCGTGTCCTTCAGCTCCATCACCCCGTAATTTCCACCTTTCATATCGACAGGGCCGCGATGAACTCGCTTTTAATTACACTAATCACTCCTGCCCGTCCCCACACCCAGCCGTCTTCCACGCTTACACACTCTCACTGCAGGATGGACAACTAATCCCACAAAACACCGGAGTGTTTATAAATAAACATCTTTATTTATTTACCGGTTGATTTTATGGCATCGTTCATGCGGAGAAGAGCGTCGGATTTCTTTATAGGGAGAAAATAATGCTTAAAGAACGTCCATAAAACGATGCTTTGGTTAAAAAAATTAACTTTTATAAATATGAGTTTAAAAAAGTCGCACATTAAAGCATTTATTAAAAGGATTATAGCAACAACAACAAAAATAATAACTTGATGGAAAGTTCATGAAAATTAATTAAAGAATAAGAATAAAATAATATATAATTAATAATAAATTAAAATGTCATAAAGAAAGGGAAAATATATAATAGAGGTACAAAGAATAATAATAATTTTAAAAAAAACAACAAACCATGAAATCATGAAAATTATAATGCAAAGAAAAGATTTTGAGCTAAAATAAGTCAAATACAATAATAGCAAATTAAGGAGCGTTGACATAAAGGCTGATCAAATGTAGGAATTTGTACAAAGCAAGTGCGTTAAACGACTTATTTTCATCGGGTTAAAGGTCGTAGAAATGAGGTATGAAATACAACTTTAAGCACGTTGAATTAAAAGACGCATTCATTAAAAATAATACAAGCTGCGTTAATTAAAAGTCGATAAAACCACTTAAGATAATGGCGCGCGTTAATTATAAGCTGATTATAAGAAGAAGGAAAAAAAAAAAAAAAGATTTTCAGTCTTTCCAAAAATGGGTAAAAAAAAAAAAAAATTGAAAAATTTAAGTTTTTTAAAAAATGAGCGAGCGCATTACTAGAAATAAAACACACGCCCACACACGCAGACTTGCAAAAGAATTTTTAAAAGAGAAATAAAACCGTGTTCCACTGACGAAGAGATATAAAACTTTAGCAGCTGCTACACCGTCACGGGTCTTAAAAACAGAACTGGACGTTTATGTAAGCTGTCTGGAGCGGGTGAGCTATTTCAGAGATCTAAGTGACAAGTATGATTATGCTTCTAGAACATACATCTGCTTTTTTTTTTACCGGGATCTAATTTGTCACCATGGGTTACTTTTCACACCATCAATCATTTCCCATTTAATAAGATCTCACTGTGACCGTTGCTGCTGCCGAGTCAGTCATTATACCAGCAATGTGAACTTGGAGCAGAGTTTGATGTGAACAAATGAAACTTCTCAAAAAAAAAAAAAAAAGAACATCATGGAACTTTAAAAAAAAAAAAAAAAGCTTTGAATTTTTGTTGAAACAAAGAACTGACTGACCTCAAGTTTTTTTTTTTTTTCTTTTCTCGGCCTTCTACTAACCACTTAGCAGTCTCAGTTCGACTCGGTCAGGGTCTCAGCACGCTAATATTTCCCGTGGGCATCTAACGAGTCTTGTTGAACTCTCTACAGCTAAATGTTGCTACAATGTTGTGCGGACGTTACGTTTGTTCATGGAGATGCTCACAGAAAACTTTAAAAAAAAATAAATAAATAAATAAAAAATGTAAAAAAAAAAACTCGACACCCCAATGTTCTTCAAATGGTCCCAGTTAGCATTTCTATAACTAAGAACTTTACGTAAAAAATTTTTTTTATATATATATATACATTTGTTTTGTTTTTTTTTGGCAGAACATTGTATGAACGTTTATAACATTTTAACAGAAAATCTTGACCCAACGAATGTTCTTACGACCAATCCGGAACGTTCCACAAAAGAATAAAAGTATTGCCGCGGCGTTATAGATAGAATTCTTGGACTTTTGTACAACACTTATAAACTTCGAGTTCACATGTTCACAGGGACTTCACAAAAACTTGACATCCTTACAACCGAAAGTTTCCAGAACCGTCGACAACTAAAATTCTGCCGCGACGTTCTGTAACCTTGAGCTAAAATCGTTCACAGATGCTCATAAAAACTCAACATACTGACCGTTCGTAATTTTCCACTACTAAACAAATGCTACCTTAACGTTACGGAAATGTTTAGAGACACGCGAAACTGGATAACGATAAACTGTTCGACTCATTTGATGGACACATTGCTGGATAGCCCCTGTTATGGGTTTTTTAAAAATTATTATTATTTTTTAAAATCACTTTCATGCCTTTAAGACACAATTTTTCACCTCAGTTTTTTTAAAAATGTATTTGTGGCAGTTGTGAATTTTTTAAAGAATTTTATTTATTTTTTTCTCTCCAGATGATTCATATTTAACGATGTTCAACGTCTGCCTGAACCCCTAGCCTGATCCGATATGTCTCGTGATGATGGCGTCGAGAAGAGTTTCAAAAGCTTAAATGAGAGAAGAAGAGTTAGCAAGAGTGGGCGGAGCTTGAGATCAGTCAGTTGCGTTGTGCGCTATTTAACCGAGTGCTCAAAATCCTAACTCGCGCATGTGAAACTTAGAAGGTGCGTTCGTTTCTGGCTGTAATGCACGGAATTCTTTAGCCTCACGGTCAGCTGTCTTGAGTTTATGGGTTGAATTGTCTGGCTGCGCCGTCAGCAGGTTCCTAGCATAGAAATAAGTATTTCGCTAGCCGTTTTGTTGCTACGTAGGGATTTATTTATTTTTTCTGTCTTCATACAGTATATTCATGCCTCACACATGCTTTAAGGAAATGCTGGCTGAAAGTAGTCTTATTGTTAGTCTCTTGGGGGTTTAAAGTGTTTTAAAGGTCTTGCTCAAAGTCTGAACGTTTCTATGACGTGACGAAGGCGATCCGTCTCTCGGTCAATCCCGATCTTGCCGACCTGTGCAGCTCTACGACTTGAACTCGCAAGCTTCAATCACAGGAGCTTGTCTCTGAACCACTAAACTAATGCTGTTCAATTTGATCAGGGTTTGTATATTCGAGAAATATCGTAGGAATACTCGGTGAAGTCTATTCTAATGACGCGTCCTGTCTGATTGAACAGGTTCGTAACTAAAAGTGACCTTGCCAGGGGTCACGCTCGGGTTAAGGCACCCAGTATGGCCACCCTTGGTGAGCAGATCTGAGGGGCGGAATCATATAAAGAGCCATGTACCCTGCCCGGATTAGGGTTAGAGGAACCCATACCGGGGACCAGGCCTTAGGGTGGTATCTGCGGTCAGGCTCGGTCTGAAATTTTGATGTGGAGCCATCTTGTTCGCGCACCAATTGTTCGATTAAGGGTCGTCATTCATGTAATGGACCCTCTTAAATAGACTAAACCCTTCAGAATTTTACGACGTATATTTACATATTTCCGACTGAGTTCTTGTTGGGATCGCCAGGTTGTTCCGCCACGTTTGCGAAAGCTTTCATAAACCACTGAGATCACCTACACCGAGGAAGACCCGCGTGATGCTGCCTTCAAATCTGGCCGAAGTAAGGCCGTTCCGTGGGATTTAACGCTATTCCGACCTGGTGCCTGTGTGTGAATCGGTTTCCGATAGGAACCCACTTGAAGTTTGGATGTCATGGAGTCACCAGGCCTTACCGATTTTGAGAAGGCTTCTTAGACCGTTTTGTTTGGAGACATAAGGTCGTATTTCCGATGAAACGGCTCGAAAATGGAATCATACCTTCTCGTCGAATCCCAGCGGTGGAATCTTATAGACATCCCATAGACTCGAGTCAATAACAAGCATCATTAAGCTCACGCATACAGAATAGAATATTTTACCTCGAGTCCGTCGTGTGATTCGGAAGTAAGAATAATTCACGAACGTCCTCGTTAGATAGTAGTTTCGACTGATTTTGTCTTGAGCTGTAAAAGGAAAATAAAAAGGAGTGGGTGGTGTGTCAAACCTCTTAATGAGTAAAAGCCATTTAGTTTGTCGAGGTAGATTTCTTTGTCTAGCAATACTGCATACTTTTCAGACGAATGTTTCTTTTCTCTCTTTTTTTTTTTTCTTCTTTTTTTTGCAATAAGAATACATTCTGAATCAAACTTCTGCTTTCTATTTGAATTCTTCCATCATTTTTCTCATGTTTAAACCACAGATATCGGCGATACAGTAGAGCTAACCATAACCCTTTAGCTGTATATCTATCTATCTGGCAGATTTGTGTAGATGTAATAATAAATCACACCCCCGCCCCCAAAAAAAAAAGGCGATAGAAAGCAAAGGTTCGATTGGGAGTGATCGATTAAGAATGGCATTAACTTTTCATGACCGTCATTCTCAGGCAAGGGACCAGAGACACTGTATGCTGGACAAAAACTCAATGACAATGAGTGGCATACGGTGCGGGTGATCCGGCGCGGTAAAACCTACAAGCTCACAGTTGACGATGACGTAGCTGAAGGTACTTCCCTTGGTTTTGAATCTGAAAGACAAGCGATTTCCTCAACTACAAAGCAAATAGTATCTCAGGCTGCTTTCTTGTTAAGATTGATAGCAGTAATGGCAGAATTCTCAAAATGGTGCTGGAAGTGGAAAAGTATTAAGAACCCAGTTAAGATTTTAAAATAAATAATAATAATAATAATAATGTGCTGGCTATTGATGGAACAAGCCACGCTCTCAGATCAGGGTGTTTCTCTTCAAGGTTAGAAAGAACTCCTGTGCATGGTGGGTTCTTTGCAAGGGTAAAAAAAAAATCCTAAACTACCTCAAGGGTTTAGACGATACGTTGTGTCCTGTGTTCCAATACTGTTTTTTTTTGTTTTGTTTTGTTTTTTGACGCATATCGATCGACTTCCTTTCGTGACTCGGAAGTCGTTGAGGGAATAAAATGTAAAGCATGCTCGCTGCATTTAAAATAAATAAATAAAAGATTTATGGAGACTACAAAGTAGCTCTGTAAAGCCCTATTCGCACTGGATTAGGTTTACATAGCAAGGTGGGATTATGTAATCATCACCAGAGTATCTCCAGGGTTTTAGTCCCTTCCGAAAACATTCCATCATTATCCCGTGGGATGAACAAGAGAGACTTTCTTCAGGATGGAAACACTCCTCGAAGCAGTAATCTCATTTCTAATCTCATCTTGCACCAAAATGAAAATCAAGTTTAAAAAGAAGAACAATAAGATATCGACGGTGTTTTAAGAGGAACCGTCTGTTGTAGGGTTCTACATTAGTACATAGTAAAGAACATTTTTTTTTTTCTTATATTTTTCTTTTCTTTTCTCCATGTGTTCATTGGAAGTCCTCTTAAAAGGGGCGGGACTTTGTACTTCTTTTAAAAAAAAAAAAAAATTAAAAAAAAAGAACGAACCCTGACTGCACTTTTAACTTGGACAAAGACAGATGTCTTTGTGTTCATTTATTAATTCATTCCTTCATCTGCAGTAAGTGTTTTTTCTTTTTTCCCTATTAAGGGTGGAGGTGGACAGACAGGGAATGGGCATGTCCCGGGAACACTGGGCGTAAGCTGCGAACACACCCTGTATGTGATGCCAGTCCGTTGCAGAGCGGCATATTTTCAGTCAAATGCTAAGAACTCTACGAAAGCTAATGCTAGCAAGTAATTCGCTTTAATTCTAGTTCACGATCATAAGGAATTACATGTACGAACGCTTATAGCTCAGCGGTGCAGCCACAGTCATGTGACTGAGCATAGTCTGGGCATCGTATCGGTCCTGTGTCCATGTATATCCTTGCACTGTTATAAATATACCTAATAGTGCATCATCCACGATATTATTGTAAAGGCATTCTGGGTAAGTTCTGCTCATAAAGTTTAGTCATGTTGCCTTTATCACTGTGGCTTTCAGGAAAATGCACTTGCGCTACTATTAGGATGAGTTTTGCGATGATGATGATGATGGGGAATTTCCCAACGCCAAGTCCACGGGGGCGATTTGGAAAACAGTATTGGAACACAGCCATAGAGTGTGCAACCTTAAAAAAAAAAAAAATAGTAAAAAATACTTGAGCTGCAGTTTGAAGTCGGTGGAAGGAAGAGTATAGCTGCCTTTTTTTCTTTCTTCCCCTCTTGTCCCAACCTGCTTGGGTTGCAGGTCAGATGGTGGGCGACCATACTCGCCTGGAGTTCCACAACATCGAGACGGGTGTGATGACCGAGCGCCGTTTTGTCTCGCACATCCCGTCCAGCTTCATCGGCCACTTGCAGAGCCTCAGGTTCAACGGCCTGCTCTACATCGACTTGTGCAAGAACGGCGACATCGACTACTGCGAGCTGAACGCACGCTTCGGCATGCGCTCCATCATCGCCGACCCGGTGACCTTCAAAGCCAAGAGTAGCTACCTGAGCCTGGCCACGCTGCAGGCCTACACCTCCATGCACCTGTTCTTCCAGTTCAAGACCACCGCGGCGGACGGCATCATCCTGTTCAACAGCGGCGACGGGAGCGACTTCATCGCCGTGGAGCTGGTGAAAGGGTAAGACGCGACCCGAAGGTCGGATGGACTGAAATGACACGCGAGAGATTTGCATCAGGGTTTATGACCAAAGCCAGGTTTTCACTTGAAAATGAAAGAACTACACTTTCAGAAAAACAGGTTTGTTAGTGGAGGCTTGGAAAACGGTGCTGTCGTGGTGGAACCATTATTTGCATGGATAGCAGGTTGAGTTTAAAAAAAAAAAAAAAAAAAAAAAAAATTTATAAAGAGGTTCTACTTAGAACCTCTCCACAAAGAGAGATTATATTAAACCGGATTATGCTTTCGCGTGCTACATTTTAATCTGTACAAGATACAAACAAAAAAGGGTTCGTCAATGGATACCTGGGATGGTTAATGGTTGTAGCGTTCGGTGTATTTGGAACCTTATCTGAAAGGGAAAACCAAAATTGTAGAGGATGTACAAGGTATCTTCAAGGCCTACCCATAGGGACAGACCGAAGAACCGTTTAGGGCACTACATGTAATCTGTCCTTTAAGAAATCTGAGGAACTGCACTCTCAAAAAAGCAAGGTTCGTCAATGGGAAGCATAGTTTAGCGTTCTAAAGAGGTGCTAACCGGGACCCTTTCAGAATTTATTATATAGGAGGCATAAAGTGTACTTTTTAAAGGTTCAAAAAGGACAGTAACACCGTGTAGTACCACATACTGATCGATAACTTAAATCTGGTCAGGGACTCAAACGGCAGATTTTTCTACCTTCTTCGAAAAGAGTTCATCAATGGGAACGTTTGGGTGGTTAATAGAACCCCCTGTTGTAGAGTTCTACTTTAAACCTTTTTGGACGGTCTTCCAAAGAGATCCAACTGCATTCTTTGGGAGGAAGAGGGGGAAAAAAAGAAGAATTTCTCAATGGGTACTTTGGACAGTTAATGGTTGTGGCTTTCTAAAGAGGTTTTGTTTGGAACCTTTCCTGAAAGGGACACCCTCTATTATAGGGTTCGGTCTAAATCTTTATACAGTACTTTGCCAATGGGGACCACGGTTCTGGCGTTCTAAAGTAGTTCAGTCTGTTCCCGGAGTTAACCCCAACCAATCAGATGAAGAGAGAGAAATAAGTTCAGATTCTCCAGAGCTTAAAAATGCGCAGTCATTCATGGTCCTGATTTCGGCCGGCTATTATTCTCTTATATATATCCAGCTACTGTTAAAATAAGAACATTATTATTATTATTATTATTATTATTATTTTAACACAACTTAAGAACTATGCATAGTAGAACAAGTACGCAGTCCTATTCTTTTCCTAGTTATTTAAAACTTAAGCCGTCGATGAAGACAGACAGTTGTTCTCTCCCCCCCCCCCCCCCCCCCCCCCCAGGTACATCCACTACGTGTTCGATCTCGGCAACGGCCCGAACCTCATTAAAGGCAACAGTGATCGAGCTCTGCATGACAACCAGTGGCACAACGTGGTCATCACCAGAGACAACAGCAATCTGCATACCCTCAAAGTCGACGCCAAGGTCGTCAGTCAAGTGGTTAACGGTGCCAAGAACCTGGACCTAAAAGGTACATGAGCAGAACCCGGTATCGTAGCGCGAAACTTTACTCATTTAATACAGAAGGCTAAAATAATGGATGATATTTATTCATTTATACTTCATGTATAACATGTTTCAAACATCTTTTATTTTAATACTGTATTACATTTGACAGCAGGAAAAAAAAAAAAAAAAACAAACGAAAAAAGTGACCCGCTTCTTCGGTCTGCGTTTTCTTTGCCTCATTTATTTATTTATTTATTTATTTATTTATTTATTTATTTATTTATTTTCTGGCTGGACATCTTTGGACAAGACCAAGCAACACACGTCCTGAGTGTGTAGCAACGGATCTATTGCCTTTTCTCCCCTCAGGTGATCTTTTCATTGCTGGTTTGGGGCCCAACATGTACAACAGCCTGCCCAAACTGGTAGCCTCGAGGGAGGGCTTTAAAGGTTGTCTGGCGTCGGTGGACCTGAACGGCCGTCTGCCGGACCTGATAAACGACGCTCTGTTCCGCAGCGGGCAGATTGAGCGTGGATGCGAAGGTACACCCTCTTACAACTCGAGCTCAGGCAGCCCATTCTTCCTCATGAATGCTAACAGTAGCTCCATTAGCATTTCACTGAGCCATCAGTCCATCCTACTGACCCTGCTCATCACCTCTCTCAGCTGTTAGACCCAGCGGCTCGCATAAATCCTGCCCTTATATATTCCACTTTGGTCTTACAGTCAGCCGAGCCCTGGTTTTTTCACCCTAATGAAATAATCCTTACTAATATATGATTGTATTATGACAAGGTCTGTGTATGTAGTGTTTTTCGTTTCGAAATGAAAGAAAAAAATATATATATATATAAACGATATTCTTCCGGCTTTTTAAAACAGTAAAAGCTCTAGTGTTTTTTTTTTTTTTTTTTTTTTCCCTTCGCTTGTTTTTCATTGTTTCAGCGATTAAAATTCATAGAAGATCTTGAACGACGCAGATGTGTAACTGCTAGCATTGGTATATATATATATATATATACATACACACACACACACACACACACACACACACACTGTACTGTGCAAAAGTTTGAGGCACATATAAAGAAATACTGTACAGCAAAGATACCTTTAATTAAAACGTTCGCCTCACGCCTCCAGGGTCGGGGGTTCGATTCCCACCGTGGCCCTGTGTGGGCGGAGTTTGCGTGTTCTCCCCGTGCTGCGGGGGTTTCCTCCGGGTACTCCGGTTTCCTCCCCCAGTCCAAACACACGCATGGTAGACTGATCGGCGTGTCCGTAGTGTATGAATGGGTGTGTGAGTGTGTATGTGATTGTGCCCTGCGATGGATTGGCACCCTGTCCAGGGTGTACCCCGCCTCGTGCCCCATGCTCCCTGGGATAGACTCCAGGTTCCCCGTGACCCTGAAAAGAATAGAAGCAGTATAGAAGATGGATGGATGGAATGTTACTACATTAATATATATATATATATATATAAAGCACAGTAATGAACATTTAATAAACGAAACAGAGTCAGTGTTTAGTTTGATGACCCTTTGCTTTAAAGAACAAAAACAAAATTTGTAGTCTCAGGGACACTTTCCTCAGTTTCATAAGGAAATGAGCTGTAAGTTTATTTATTTATTTATTTATTTATTTATTTATTTATTTATTGAGCGTTTTGGAGAACCAGTCACGGTTCTTCTGGGGACTTTTCCTGTCGCACTTGTTTCTAATTTTTGCAGCAAAACATAGCAGCCATCATTGGGGTTTTTTTTTTTGTTTTTTTGTTTTTTCATCTGAAAAGTGTTCTCTTACATAATACGCTGCTTTCTTTAAAGATTATATATAAACATTTTTCTCTAACATTTTAATTCGGTAGAAGTCGTCATAAAAATTTTTTTAGTGTGCCTAAACTTTTGCACAGCTTCAGCGTAGTTCTACCTCATTTTCATTCCGAAACGAAAAACCGCTGAACGCAGGAGCGGCGTACGCAGACCTTACGAGAACGTCCGACGCTTTAGAGTATTTCGGGGCACGATGGAGCCCATATGTCCATCCGTTGCTTTTCATTTTAAAACCGAATCTTACACAAAATAAATCATCAGTTTCCATTTCAAAATCCATGAAGGTGTTTACATGTATAAGGTGCTGTGAAAATATTACTCACTTTCTATGAAGCCTGTGTTTATAAATCATCATAACTGTCAGTTCATAATGAGTGCGAGTGTGTGTGTGTGTGTGAGAGCGTTTCATAAACTCGTATAATGTCTCTCATCGCTAACGATGTGCTTGAGAAATGAAAATCATGTTGCTGTGAGGACAGTTTTAATGATTTATGAATATGGGCTTCGTGTGAAGTGTTCATTTCGATTGCTTTGAATAAAACAAAAAAAAACAACTGTGTATTACTGAATAATGTTTGCAAAAAACATTTACAATAATTCTCATTTTAAATCCCTGAAGATGTTTACATGTATAGGGTGTTGTGACGTGATATATATATATTTTTTTTAGTTCTAGTTTAGTCAAAGTTGTACGTTTTTTGTTGTGTTGTGTTTTTTTTTTTTGTTTGTTTGTTTGTTTTTTTTGTATCTGTGACACAAAATAGTGCTAGGATATCGAACATATTAGGCTGATTTATTTATTTATTTATTTTTGATTTATAAAATAATTCTTAGATTAATTCTGCACAGTGTGTGTGAATTTCTTTCCTGGCTTTTCAAATAACGTTAAACAGTAAATACACCGCACAACTTAGTCCCAAGTCTAAAGACTAATCCGCTAATGTATCACGAGTTTATAGCAGATACTGGAGAAATAAAATAAAATGAAATACCACCATGACACAGAGAGGTTTATTTCTTATATCATAACCAACGCCCAAATTGACGCAGGTCTGAGCGGCGTCGTCATTTGTAGATCGACTGCAAAGAGAGAGGAACCGTCAGGGGTGCACAAACTTTTGCACTCGGCACTTTCGCACGCGGCCGATTGAGCCGGCGGTTTATTAAGAGCACAGATGTCTACTGTACGCGCTCTAGTAACGAATAAACTGGCAACATCGTGTGTGTGTAGATATTCATTTTTGAATCTAAATCTAAAAGTTTTATTGTTTGATCTATAAATAAATATCTACGCTTTTAGGTTCCGAAAATAAACTTTATTTCAGCCTCATACATGAAAACGCCAAACATTCTTATCCTCATATCATATCACTGCATATGACCTGCTTTAAAACGATGTACATCATATATATTAAAAATTTTCTGTAAATGCTTTCACTCTCTCTCTTATATTTATTTATTTATTTATTTATTTATTTATTTATTTATTAGAACGTCTCATTTACCTTTTCGTTGCTGTTCCTGTTGGAAATGATCTGATTTGTGTTTGACGAAAAAGAAAGATATCCATCACATGTTGCATCATGTCACGTTTTTTTTTTTTTTTTCTCTTTTTTTTTTTTTTATAACTTCTTTCTTTCACCTCTTCACTTTTTTTTCCCCCCCAGGAAAAAAAAAAAAAAAAAAAAAAAAAAAAGAATAAAACACTGTCCTTCTGAATTGTTTGGTGTTCTGTTGTAACTGGATGAACTGTTAATGATTTGACGGCTTAAACTCCCAGCGCTTCCGTTCCTTATTTATTAATCTCGCATTGTTTATTGAATTGGGGAAAAAATAAAAAATTAAAACATTTTAAGATACAATAATATTTAATTACTGTAATATGTAAATATGTTTTGAGATGATGACTGAATGTTAATCTGGGATTTTAAGGGGTTAAATATGAACGAACACACAAAAAAAAAGCACAGATAAATAAAGGGAGAGGTAGATGAGCGTAGAACCGACTAGATGTCAAGAAATGTTTTTGTTTTTTTGTTTGATTATTTATTTTTATTTTTTTTGAGATTTTAGCTTAATTTTATTGCTATTGTTTCAGCTGAGTGTCAACTTGAGGCTTTATTGAAAGAAGCTAAGATATATATATTTAAAAAATATACCTATATAGCTACATAAATTGCGAGCTGACATGAAATATCCTTTGCTGTATTATTTTCCTCGTAACGATGTAAGGATTGTGCGTGAAATCATTTCCATTTCCATTAAAAACGCACCGCTGGCAGCGTTATCCGCTCCACACACACACACACACACACACACACACTCTACTCTACCATCTGCTCTGTTGCATTTCATACGTGACGAGCGCCTTCTGTGTGTGTGTGTACGTGTGCCTGTGTGTGTGTGTGCGCGCGCGTGCGTGGTTTTTTTTTTGTTTTTTTACGTTTATCTCTCCTGCACAGCATCGAAAAGCGAACGTGAGTAGGCTTTTCTCTAAAGTGGCGAGCATGATCGAGCCTGAATGTGCACCTGAGAGGACTTTATGAGAATGAATCTGAGAATGGTTTTTGGTTGAACGTGGCTGATTTTGTTTGTTTGTTTGTTTGTTCATTTCGATTTCTTTTTCGAACTCTGTGAATGTGCGCCATGTTGTAATGGGGCTTTCCATTCACTAGATGGCAATGATGCACCAGCGCTTAGGAAGGATGGAAGGAAGGAAAGAGGGACAGGAAGGAGGAGGTGGAAATGATGGAAATGGGAAAGATAAATGCGAATAAAATGCAAACGGGAAACGGAAAGGAAGATCGTCCTTTAACGGATGAAAATGTCGATTGTGTACAGGAATGTCCCTTCTCTGTCATGCTAACAGCTCATCTCAAAATGATATAATTGTTTGAGAAATGGTCATTTCATTTATTAAAATCTTCATACCGCTTCTGTCGCAGTTGTTGCAGCTGTCAGATTTTCTTTAAGGCCAGACACTACAGGTGAATAGGGTTAAAATTTTAAAGTTATTCCTTTGTTTGTTTTTTATTTTACATTAGATATGGCGATGTATTTATTTTTTTTTTGCCCGTTAGTTACTGGATATCCTAAAAAAACGAAACAAAAAAAAAAAAAAAAACTTATTTGTTGTTCTCATCTGCTAAACTTCGTAAAAACTGAATTTTTTTTTTTAAAAAAGGAAAAAGTTTCAAACGAACCACAAAAAAAAACCCAATAAAAAAGTTGGTTGAAATATCATTTGTTTTATTGTTTAACCGTGGGAAAATAAACAAATAAATAAATAAAAGTTTAATATATATTTTATATTTTGTCAGTGCAAAATCATATGTTCCGAGTATAAGGTGGGGTAGTAGGTATTTTCTATACCTGCATATTTATTTAAATATGTAAATTTATAAAAATAAAAAAAAAAATAGCAGATTTCTTTATTGATTTACTGAATTAAAGAATAGAATTAACTTTATTGCTTTATGTAAATAATGAATAAAATACTACGTCCTGTTACCAAAAAGACTTTTAGTTCTGAATATGGGGGGGACGACAAAAAAAAAAAAGTTTTATATCTAATTTTAAAAATACAACGTGGTACCGTCCACTGTATCTAGCGTGGATTATTTTGTTTATGAAGGAAGTAAACATGTACCTCGTAAAGACTTGACAGGATTGTGAAGTGGGCGGAGCTTAAAGCCGTCTTGAAACTTGCTAGGTTTAAGATGATTCTAGTGAATTTTTTTTTTTTTTTTTTTTTAATATAAATAACTCTTCATCACCATGGCAACCTGTAGTGTCTTGCCTTAAAAGCGTAGCCACTTTTTCCTCTATGCTATCGTTTTGTGTTATTTAACATCAGTAGACATTCGGGACACCGTGTCGCGTCTCGTCCCATCAGTCTGACGCCATACGGTCTCCTTTCAGCCATTTAATACCAACTCATCCTCCCTAACCCATCGTTAGCGTAGACCTTTAATGCAAACCCCTTCCTAAGAATGGTAGAGCATGCCTGTTAGTAAAGCGCTCGCTTTATTAACGAAAGTCATTGACCACCTACTAACCTGTTTGACTGTTTTTTCTCGCTTTTTGTTTCTGTTTTTTCTTTCGCTAACAAAGTTGGTTTCGCCAAAGCAGACCTGCAAGGTAGACGGTTCCCTCTCCATTCTGAGCTTTGGCTCAAAAGCTGCTCTGTGTGATGTATCGTGTCAATTTATATATATATTGTTTATTTTTTTATTTAATTTTTTACTTTTTTTTTTTTTTTTTTTTAAAGATTTTATTTTATTTTCAACACCCAGACATAAAGCTGTCTCGCTTCAATGTAACAATGTCTTGGTATAAAATGGTTCACTTCTTTAGAAAATAATTTTTCAAAAAATAAAAGGAATCTGAAAGATGGCAGCTGCGAGGGTGTGTAAATAAAACATCAGACGTTTGTGTGTAATTACGCAGCCAGATGTTTGTTTGTTTGGAGCTCATCCTGGTCTCCGTTTATGCTAATGGTGGTCACATCAGAGTCGTGGGTTTCTGCTCAGCCTCAAAAACACAACACTAAATCATGTTTCGTCTGAAATTCCAATAATTCCACTTCGATCAAAAAATTCAAAGCCCACATTGTTAGTTTGATGCACTTTATCTTAAAGCGCCGTGATATCGACAGGCAAATGAGTTTGTTTGTGAGATTTAAAAAAAAAAGGCTTTAGATTAAAAAAAAAAAAAAGAAAAATTAACAAATTAACTTATTAGAGCAAAGTCCCGAACCATTTGGACAGAAATGGAGCTGCTGCTTCAGATAATATATCTGACTTAAAAAAAAAATAAAAATAAAAAAAAAAAAAAAATTATTTTAGGGTTTTGTTTTTTTTTGTTTGTTTTTTTTACAACTTAATTGCACTATTTTTATTAGAATGTTATTGCTTTTTTATATAAAATTAATTTCTATTATTTTTATGGTATAGAGCTTTAAAAATTCTTATTTATTTATTTATCCTGCAGACGGTTAAACTGTATGTCGCCGCGTTAGTGTTTTTGTTCTGTTATGTTTTTGTGGGCCGATTTTCAAGCACGAGAACGAACGCGGTATATAAAACAAAGCCAAATCAAATAAAAATAATAATAATTAAACAAAAAAAAGATTAAATTAGGGGTGAATCATTTTATGTTTTAACATAACATCTTCAATTGCACTACGCATTACACAAGAACTGCACTTTTGGTATTTTTGTCTTCTACCTGTTTGTGTGTGATTAACCCTGTTTAACACAAGTGTTGTGCTACGAGCACTTAAAGGTGCAGTATGTAGATTTTTATTGTCAAAATTATTATTATTATTATTATTTTAAATTGTCACAACTTTTTCAGAACAATGGACTTCTACTGTAAATGTATGGTGGAAATACTGTGATTCTTGATAATTCAACATAGTCTGTTTCTTTGTGTTTATTATTCTAATATAAAATCACCTAAAGTGGAATGTGAAAACATCATCTGAAATATAATCTAAAACTGAAAGTAAAAAAAATTAAAAATAAGATGCACAATGCATAGCAGGCTCTGAAATACTGAGAATCACTCAGTTATTTAATTTCACTTGTTTTACTGTAGAATTATTGATGACGACGAAAACTACTAACTGCACCTTTAATTACACTTTACTCGCGGTTATTAATGTTTACATGGTGTTTTTTTTTTTTTTTTTTTAAGAACGTCTTTTAACTTTAGTACAATGAAGAAAACGTATCAAAACTCTTGATTAGAAACCTCGTCATCCATGGTAATCTGTGGAATTTCTTTGTTCGGAGCAATTTTTATTTTTGTAAATTATAATGCCATAGGCATCTTTCTGGGCCAGAAAAATGCAAATAAATGCGAGAAAGAAAAGCTCCGCAATACTGAAGAAGCCGTTGAAATACCGAGAATCGACCGCTTGCCGTTTTCCCCTTTCCTTTTGTCGTACAATTTTCGATGGAAAAAAAGAATAATGATACTAACCGCACCTTTAATTACAGTTCACGTGCGGTTATTAATATTCACACCGCCGTTTTGAATTAGTAGAATTTACTTTTAACTTCACAATAGTGAAGAGAACGGCAGGTTCTTAGTGATTCATGGTAATCTGTGGATATTTTTTGTTTGGAGGATTTTGGATGGTTATTATATCGGTGTTTTGTTTTTTTCTGGGCCAGAAAAATGTGAAAACAAACACACACAAAAAACCCCAACAATTAAGATCCACAGCACATAGAAATCTTTGAAATACTGATACTCATGCACTTGGATTACTGCATTTGTTTTGTGATAGAATCATTTTTTTTTTCCCCCCCACAACAAAACATACCAATTGCACCTTTAATCACAATGTTTCCAAAGTTATTTATTGACACTGTCATTTATTATTATTATTATTATTATTATTATTTTACTCTAGTGAATAAAACACGCTCCTAGTTGCTCCATAGACACAATCACTACACACACTCCACTAATTTGCTATTAACTGTTGATTATATTATTAACTCCGTCTGTACGTGGCGCCTCCTGGCGAGTTCTGCCTGTGTGTGACCCCACCCCCCTCCACCCCGCCCCGTCTGAAGCCACGTTCGGGAATGTCTGCAGCGCTGTGTTTTGTCTACCTTGTTACTAAAACCTACTCGGAGAGAATGCCAAGGCTCAGTTTGTATTTGTTTTATTTTTGTTGTAACCTTTTGAGAATTTTTTACTACTAACCTTGACTGCATGCCAACTTGAAGTGCATACCTGCATGGCACCTAACGGCTCGCCGCCGGCCGCTCTGCCCCGCTGTTACAGCCCTGTGCTCTGCCGCCGTAGGTCCTAGCACCACGTGTCAGGAGGACTCCTGCGCCAACATGGGCGTCTGCATCCAGCAGTGGGAGAACTACACCTGCGACTGCTCCATGACCTCCTTCACGGGCATGCACTGCAACGACCGTAAGTCTCTCTTTCTTTCTTAAACGCACAGTGATACCGAACTCTGCTGTACATCACGTTGTATCGGCTAATTAATCACTCGCACAACACACACCGCACACATCCCTTAAGAAGAATCCCTTAACGTGCGATCAAAGGTAAGTGCGTAATTTTTCTTTGTTATATACACGCACACGCTACCGGTCGAAAGTTTGTGGACACACGACTGGAATGTTTCTCGTGATCTTAAAACCCTTTTGATCTGAAGGTGTGCGACTAAAGGTGTGAAATAACTTCTAGTATATACACTTTGTATAAGGGATAATTGCTAGCTTTAGTAACCATGGTGATTACAAAAGAGCGCTTACTAAATAATTGAGCTTATCTTAAAGGAAACACGTTGAATATGTTATCCTTGAGTTATCTGGTTCTTGGTTGGTGCTACGTTTTCTTTTATTTTCGTAAGAAGTCAGCCATGCCGATGTCCCAGGCGGACATTGTTACCACGGTAGTCGATAGAAAGGGGGGGGGGGATCATTTGCGATCTCAAACGTAACGGATAGCGGTCCGGTTTTGCCGTTAGCGCATCAAACAGAAACCGACAAGAGCTTCGTTTGTCACTCAACGTTTTCCAATGTCACATTAATAAGGAATCCGGAGTAAAAGTAGTGGAGGTGAAGCAGTCAGTGATGCGCAAGCTGATGAGCGCGATCATCTCAGGGAAGACGAAAAAGACTAAAGCGCCGCTGCATCACTCTCCTCGTAAACGCTTTCCAGCATGTCGTTATAAAGGGTTTATTCAGTGCTTATGAATGTATTGCGAAGGCTGTATGTTTCTAAACTATTAAACGCACACAGTCGGAAGCCTTTACTCATGATTTAACCACAGGGAGTGACTGAAATGAAAGATTTGTGGATGGCTTTGTTGATTCTTTGAGATTAACACCTGGTTTAGTGTCGCATCGCGCGAGCTCGTGTTCTGAAAGGTTTGGATTTAATTACGCGATCAGTGAAGTGCTATCACGCCTCGGTAGAGGAGCGATGAGATGAAACTCATCAGTACAATTGGCCACGAGCGCCCGCGTCTGGCTTTACGAACGGAACACGATGGGTACACGCTTACGATGTTTATCTGATGATGGTAGTTTTTGTCTGTGATGACTCTTTTTTTTTCCTTCCCTGAACGAGCACGGAAAGACAAGGAAAATATTTTCCTCACGTTCTGTACATCTGAATGTTTGATGTTCAGCCCTCACATCGAGTACGACCTTTGAAGGTCAAATATTCAATGAGGCATAGAGATAGATGGAGAGCATCTTTTATCGATCCCACGAGGGGAAATTTGGTATTGTCCTTTATATGCTGTTCATCAGAGGGAGAATGGCGTCTAGTCGATGTTCATGTAAAATTAGAAGATTTTTATGTACAGGGTAATTAATGTCGGTGTTCATCCCTGGGTGGGAAACCATCTTCGGGGATTTTCCAGCATCCGAAGTTTTCAATAGTGCAATATTTTCAACGGTTCCGAGCTTAAAGTGCGAAAGAAAAATGCGTCTCTTTGTAGAATTCTGGAGAGTGCCAAAACTTACCAAAGTACCAGAGAGTGAGACAAAGAGAGAGAGAGTGAGACAAAGACAAAGAGAGAGAGTAAGACAGAGAGAGAGAGAGAGAGAGAGTGAGACAAAGACAGACAGAGAGAGAGAGCGAGTGAGACAAAGACAGAGAGAGAGTGAGACAAAGAGAGAGACAAAGAGAGTAAGAGAGTGAGACAGAGTGAGACAAAGACAGAGTGAGACAGACAAAGAGAGAGAGAGTGAGACAAAGACAATGAGTGAGACAGTGAGACAGACAATGAGTAAGACAAAGAGAGAGTGAGACAGAGTGGCAGAGAGTGAGACAGAGTGAGTGAGACAAAGACAAAGAGAGTGAGACAAAGACAGTGAGACAGAGAGAGAGTGAGACAAAGACAGAGAGAGAGAGCGAGTGAGACAAAGACAGAGAGAGAGTGAGACAAAGAGAGAGACAAAGAGAGTAAGAGAGTGAGACAAAGAGTGAGACAAAGACAGAGTGAGACAGACAAAGAGAGAGAGAGTGAGACAAAGACAATGAGTGAGACAGACAATGAGTAAGACAAAGAGAGAGTGAGACAGAGTGACAGAGTGAGACAGAGTGAGTGAGACAAAGACAAAGAGAGTGAGACAAAGACAGTGAGACAGAGAGAGAGTGAGACAAAGACAAAGAGTGAGACAGAGAGAGAGACAAAGACGGAGCAAGAGAGAGAGAAAGAGACAGACCAAGAGTGAGAGAGACAGACCGACCGACAGAGAGAGAGAGCAAGAGAGAGAGACAAGAGAGAGAGAGCAAGAGACAGACAGACAGAGAGAGAGAGAAGACATGTGCCTTATCATGTAATCTCCTGTCAAAACAACACAGTTGACCTTCTGATGATTGAAGACTGACACCTGGAATGATAACGCTCATCTGCCTCCCTGACATGTTGTACTCTTTTCTGAATCAGAGGCATGTTAGATGAGATAGAAAGAGACCAAATGGAATGATACGTGTGTGTGTGTGTGTGTGTAACATACACACACACACACACAGGGTCATGTGCTTGTCCCGAGCGACCGCCACATATCGGCTTCCTCAGATAGCAAAACCCGATATGATTAGAGATCATTTATAATGAAGCATGACACAGAGAAGAGAGCGAGAGAGAGAGATGTGGCAGCTGCTTCACATAAATGGTACGTGTGATCAGAAAATGGCTCGGATGTTGTTCAGATGCTGTGTATGAGCACTAGGTGGCAGTAATGCATTACATGCAGTGTGGGTGGGGGGTGATTCCTCTGGTGGTGTGTTCGGTGGTGATTTCCATCCTCAAAGTCAAACTTCACTTGAGCCTTGAACATAAATTTATGGACCGTACTGCTGATCGGTCCATATTCTAAACGCTTTTTATATTACATCACAAAACACACCAGCGCTTAGAGGCTGTTCTCATATCAACAGCTGCTTATGATGTGCTTTATTATAAATATCTATGCATTAAGTGTGTATATTCACTCATCTATAGATCCCTCCATCGCGCAGGAAGTGACAGGAAGCCGACGGAGCACCGCGAGAACGCGTTTACTCCGACCCACACCTCCGTCACACACTTATCCATCCCGGAGATAACGAAAAGCAAGCCGACCTCGCACCGGCCGCGTCGTTTCTCAGACGCTGCTGAAAATCTCCGGCGTTCCCTAACAAATTTCTAATTAAATTATCCGTCCTTTGTCTCTTACCCTCAGAAAGGTCAAACCTCTCCCGTCCACGATCGAGCTCCCAGCCACCCCAAATTGAATTATTTTGTAATTAGTCGTGCTTTCGGTCACGACCGACGACGTGACATTTCCGCGCCCGGAGCGTGTCACGCGCGGAGTCAGAAACCCGCACGCCTGTCGGAGATATCGACCGAATTTACGGTCGAGTTCGGGATCTCAGGATTACGAAGACTGCGGTCGTAGTTATAATCGTCTACGGGCGTGTCCATATCGCGCACAAAAAAGCGTACAGTGCAGAAAGAATCCGTAAGGTATTCTACACGGGGGTGTAAATACTTATGAACACGCATGACGCTTCATAGCGGTATTCGTTATACGTTCGAACACCACTAGTAAACAAACTGAGCTCTTATAAACTGACAGTGTGTTATAAACAGTGCTTATAATGCATGCTGTTAACAGTTTATACACTTACATGCAATTTAAGTGTAATAATAATAATAATAATAATATCAATGTAGTATAATAGACGTTGGACTTCTAATCCGAAGGTCATGAGTTCATCGGACGTGTTCCTTATTAACGGGAGCGCGCTGAGCGATCCCGTCGATCGAGCCGTACTAATAAACGACTCGTTAGCGGCTCCGTCGCCCGTTAAACGGACTTGCTCTAAATTAATATCGCATGAAGGTATTGACTTTCCTTCGCTAAGCCTTGCTTTCTTTCTTTCTCTCTTTCTTTCTTACAGTCCTTCTTTTGACCTTTCTGGCGAGCGCAACCCTTCCACGACCTTCACGTCCATCGCCATAAGCGGTCCACTTTACAACCCGTTTATGTTTATTTCTTCGAAAAAAAAAAAAAGGCCCGAATTTCCCGAAAGCACCTCGGGTAATGACTTTCGCAGCGTCTCCCGTCGCCGCGGTGTCGCTTTCCGAGCGACTTCGTGCCGCGCGGTCGGACTTCCATTTCCTTTCCGGCACTTTAAGCCGTAGATAGGATCGCACCCGTAGCGCGTATAAACACGCGTAAAACCCGATGTCCCGGAAAATCTACGGCGCTTTCGCTTCCGAGATGTCGATTTTAGGATCATGTAGACTACACCTCATGCTGCTACAGCGACACGTATCTGTCCGATTTATTTATTTATTTATTTATTTATTTATTTATTTATTTATTTATTTTTATACATCTCCCTAGCACGAGATATTGATTTTTCTAACCGCGTTAATTACCGAGATTAATATGAAAAATATCCTCTTCTATTGCGCGTAATGGCCCAAAGGGTATTATTTCCTCTTCCATCTCCACCGTGGTACAAATATATAAATTAAATCAAAGATAGATGCGCGACTAGGGAGCCGAGAGGATGGATTTGTTTTCCTCCCAGCGTGTCTGACACGAACAGGAGCGCCGTAATTAAGGAGCATCTTTTTCCTCCCCCTCCTCCCCCTCCTCGCGGCCCTGAAACTTCATTCTCCCTTTTCCTCCATTAGAAACAGGAGAACCTGCCGCCCGAACAGGCCATCAATTAAAGCGACGACAAAAGCACAGGACGGGCTTCCTCCGCTCGCCGGAGAGTCTAATGTAGTGTCGTACGGACGATGCTTCTCTTCCCGGCGAGATACGCATTACGGATGAATACGAGATCCAGCGCTGGCTTAAGTAACATTTGTCTGGGGAAGGAAATGTTCAGAAATTGAATTACCAGTCGTTTTCACGCGCCTACACCACCACCATGCATTAACACCGTGGAATGATTTTCTTCTTGGCTGGAAATATTAAATAGACCTTTTTAAATGTGGAAATGCTGCTGGGTTTTTTTTATTTATTTATTTATTTTTTTATAAATATATATATATTATTTTTTTTTAAATGCATAACGTAGGTGGGATATCTGTTATGTAAGGAATATAAAGGAGTTCCTCCACAACAAATTTGATTATATTGCTATAACGGGACGTCCCGAAAGGTTCGATTTGTCTTATTTCTCGGTGATTTTGCCAACGAGACTTACTTCCAGTACTCCGCTGTCCTGAAGATGGCGCTGACGGTTACAAAGCGCTGATCCTGGAGACTCCTTCAGTGAAATGCGTGCTTTTAGAAAAAACGTCATCGTATCGACGTTTAGTAACGGCTGCGAAAGCCGTTACTATAGAAACGATAACGTGTCAGAACGAGCGCGTTAGTAAAAGTGTTTTTATTTTTATATATATATATATATATATATATATATATATATATATATATATATATACACGACGTGAAACAGACATGAGACGTGAACGTCGTATTAAATGACTCGAATTTTATCCAGACTCACGTTTTCCAGGCTTCGTGACACCTGAATAGACTTGTTTTTTTGTTTTTGTTTTTTTCCTATAATTTTTTATTAACTGGAATCTTTTATTGATTTAAAAAAAACAAACGAACCTGGGGAATACCTGAGAAACGAGTAAAACTTATAAAACGTTGTCACCGGGATGAATTTTGGAACGTAGATTTCTCCGAATATTGATCCTGGTTAGTTATTCCGACTAATTTTGTGCTTATAGGTCAGAAATACGTGCGTTTTGTTTATGAAAATAAAGATTATAATTACATAAACAAAAAAGATCAGAGGCCAGTGTAGCCTTTAAAAAAAAAAATTAAAAAAAAGATTTTCAACATTATGATTGGGTAGAAACGGCCGTTCCTGACGAACTTGGCTGGGATTGGATAATAATTGTATTGAGATTTTCATTTCCAATCGAAACCCGAAGCGTGATGCGCTTCTCTGGAAGCACTTAAAGCGACGCCGCATCGCTTCCACAAGCCGACGCGGATATAAAAACAAATCTAGTGAAGTTCATCGCAGGAACAGTGAAGGTCCCGGCTTCTCCGAGATCTCCGATCGAGTCCTCAAACCGCGGCCGAGACGGGGCGAGTCCCGGACGAGACGCCTCTCTGGCGCTGAGGTAAATCGGCTGCTTTTGATGAAGGGCCCAGGAATCCAGGGAAGACGGATGACTCGCGTGAGCTCGTATTCATCACTCCGCTGTCTGGCACTTCCGCCTTAGCCCGTGACACAAGATGAAGAGCGGTGGGACGCGCGGAACGACCTCGGCTGACGGCCTCGAACAGGAGCAGCGGCACAATAGGAACGCATCACGGGAGCTCTCGAGAAATATCGCCGCGCCGCGTTTTCACGATTAGCGCGACGTGCGGCTTGGCTGAGCTCGGCTCGGCCCGGGCCTGGCACGCGGGCCGAATCGAAAGCGTTTGATTATTTTATTGTGGTTTATGGAGAGCGCACGGCTGTGCCGCTCTGGGAGAAGAGCTGTCTAAAAATATATGAGCAGATCGATCCGCAAAGGTTTAATGTCTTTCATTTCTTCCCATCGACCGCGCGGCTCACTTTTGTCAGCGGTGCCATATACTGTATGACTTAATGCAGTGTGTTTTGGGTGTGTATTTCCCCCTCGCATCCTTTTACTAGCGTTTGGACTCGGTGTTTTTGTGTTTCCACTGAAAGTCATCTCGATAATCTGGAGCGGTTAAGAATCCCGTTCCGAAAAAGACTTTTTTTTTACGTAGAGATTTAACCCTGCGTTCACTCTAGCGAGTGATGAGTCAATTGTGGGTGTGTACGTTTATCATTTGTGGGTGTGGCCTGCCCTGATTTTTTAATTTTTTTATTTTTTAAATTTATAAAAAATTGTATTCGTTATATATATCTTCTAAGGCTAGCTAGTGTGACGCAGATTAAAACGCGCGCTAGTCAGTTGGCTGTTTTGATGTCATGTGCTCAGCTTCGTTCTCAAATTAGCATTAGCATGCTAACCGTACGTACTAGCTACACGCTACTCTCATCAGAGGCACCAACGGTCACTGGTGCTTCCTTCCAAGCTTGACTTTTCTCACTAACGCCTCTATGAACCACGGTTTTACGTTGTATTCATGCAGCACGGCAAAACACTCACCACGTGGCATGGCTTTAACTTTAAAGGTGCCATTTGCAGAGCGACGCAAACACAGGGCAGAAGTGGGCTGTAAAATAAATAAATAAATAAATAAATAAAAGTTACAAACCGCCCCTTTAATACAAACGTTACAGGATTCTGAAGCACTGTAAAGTCATACAGGACATGTCCAGATATTTTGTGGCACCGTGTACAGTCCAGGAAAAAAAAATACAAAAAATCAATACTATTATCCGAGTCTTTTATCCGATCATCTCGGAGGAGACACTTTTCGTTCGTCGTCCACCGACGGACGCGCTCGACCCCATCATCATCATCATCATGAACACAATGCCCTGCCATTTCATTTTGAAAACGAAAGATTGTTTAAAAAGATGCTTTTTTTTTTTTGTTTCCGTTGGAGAAAGGTGACCTTGGTTTGATGCGGTTCTTTGCTTTAAGGTCTAATCGCTCAAGTGGAGCCATCCATCACCGCACGTTTCCAGGAAAAACAAATTACGGGCCTCCGCTGGCACATAAACATGACCGATCAATAGGCGAGCGCCCTGCCCGAAATGCCACCTGTATTAGATCATTTCTAATCATCTTGTTGTCTTTCCACTTGTGCCAAGTCAATGGTGTGTGTGTGTGTGATGGCATTTCTCTGAAAATATATCCTATTTGAAAGCAAAGAATCTGTGCTGATGTTATGACGTATACTGTACGATAGACAACCCCATATAACACACACACACACACACACACACACACACACACAAACGTGCGTGTACACACCTACATGCACATTTATACTCTGTACAATAACACACTCCAGGCTGTTTTAGTATGGACAAATGTTCATAACAAACACACTACACACACTCGTTATAATTCCGAATGCGTTTTTTTTTTTTTTTTTTTTTTTTTTCTTTTTTTCCTCTCCACTTTTCCCTCCTCGGGGAATTAACTTTCTTTTTCAGCCGTAGTGAAACCACTCGTATAATGTGCGTGTGTGTGTGTGTGTGTGAGCTTCTCGTGTGTCTTTAGGCGTATTCTTTTCTTTTCTGCACACTCTCAAGTGTTTGTCAGTGTGGGAAGTTTTGGCTGAAATGGCTGCAGAGATTTTCATTCTCATTCACGGTTTACGGGTCAAGATGATTTATAACCATCGACGTGTGTGTGTGTGTTGTTTCTACTTTTACAAGACGATCCGGTTCCAAAATGCTCTCTCATCCGCTATCTTGCATGACAATTAGCTAGCTTTCATATTTGCATGCTACCAGACTAGCTAACAAGTTCGTGCGCTAATTAGCGAGCCTTGTGTTTAGCTAAAGATGTAGGCTACGCCAGCTTTCCAGCGCAGAGTGAGGCATTCAGTTCTTACAATCTAATTTAGCTATAGCATGCCACATGCGATCATATCAGCTTACCTTCTAACTACCTACTGTAACTAACCAACATGCTGATTAGCTGCATTGCTATTTAGCTAGCATAGTAAAGTAATTTAAAAGAAGTTATTCAGCTGCCTCGTACGGGTGGAGGAAATGATTTCTTAAAATCCGCAGTGTATATACAGTATAACAAGTCAAACACCGCCAGATCGGCTTGCTTACTAACTAGATAAGTAGCTAGTGTGGTAATTTTCCGAATCGGTGCGTAGGTCTCGGGTCTCGGAGGACTCGTCTGACAAACTTCGCTCGAGATGATAAAGTATCGAACGATGTTTAAGACGGCGATGGCGGTTCCCTCGAGGGGAATGGTGAAGGTGGGTTTCAAACTGGATTGGAACACAGCCCAAGTGTGGAGCAGGAGACCTCAGTCCGTGAGAGGGACTAATTTGCACGTTCGTTGAATCGGCGTGCTCATTTGCATATTAAAAAGTGTTGCAAGGTAGAAGAGTTTCACCAGAGTAGACAATAATAGATTATAAGTGGGATAAACAATGGTGACCAGTGATTTTATTTATTTATTTATTTATTTATTTATTTTGTGTTCAAACAATGGTGATCTTTAATTAGTAATCAAGACCAACTGTATTGATCAGTGATTAGATGTTGGTGAACAATGGTGATCAGTGATTGGTTGTTGGAAAACAATTAGTACTAGTGATTGGTTGTTGGGAACCCATGGTGATCAGTGATTGGTTGTTGAGTATTAGTGATTGGTTGTTGGGAAACCGTGGTGATCAGTGATTGGTTGTTGGGAAACAATGAGTATTAGTGATTGGTTGTTGGGAAATCATGGTCATCAGGGATTGGTTGTTGGGAAACCATGGTCATCAGGGATTGGTTGTTGGGAAACCATGGTCATCAGGGATTGGTTGTTGGGAAACCATGGTGATCAGTGATTGGTTGTTGAGTATTAGTGATTGTTGTAGGGAAACCATGGTGATCAGTGATTGGTTGTTGGGAAACCATGGTGATCAGGGATTGGTTGTTGGGAAACCATGAGTATTAGTGAATGGTGTCTGGGAGCAATGGTGATCACTGATCGGATATTGGCAACAATGGTGATCACTGATTGGATGTTGGGACAGACAGTGGTGATTAGTCACCAAGAACAAAAGGCCACTAGATTTGTTACTAGACCCTTTTTTTTTTTTTTTTTTTTTTTTTTTTTTTTTTTTTTTTTAAATAAAGACATCTAAAATGTTGCCAAACCTAGCCACAAAGTATAAAAGAATAAACTGGCACCACTGCACACGTTGTCCACACGGAGCCTTTTCTACCCATCTATTATTTTCTGTTTCCTTTTCTTCTTGTTTAGTTGAACAACCGTGTGTATTGATTCCGGAAATAACTCTTGGCTTTCCACCTCATATTAGATTATTAGCTTATTAGAGTACCTTTGTTGGTAGGATGCGCGAGAGGATCGAATCCTATTGATCATAAAAACAAACGTATCTCTCCATCATATTGGATATTAACAGCCCTCTAATATTACACAAGCACTTGTTTGGTGTGTGGTTAGTTTTTTTTCCTCTCTCTCTCTCTACCTCTCCCCTCTCTCTCTTTCTTTCTTTCTTTCTTTCTTTCTTTCTTTCGCCCTTTACCTGTATGTCATGCTGATGGGGAAATTGTTCCTGGGAAGACAGGCAGGATTTCTGGAAGGCATTAATTACTAAGAAAACAGGGCTATCAATCAAACGAGTGACAGAAGACGCTACAGAGACTGGAGAGGGACAAAAAAGACTCTCTTATTGGTGTTTAAAAAAAAAAAAAAAAAAGACTCTGATGTAATTAAGATGTATTGGCTTTAGGGATGTCATTATTGCATGTGGCCCACACGACGAGGGACCTTACAAGCCTTCCGTTCGCTCTCATCTCGGATGATTCCCTCAGCACGCACGGTGCGGAAGGTGTTCGGGAATAACGTCGAGGATCTCTACGCACGAGTCTGTTGCACAGTAGCACCATCGACTGTAACGGAGAAAATGACGCCTATTTTCATCTCTCGGTAATGCTCGGCAGCGGCAGGTGTGCGATATTGCGCGTGTAAACAGCTGCTCGGTATAGTACACCAGCCAAATTCTAAAATACACCCATCATACCTGTCAGGGAAACAGTCTTCCTGAAGCTCGTTCCGGCGGATGCCGCCGTAAATATGATTACGTTTTTATGAATCCTGTATTTCCTAGCGAGGATTTGATTCGTTCTGAAAGGCCCTCTCAGCACTATCGATAACGCCACACATGCAGTGTGATGGAGTGCCTTAATACTGACCCGAATCGAGCTCTTTGACTGTCCTGAGTCTGCCTGGAGCTAATTAACCTCACTAATGCTCTTCCTGACATCTCACTCCTGACCGCCGCGTCGCCGCGCTGTACATCATCAGCCTGTCTCTGCAGTTTCCCGTATCATCAGTGGATTCAGGGTTATAAATGAACGCTTCAGTAACCTGGCTTTACTTTACACGACATTTCCAGATTGGCTGCTTCGGTTCATCTGTTTGTCTGATCAGGAATGATTATGACGTCGTAATTCCGGAAAAGTCTTTTTGACTCAATTTGAACGGTTATGAAAAAAATCACAAAGGATCATATCCATCATTTAAATTTTTTTTATTATTATTATTTTTTTTTTAAAATTAAAAACACAAATACTATTCATTTTATTTGATCAGGTTTTATCTAATACACATTTTTCTCAATTAAATCAGCTCCAAAATTCGTCTTTTTTTTTTTTTTTTTTTTTTTAAGAACAAAATTTATTAATCGTGTATATATATATTTTTTAACCAGTTAATTCGGCTCCAAAACTTTATTAAAAATCAGATATATATATATATATTTTTCCAATTAGGTCAGCTACAAAATAAATAAAATTTAAAAACGATAATTAATACTCGAGAGTTTTTATTTTATTTATTTTATTAAATTTTTTCGATTTAGTCTTTTACGCCACTATTCCTTTTTTTTTTTTTTTTTTTTTTTTTTTTTTAAAATACAAAAGTTAATATTTATATAAAATAAAATTCTATTTCTTTGATCAGTTGAATACATTTCCAGTTAAATTATACTAAAAAAAAAAAAGGATGTTAATTCAGTTACAAAACGTATTCTATATAGTTCTAAGATACTTTGCCAGAAAGAAACCATCAATATATTTCTCCCAAAACGATGTTTACTTTGTCAGTGAATGTAAACTGAACTGTTTTTTTTTTTTTTCCCCTCACCTTATTTCTGACCTTTGATGAGGACATTTTCAGCTCCATAAACCACACGGACGAGGTGTGTGTTTTTTTTATTTTTTTTTATTTTGGTTAATTTAATTCTGTGCATGAAACCAAAACCAAACGAACCAAAAGTACCGGTTTCGGTCTGGCCAAACTGACTAAGAGGTGTGAACGTGCCCTTAGAGGTTCCGAGGCCTCTAAATAACATGATTTAGTCCTTGCCAAACAGCTCCATTCTCCGTTTCCCTGTAATGAATGAACGTCCTTGTGCATTCATTAACACTTTTACTGAGGTCTCTGCCAAGACCAGCGTCCCTTCTCGTTTGTGATTGTATCATCTCCTTTTTGGAGCAGCTCTCCGGGGTGTTGTCGTCGTCTTCTTCGCCGCTTGTATCGGAGGCTCGGGTCGCATCCACGCCGATGGCGAGCCTGCTGGTCTGATTTACAGCAAGCCGCTTAATGGCTCCTCGCGTTGGAGCTGAAACTGGATAATGAGTCCGCGATAATTAGCCGAGCTCCACCGAGCGCCGCCAGTAAAGGGCCAGCTGGTGTGACTAATTACAAAAAAAAAAAAATATCCCTTTACCTTTACACAGGAACCGGAGAACCGAGTAACACCTCAATGCAGAGTCCATATCATCAAAGGTGAAATACTGAGCACTTAAACCCCCCCCCTGAAAAAAAAGCTTCTTTAAGGGTTATTTAAGGTTCATTGGATAATTAAAGGGGACTCGTCTTGTTGATGGAGCGACAAGACAAGAATGATGGGAAATTACGGACGCGTGTGCTCTCAGCATCTAAACGAAGGCATTCCGTCAAAAGTTCTTCTTAAATCTTTTCCGCATTGTTGTACGTTTTCAGTATTTGGAAACAAACCAAAGGCGTATAAAGCCTGCAGTGCCTTGCGAAGAAGTATTCAACCCCCTGAGAAGTCATCAGGGTCATCTGATCATCTCATACAGGTGACGCTTACTGTACACCGATCGTTTTCAGACAGTTTCTTATGCAAACCAATAGGCTCTTAAAGTCATTATTTGTCAGCAGTGAAAAATGCTGCTTGTATAAGTATTCACCCCCTTCAGAATGGTAGTTGGTAGATGCGCCGTTCGCTGCAATAACAGTTTTAAGTGTGTATGGGTCAGATCTTACCAGCTCTGTTTGGAGTGATTCATTTGACCCATTCTTCCTGACAGATTTACTCCAGGTTCTTCAGGTGGGTTGAATTGTGTCTGTTACGTTTACACGGACAGCGATAATCTAATTATCGACCTTACTCTGAATAAGACGATATTCCGATTAAGCTGTTTACACGAGTCGCTTTTAGAATACTCCTTTCGTGTTCCCGTTTCACGTGTTCCAGAACATAATTAGATCGACGGCACACGTCATTACGTCGCCACGCCGTCCGACGTCCCTCCAGAATTTCACGCATCGACATGCGGTTCGTCTTCGTTACGGGACCGTATACTGTTTTGATTTGTTTATTTTTTTTACGAACGCTTTAAGTGCGGTTAATTATCCGTCGTGCCGCACGTGCTAATAGACGACCGCTCGAAGCCGTGGGCCGCGTCTCAAACCGCGTACTTACAGTCTATATAGTAGCCCAGATGCATGTATTTTTGTCCCCACTACAGGCCTATAGTAGGCGAGTACGCGGTTTGGGACGCAGCCGGACTCTCTTGTTCGGCGTAAAATGTCGAGAACTGGCGTGTGCGATCGTGTCCCGTCGCAAAACGCGGTGAAAACTCTCTCACACGACGTTAATGATGTGATTAAGGTGTGTACACGTCCGTAATGCGACCAAAATAGGAATACTCCACCCGTCTTAATTCCATCTGTGTTTACTTCGAGTATGACTTTAATTAGATTAGTAAGTAAAAATTGCTGTTTACATGCTAGTTTCTTAATCAAAGTACGGTCTTAATCGGGTTAAGAGCGGATTATCGTTGTCCATGTAAACGCAACTACTGAGATTCCAATCTGGACTTTGACTTGGCCACCGTAGGACGTTAACCTCTCCTGCATTGCCTCGGCCTTGTATTTGGGGCCACTGTCCTGCCGAAAGACTCTAAAAGTCCCAACCTTGGTTGTTTTTCGGGGGGTTTTATACGAAAAGCATCCGCAGAGCATGATGCTGCCACCACCATGTTTCACTGTAGGGATGGTGTTAATCGACGTATGGCCCGCGCCACGCGTTGCGCTTTGAAACCCGTCTCGAACAAATATCTTGATCTCGGTGCTTTCACACAGTACGACTCTTCTTGAGTCTCATCCTTTTTCTTCTTTTCATTTTGCGGAGCTCTCAAACAGGTGTTCGTTTTGTTTTCGTATATACATACTTGTGTACTTACCACTATAGTTTTTTTTTTCGTTTTTGATGGAGTATCCCCAGTTCATCATTTTTAAAGTGGATCATTTATTCAGAAAGGGGCACAAGCAAAGCATCATACATTGTTGAAGATCTTCATGAAAAATAGAAAGCAGTCCTCCGAGAGACCCCCCCATCCTCCCCTTTTTTTTTTTTTTTATTATTCTCTTCTTATGGTGCATTTAGGATGTTTAGCTTTCAGCGAATGTGTCGTGATGTGCTAAATATATGGCTGTGTAGTGTAAGGTTTCACATCCTGGCTGTCAGCTCGGGTTCACTTACGTTTCAGATCCTACTGAGGGTTTCTTTTCTCTCTTTTTTTTTTTTTTTTTTTTTTTTTTTTTTTTTTGGTAAGGAAGGAACAAGTTAAGATGAAAGCCCGAGCCCTCCTCCAGGATTATGTACAATGAATAATTGAAGAGAGACTTAAGAGGGGGGGGGAAATGAAATCTCAATTCTGCTCATTGTTTTTCACGTGTCTGTCATATTGGCTAATATCTTAACTGAGCTCGAATGAAAAACCGGGCTCTTTTTGGAGGCTTCTCCACGTGCACTTTTAGTTGGATTTACAGCTATTTCTGTGGAAATAAACTTGAATCCTTAAACCTTCCTCTATAAACGCGCATCAGTAACGTGAGCACGACGTGTCTTAAATCACACGCTCTTTTAGCTACAGTCTAAAAGTAGTAGCTACGCAGTATACAAGACCCTTCTTTGCAACTTTCGTTGCTTAATGCTGCGTCAAAATTTGGAAACCTGCCAAAATATACGTGAAATGATCTGGATTATTAAACATCGGGTCGCCAAAACAACCACAGTTCATTCGTTACTCAAGTTTACCGAAGTGTCACGTGGTTATCCTTTAATAATTAGCACGCTCAGAGCGATCGGTCTGTCTCGTGACATCACAAACCGAGCACACCTAAATACAGCTTTTAACCTTATAACTTCAAATGCAAACGTAGCCGCTACAACGTAAGTGACGCGGATCTTTGACGGCGTTAAGCGTCACTTTAAACGGATAAAAAGTACGACGTCACCGCTATCGCGTCTGAAATCATAATCGTTAGCGACCTGCTGTGGCGTTTGGGGAAATAAAATGCGTATGGTTGTCATGGTAACCTTACAGATTGACAGATTTGTCTGAATTTTTTTTTTATTTTTTTAAAATTTTTTTTATTTTTATAAATATATACAATATAATTGTGCAACTTGAGATGTTGAAACTGTTATGAACGTGAGGAGGATTACGAAGGGATAGAATAGTATGGTCAGAATGGTGAGGATATAGTTGCGTTGTAAATTAGCATATTCATGCATATTCATTTTTCTTTTCTTTTCGTCTGCGTTATCTGTCTCAACACGTTTGAGGTAAAGAAATTCCAAGCCACGTTTCTGGCAGACGGCGACATCTTACGCCTGCTGCTCCTCATTCCGGCGTCAGGTGAGGCGGAGGATCCCGTCCGCTGCAGGGCGAAAGAAAAGGACGCGTGTCTGGATAGTAAAATGATTCAATTGTTTTTGCCATATGGGGGGGTGGTTTTTTTTTGTTTTTTTTTGGGCCAGAGGTTGTTTTTTTTTCTCTTTTTTTTTTTCCTCTCTCTTCATAAGATTGATTGATGATGGGAGGGGGAAAAAAAAGCAAAGTGTTATTGCTGATGAGGGAGGATGAGAGAGACACGGACTGAGAAGTGATTGTAATGTGTAGTGGATGAATGCAGCGTGATTAGTAAAGGCATCTGTCTGATTTTAATGCTCAGAACAGCAAAGTTACTTTTTTTTTTTTTTTTTTTTTTTTTGGCTTTCACTACCGGGAATGAAAAAGTCTGGCTGACTCTTTTTTTTTATTTATTTTTTTTTTCCTTCTCTCTTCTTTCTTTTTTTTTTAATCACTTCTATCCATGTCGCTGTTGGCATGCCTTCGCAAGTTGACAAATTTCACAGCTATCTTATTGCCACAACCGCTGTATTATTTGTAACTGCACCACTCAGCACTTTACAGAGCTGTGAGGTTTTTCCTTTTTTTTTCTTTCTTTTTTTCTTCCCCCCTCTCTCTCTCTCTCTTCCTATTTCAGGGCTGTATTTAACTCCTGATAAAGCCTTGTCGAGTTCGGCTGTTTTGTCTTATCTCCAGCTCTGTGTTGGGCCACTTTTATGGACCGTAATCCTTCTCTGTTCTTTTGTTGTTGTTTAATTGAAAGTGTCGATCTGCTGTGTTGTAAAATATCCCGAGATCTAGATCGGGAAATCAGGTGGTCCGTTCTGTCATTTTTATAATAGCACGTTGTCGAGCCTGAGGTTGCGGATAAAATCCCTGTGACCGCACGACGTCGACGGTCGTCCCGGCGGAGATTCGGACGTGGAATAATAAACAGATTTCCCGTTTAACAAAGGGAAAAGCTGTAATCGTCGACACGGTGACGTTTTCCGTAAGGAGGCGTTTGTTCATCGTTTACGGAAGGAGTCTCCAGTGTCAGTTACACTTGTTTTTGTTTTGTTTTTTTGGGGGGGGTTTTTTTGTTTTTTTTTTCTTATTATTTACAACACAGAGAGAGATAAAAACGAGGTTAATTCATTACCGGCGTTTAGCTTAGGAACGCTTTAATCATTTGCATGCTGGACGTGATTGGTCTGGTTTGTGACCTCATCGCTTGAGCTACCGTTATATATGAGGTTAATACAGGGGACGTTTCTCCTTTACGCGGCGTGGCGAGAGAAGCTGGTGAAGGAGTGTTTATTGTTTCTAGCTGCGAACGGAAGCGATATCGGGAGCTAAATAGTTACGCAGATGTTCCACAAACATAAAAAGGAACTCTAAAGGGGAGTACAACGGACGACGCTGATGAATAAATAAGAAACCTGTTAAGCTGTTGTGTGAGAGGAATAAAATCGATCGGAAAAGAATGCGCGTGGTATCGGTAACTCCGCTTCATCACACCACGCCGTCATGGATTATTTTCCTATTACAGCACACCACATCTTCTTCTTTTTTTATTTATTTATTTTTTTTATTGCTTACTTATCGGTCTTTCCGTAATAATCCTTTCTTTGGTCAGTTCTCCCTTGTGGTTAGACGATAAACCCGAGCGAGCTTTGAAGCCTACGCTACAGCTCCCGTCTCTGCTTCCTGTCCTGTCCTCTATAATTCACTTATTGTTGTTGTTTTGTGCCGTGAGCAAAGGGCCCGTCATGCGCGGCTCCTCGGAGAGCCTTCAGCTGGATGCCGAATGACTCTCGGCTTTATTTCTTTCCGGTGCCGGTGTTTGGGTGGTTATTGGGTGGCTCGAGCCTCGTGTGTGTTTTGTTTTCGCTCTTTGCTTGAATAATGCACAGTACGGATCTGCCTCTCCTGCTGTAATGAGAGAGAACGGCGGAGCGCCGAACCGCACTCGGAGCGAAAAAAGCTCTTTATGGATGGAGGCCAAAGCATCTCCCTTTCCATCCCGGGGAGCGAGAGAGAGCGAGGGAGAAAGATGGGGACAGAATGAGGCTAATTTTAGCTCGAATGTCTCACCGCTAGCCCCATCCAGCCCTTGTGCTCAGTAATAAGTCCTGTTTAAGCCTCTGCTCACTTCTGCCCCTGCTCATTCCTCTTTAAGAGGCTTTATTTTACTTTTTTTTTTTTTCTTTCTTTCTTTGCTCACCCACTCCAGTCTCCAAATGCATTATTTATCATGTGCAGTGAAATTGGAGCCTGTAGGCCTGTTTTTTTTTTTTTTTTTTCGTTTTTGGTTTTGTTTTTGTATTTTAGAGAATTTTTATAGAATACGACAGCCCTGTCAGATCAATAAAGGCAACAATGGGAAGGATGAGACTGCGGGCCAAACAAAGGAGCTCGAATATCAAAAAGCAGCGCTATCAGTTTTGGTCTTTGGATCGTTACAAAACGTTACTAAAAGTATTCCAAACTTTAAGGGGAGAGAACGGAGTTAGACAGAGAAGCAACCGAGACGCCAAGGGTGACGCGTAACGCGATACTACCACCACCATGCTTCATCGTGAACTATTCGACATCGATTCATGATAAAATCCCAGTTATGCCCATGATATAAAATGTTAAAAAGAACAAACGAGGGGGTGAAAATTTATGGAAGACGGACTCTTTCACCTATATATTTATTTATTTATTTATTCTCCTCTTTCTCGTCAAATGTTTTCCAGACGCCGATCCGGAATCTTCTTCCTCTCCGGAATTCTTGAAAACTCACCGGAAAACTTTCAGATGCCAAACAGATTTTAATTTTTTTTTTTTTTTTGCTTTTTAAGCATTATTCATGCCCTCGTTATTCCCTCTCATTACCGATCGAGGAAGGCACCGACCTCCTGCTCCAGAAACCGCACCAGACATGGATGCACATTCGAGAGACGTCTTAATAACAGCCTGCAATTATGTCGTTTTGGAAACGACAACCGAGCGCACGGAGCGGAGGAAACAGACAGCATGACCCGAATTTTACTTTTTATTGGGGGGGGGGGGGGATAAAAACGCTTCCGTTCTCCTTGCGTGCGTTCTAAAGCCAGACTGATCGTGATACTGATCTCGAACGAAGCTTCTGCATCCTCGCTCATCCCGTCATTTCATGTCGTCGTATTCGTGTTTATTATTTATATACGGTATTTGAAGTCATTTCCAGGATTTTCTCCCTTTTTACGAGGGTCGTATCTATGACGACATCATTATTTACGCTTCATCGCTATACGCCGTATGAATGAACAGGAAACGTCGTTGTATTAGTCGTTCCGTGTTGCACACTGCGTTATACGATCAGATTCGAATTAGAAATACAACTTCTGCAGTGTTATGTTTATAATACTAATAACGTTTAAAATATCATGCAGGTGTAACTGGTGTTATCAGCGCCGCTGTGAACTACAATGCCTTGTCATAACGAATGATAACGTGGAATTCATGGGAATTCATTATCGCTATGGCCTTCATACGTATAATGACCTATGGATACATTCATAACGTTGTATAATGTCTTACGAATGCATCGTAACCTGTTTATCAACGCCTTATAATCGCTGCTTTAACCCGTAATGCCGTTTCATAAATAATTCTAGCATGTATAACGACTTAGGAAAGCATTATAACTTGTTATGAATGTATTCGCGTGGTGTTATTTTATTCTCAAAGTATCAGTAAATTCGGCAGGAACGGAGATCCGGTTTCATTGAGTAACAGATTTATTGCAGCAGTCGAATGCAGTCCAAACCTCAGGACCTTGGGAGGCATAAGACGGCAGCTTTTGACCAGAGTTGATCGATTGTCAGCAGAGACTGTCGACACAGCCCTTCTGTATTTGATTAGGATGATATAAGCCTGTCATATCCTCGACTCCACATCGCTACGACTCACCGTCTCACCGTCCGCTGTGATTTAATGCCAGGTTTTCCTTCCACGAGGAGAATCGGAACAGTCGCAGCTGCAGATCGGCGGTTATTACATCATTAGCGGGAGTCCAGGAGCTGAACTAATCTTTGAGCGTGAACGGTACGTCGAAGCCATTTCCTGCGTCCGTCTCTGGTTTTAGGAGAAAGCAGCTATCGTGCTCTACAAGTCGCCTTAAATTAAACATTAAAATACAAATACCATCCTTTTTATCTAATCTCGCAGGTTCTTCAGTTATTTAGCCTTATACGAAATATTAAAAAATGCAGAAATATGTATAGTTTAGAATATATAGATATTTTTAAGGACGCAGTTCCTTTGGGTTTTATATCTGCGAAAATATTCCAGACTTCAAAGACTGAAAACGAGTGCCGAGGACAGGGTCACGCTAAACACGATACTACCACCACCGTGCTTTATTGTGGAGAGTTTAACCTCGATTCATGATGAAATCTCATTTAAGTCCACTTCAGTTCCGGGTTCTAACCCTACAGAGCGTCGACGACTTCACGGGAGGCGAAAACGTATACGCAGGACCGACTCCTTCCACTATATCGTACCCCTTCGTTATACCGTCACGGGTCATTCAGCCTTGAATCGAATATTTAAAAGTGGAGGGGGAAAAAAAACAACTTGTATTCAAGGTTCCAGACAGAATCTGTGTCCTTTGGGTTGCGCGGAGTTGTTGGTGAAACGTTATTTTACACATTTTTTTTAAAACAAAAAAATAATAATAATTTCATAATAAAAGTATCAGAGATGGGCTGAAAATTCTCAGCTGAGATTTTTGTCCCTTCTGATGTTTCGCAAGATCACTCGAAAGGATGGCGTTCCTTTCCCGTAATGAGCTAAACGACAAAGTCTGACAAAGTCGCACTGTTGCGTTACACACACGCCCTCGATCACGGCGCTTACGCTGTGACCTTGGTTCATCTGCAGCATAAATAACATCATTAACTTTCCCATATCCCGATATCTCCGAGGACCTCTATAGCCACGCTGTGGAAGAATAGTATTCACAATGGTTTATTATTATTTTTTTTTTTGTGGTGTTGTGTTTTGTTTTTTTTTTTAAGTGAAGGTTAAATTTACCCTTTTTTTCCCCCCTCCCCTTCTGCTCTATTATGTGAGCAGCTGTGCCATTTTCACTTCAGCCTAAAAACCCATAAAATTTTATTCTTGCCTTTCCCCGGGCGTCGTGAGCTCCGTGTCTGCAGGTGTGATCCTCGGTGAAGGATGTTTGCCGGCGAAAAGTCATCTTTTTTAAAAAGTCCCTTTAGAGTCCTTCAGAGGTTTTCCGACTCGGCGGCTCTGTAAACAACGTCGCGTGTTAGCGAATCGCTCATTCGCCGGCGCGTATTTCCTCCCGGGCTTCGCCCGGCGTGATGTTCGGCCGCATCCGAAGAGTTTATGAGCTTCATATAGTGGCAGATGGAGTTTTAAATGAAGTTGTAAGGGAACATCTATGTGTTTTCATTGCTGCGTTCGGGTTGCAAATAGACTACGTGCTTAGCAGTGACTGATGGATTAAGTGTGGAAGCGGAACCACGTTCTTGCGCTGGCTCCTTTTTGTATTATCGTGTATTATACGATATTCTCTTCAACTTATGCCTTGTATTACAGTCTACTCTAATGCATTATAATATTAACGTACTTCTATATGTAATTTATGATTAGCTAGATGTGATTGGCAGCTGATTTTACTTTCTAGAGAAAGACCAGATTGTCTGTGACAGGCTCTTAGGCGGCGGTAATTCAAAAGAGAGAACATCACACGGCGGTGAATATAAACGATAAGGCGGTCGTGTGTCGTTGTCCGATAACGCGGCTTGAACACGTACCCTTCTTCAGCTGTAAATATACCATTGCGGTTGTGTCTCCGTTGTATCTGATGGTCTTTATAAACTCGGGCGATAACGATATCGGATATCTGTAATCCCAGCTCGCTTGATCCGCCGTACAGGAGGCCCGTGCGGTGTTGTGTTAAAGCCGTAGGTTCCGTAAGAAGTGCGTATCAAAGGGGGTAGACGCGGTAGACGGCGCGGGTATCGGCGTCTGTATCTCCGAGATAAATTCGCGCGACCGGGATGTCTCCTCTGGCCTCCTTCCTGCTGAGAGGCTCTCGCATAATTGAGAAAGATGGCTGAGGAACTTGTCGAGCGAGAGGACACGCAAAGTCCTGCTCCGCTTGTTCCTTCTGTCGAGGAGGAGATGATATTCTCACTGAACTTCACCAAGCTCTAACAGACTGATGGTTCGTTTGTCTGGGATTGTTAGAAAACATGTCCAGATGGGTTGTTTGTTTGTTTTTATTCATCAAAAATCTCATGCAACTTCAAATAAATGTTTTGGGTGTTTTTTTTTTGTTTTTTTTTTTTTTTTAAGTGAAATGTGGTTCAAATGTTTCTGCTTAAAAATGTATGTTTATCCATTAACATTTTTTTATTATTATTTTGGTTATAGTGCTTATAACACCTTTATAAACATATGACCGCATCAGGTTATATAATGTGCTATATCTTTTATAAGAACGTTGTAATCCATGTTATAATGCACTATAACACGCCTGTATAGACACTGGTGTAGAATCTGTAAGTTCTTATGAACATGTAATGCACTGTATATGATCTCCCGACATGATGAAGCTATATATATATATTCATGTGTGTTAATAGACACATTATTAGACACTATTCATCTACCATCAAACCAAATCCAAACTCTCACAGGATCTCTACGAATTTCTTATGAATCGAGGTCGATCGGCGCGTGCCGACACGTACGACAGCTTACGAACTTGAATCTAATCCTCATGACGCGTTATAAACGCATTCAGAATGTGCCATACAGCATGCATAATTCTATCATGTCAGTACTACTTATATACTAACATTACATTCATGGGTTAAAAAACACGAATATAGTAGTAGTGTTATTTATGCTATATGACGTCTTATAATGCATTTATGATCACATTTATACACACCGATACTATTAATATACTGATATAACGGTCAGTTAGGCCTGTTTAAATGTCAGTGTTTGGCAACGCTTTCTTTAAAGACCATGTGTATAATAGCCTGTGAATTTGCATTCATAACCTGTTATGATGCATTAATAGAGCATTATACGCATTGTTGTAATTGTTTATGAAAAGGCCTTGCAGTTTATTTGATGTGATTCTGTAACGGAGAAAGATTGGAGCTGATTTCGAGCTGATCAGATTCCAAAGACGGATTTAATTCAACCGCGGACGAGCGTGGAGACCGTACGCGAGAGGGTTAACGAGCTTTCACGGGACGCGTGTTTATATCAAGGTTGATGATGTCGCTCTGCAGGAACGACTCGAGATGAAAGATTTGAAAAGGATTTATCCTTACTTTTTTCTCTCTCTCTCTCTCTCTCTCTCTCTCTCTCTCTTTCTCCTCAGTTTCTTCCCTCTGTGTTTCCAGCACGGTCTCACACTCTCAAATCCGTGAGAATTCACATGACTCGTCAGTGTTCGTGTTCGCACCTTTCCTTGCAACTTTATTTATAAAATTTCTGGGAAAAAAAAAAAAAAAAAAAATTCTAACAAAATCCAATCCTTGTTAGAATCCGTATGAATTTCTCACGAGAGCAGGTGGAATGACGCACGTCGATGCATATAAAACATTACGGACTGTCTATAGATGAATCAAGTACACAGTACCTTTTAAATGCATTCATATAGCGTGTATAACGCTCCAGTGCGCGTCATAACCCGATTATAATGATACTTATGCTCGTGATGAGCTCAGTGATGAAATTTATGTCTTAACATGCTTATCACACTTTTGCTGAGTGTTTTAACTATTTGAGTGTTAATAGACACATCAATACACTAATACGTTAAGAGCTTATCAACCTAAATTGAGTACTCGGTGCATTTATGAGGCGCGTGCATAATGCAATTACGTACATATTAACACTATTGATATACTAATATTATGTTCAGGGGTTTAAATGCAAATGGTTGCATTATGTATGCAGTATGGCAGCTTATAAACGCATGTATGTTTGATTTATAAAACTATATATATATATATATAACATATTAATGTTATGTGCAGCTGTGCCTGTATAGAACAGGTGGGTTATAATGTATCATGAACAGGTGGGTTATAATGCACTATGAGCATGTAGCTTATAAGCCAATATATACATACATAACTGGTGGGTTATAATGCACTATGAGCATGTAGTTTATAAGCCAATATATACATACATAACTGGTGGGTTATAATGCACTATGAGCATGTAGCTTATAAGCCAATATATACATACATAACTGGTGGGTTATAATGCACTATGAGCATGTAGTTTATAAGCCAATATATACATACATAACTGGTGGGTTATAATGCACTATGAGCATGTAGTTTATAAGCCACTATGAATGTAGAACAGGTGGGTTATAATGCACTATGAGCATGTAGTTTATAAGCCAATATATATACACATAACTGGTGGGTTATAATGCACTATGAGCATGTAGCTTATAAGCCAATATATATACACATAACTGGTGGGTTATAATGCACTATGAGCATGTAGTTTATAAGCCACTATGAATGTAGAACAGGTGGGTTCTAATGCACTATGAGCATGTAGTTTATAACCCCACTATATATATATAGAACAGGTGGGTTATAATGCACTATGAGCATGTAGTTTATAAGCCAATATATATACATAACAGGTGGGTTATAATGCACTATGAGCATGTATTTTATAAGCCACTATGTAAACATAACAGGTGGGTTATAAAGTACTATGAGCATGTAGTTTATAAGCCAATATATATACATAACAGGTGGGTTATAATGCACTATGAGCATGTAGTTTATAAGCCACTGTGTGTATAGAACAGGTGGGTTATAATGCACTATGAGCATGTAGCTTATAAGCCAATATATATACACATAACTGGTGGGTTATAATGCACTATGAGCATGTAGTTTATAAGCCACTATGAATGTAGAACAGGTGGGTTATAATGCACTATGAGCATGTAGTTTATAACCCTACTATATATATATATATAGAACAGGTGGGTTATAATGCACTATGAGCATGTAGTTTATAAGCCAATATATATACATAACAGGTGGGTTATAATGCACTATGAGCATGTATTTTATAAGCCACTATGTATACATAACAGGTGGGTTATAATGTACTATGAGCATGTAGTTTATAAGCCAATATATATACATAACAGGTGGGTTATAATGCACTATGAGCATGTAGTTTATAAGCCACTGTGTGTATAGAACAGGTGGGTTATAATGCACTATGAGCATGTAGTTTATAAGCCACTATGAATGTAGAACAGGTGGGTTATAATGCACTATGAGCATGTAGTTTATAAGCCACTGTGTGTATAGAACAGGTGGGTTATAATGCACTATGAGCATGTAGTTTATAAGCCACTATGAATGTAGAACAGGTGGGTTATAATGCACTATGAGCATGTATTTTATAAGCCACTATGTATACATAACAGGTGGGTTATAATGCACTATGAGCATGCAGTTTATAAGCCACTATGTATACATAACAGGTGGGTTATAATGCACTATAAGCATATTGTTTATAAGCCACTGTGTGTATAGAACAGGTGGGTTATAATGCACTATGAGCATGTAGTTTATAAGCCACTATGAACGTATAACAGGTGGGTTATAATGCACTATGAGCATGTAGTTTATAAGCCACTATGAACGTAGAACAGGTGGGTTATAATGCACTATGAGCATGTAGTTTATAAGCCACTATGTATACATAACAGGTGGGTTATAATGCACTATGAGCATGTAGTTTATAAGCCACTATGAATGTAGAACAGGTGGGTTATAATGCACTATGAGCATGTAGTTTATAAGCCACTGTGTGTATAGAACAGGTGGGTTATAATGCACTATGAGCATGTAGTTTATAAGCCACTGTGTGTATAGAACAGGTGGGTTATAATGCACTATGAGCATGTAGTTTATAAGCCACTATGAATGTAGAACAGGTGGGTTATAATGCACTATGAGCATGTAGTTTATAAGCCACTATGAATATAGAACAGGTGGGTTATAATGCACTATGAGCATGCAGTTTATAAGCCACTATGTATACATAACAGGTGGGTTATAATGCACTATAAGCATATCGTTTATAAGCCACTATGCAACCTGGAATTACGAAGACATTAAGGTAGGTTAAAAAGCCCTGAGAGCATGTAGTCTATAGTGCTATGAACAGGAAGTTTTTAATGCATCGTGTTAGTGGTTTAAAACGCGCCAAGATCGTGTAGTTTACCACGCACTACGAGCTGGTAGTTTAAAGCGCACCTGCGTAACCTGACCGTGTGCTCATGCTTTCTGAAGTGTTATGCCTGTAACTGTAAGTAATTATGAGCATTTATACAGCCTTATCCAGCCAAGCTTTATAAGGCATCACGTTTGCTGTATAACACGCCGCAAATATTCAGACTGTTCATATATAAAATTCCAAGTTACACACAAAATCCTCACTTGTATTGTTTTAATTGTAATTTATGTAATTGTATTTATTTTATTTTTTTTAGGCTGAGGGGTGGGGTCGGCAGTTATAACTGTTCTTACAGCCGCCTTTGCATTTTAAAAATGTCAATTAAAAAAAAAAAAAACAACAAGAACTTTTATTTAAATCAACAGAATCTCCCTGAAAATCTCTCGCTCGTTTAAAATTCTTATGAATCCGGCATGAAATCAGATCCCCGCTCGCGCTCGGTCACGGCTTTTGTGTACGATCTGTCTACCTTTTCCGTGATGAGGCATGGGGCAGGAATGAGATCACGAACGATGAGATCACTACCGCTGGATGCGCTCTTGGCACTAATCGTTCATCTCTCCTGCTCTGTCCGTGTCACGCTCGGCGCTCGTCTCGTTCTTATCGGGAAAACGAGTGCCCGGATTTCTCACAGAGCCGGAGTCTGCGTCGGCCGGCGCTGCTTTTCCCCGACGCTCTCACCATTTTTAGCTTAATTGTCCCGATTCTTAGGCAGGAGACGCAGCGTGCATAATCAATTCCGATGCTCCGATAGAGGATCCGCCGCTTTTTCACACATCAAAGGCGTAGTTATCGGCGGCGTAGCGTACCGCTCCGCGAACAGGAGACGAGCGGAGCTTTATAACCGAGCTTCGTATAGGATTCCCTCTGAAGGATTAGGAAAAACCACAGTGCTGTTGAAGTCTTGATTCTGATTGGTCGGAAGGCGTCGATTGACGTTCCACGGCAGCTCTGAATATGGCGTCGTTTCCGTGGTAACGCTTGACTTGTACGGCGGACATGAAACGTGTAAACGAACCTCGAAAACACACAGTCATTGATACGGGGAAGTTCGCCGCGAGGAGACGTAACGTTTATGGAAGGAGTCTCCGTTGCCAGGACTTTGTCCGGTGACTTGTTTCTCGGACGTCCCACGACGTTAAATGCAACTAGAAATGGATAAAAAAAAAAAGTAAGATGCGTCGTAGGGTTGTGAAGCAATGCGACTCTCTAGATCTCTTTGGCGCTCCAAATGTTGTCTCTCTGTATTTGGACCGGGCCGAGATTGGGCGTGGCTTGTTTTTTTTCGGGGGGCGGGGTTTGGAAACACTAGATGAAAATGCGCAGGAATGGTTTATTTTTTCTACTCCACATCGCATCACGCGGTTATTTCCGCTTGGGATTTCTTGTGATAGATTTCGTGTGATATTCTCCAGCACGTTCGGTCGGTTCCGTTTCCCCAGAATGTAAACAAACTAGTAGACTAAACGAAAGCAGCACAACCCTGACCAGGCCGTTACTAAGGATGCAGGAACGAATGAACGCTAACGTTAACGAACATGGTGTGTGTTTTTCTAGTAAACTTCATACCTCATCACTCGCTACGTGACGGTAAAAACCTCCCGCTCGCAAGACTTTTATTTTATTTTTTTTGTAGAGAGGCTCTAGTATTGATCAGGGTTAAACCCTGTGAACATTTCTGCTGGGGGAAAAATGAATAATATTAATAATAATAATAATAATAAAAACAGTAGTCCTCCTCGTGTTCGTATGTGAATTTGGTTCAATTTAGAACGTATCAGTTCATTTAAAAAAAATTTTTAAAAAAAAATCTTTCTCTAATATGTTATTAATCGATTTAAAAATAGAATTGTTTTAAATTGCTCTGTTATAAGAGGAATAAAGAGAGATCAGGAGATGCTGGATCTCTCTCTCTCTCTCTCTCTCTCTCTCTCTCTCCCTCTCTCTCTCTCTCTCCCTCTCTCTTGCTCTCTCTCTCTGTGTGTGTGTGTGTGTGTGTGTGTGTCTCTTTCGGTCTTTCTCGTGCCCTCACACTCTGTTTCTCTCTTGCGCTCTCTGTGTCTCTCTCTCTCTCGTGCTCTCTCTCTGTCTTTCTCTTTGTGTGTGTCTCTCTCTTTCTCGCCCTCTCTCTCCATCTCTCTTTTGCTCTCTCTGTGTCTCTCTTTCTCTCAGTATCTGTATCTCTTTGTCTCTCGCTCTCTCTCTCTCTCACTGGCTCTCTGTATGTCTCTCTTTTTCTCAGTCTCTGGCTCTCTCGCGCTCTGTCTCTCTCTCTCGCCCTCTCTCTCAGTCTCTCTCTCGCTCTGTGTGCGTCTCTCTCTCTCTCTCGCTCTCTGTCTTTCTTGTACTCTCTCATGCTCTGTCTCTCTCTCTGTCTCTCTCTTGCTCTCGCTGTGTGTCTCTTCTCTCAGTATCTGGCTCTCTGTGTGTGTCTCTTTTTCTCAGTCTCTGGCTCTCTCGCGCTCTCTCTCTGTCTCGCTCTTTGTGTGTGTGTGTGTCTCTCTCCCTCTCTCTCTGTCTCTCTCTTGCTCTCTCTGTGTGTCTCTCTCTGTCTTTCTGGTGCTCTCTCACGTGCTTTCTCTCTCCCTCGCCGTCTCTCGCTCTCTCTGTGTCTCTCTCTCCCTCGCGCTCTCTCGCACGGAGGCGGGATTAGTTCTCCGTTCTTCATCACCAGTGCATTCAAAAGCAATCCGGCCGTCAAGCGATTTGTCATTTAGCCGCCGGTTATGAAGACGGATGAGATACGATGTCTGGAAGAATCCGCTCTCGATTCCCAGACACTCCGGGAAGTAATCATGCTTTTATGTCATCGTGCTTTGAAGGACACACTTGCGCGAGGCCCGAACAGGTGCTCTCATCTTCTTTAAAAAGAAAAAAAAAAAGAAAGAGAAAAAAAAAAAAGATAATGAACTGACACCCGAAGGAGCGGTTATATCCGCGAGCCTACCGAGGATAAACAGTGACGATATGACATCTAATTGAATTGCGCCATACTGTAAATTCCATCCGAAGCTAGGAACAGATTTGAGATTTGCGAGAGCGTTGCAATTTTGCCCGGTGCTTAATATTTTCTTTCTTCTTCCTTTTTTTTTAATTTTTTATTCCCTATTATATCGATCAACACGTTCAGTGCACCGGGATCATCTCGGCTGCCGTTCAAGCTTTGTTTGGCTCCCACGGCCCACGTTAGTTTCTCTCCCGCACCGAAGCACTTTTATTTTTCCTTCCGTTTTTCCTAATTTACTCACCAGCTCTCCCGGAGCGGATCTTCTTCCTCGATCCCTACTTCCTACACACTTATCGTTGGGATCCGTATCAATTTCGAACCAAAAGAGCAGGTCGATTCGCACGTTTCGGTGCTCATGAGGCGTTACGAACGCCTTCCGGTGAATCGAGTACTACCAAAGTGCCATGACGCTACAAAATAACCAATAATACTCGTCATAATAACAGTTCATATACTAATATAATGCTCAGGCGGTAAAATGTCTACGTTCGCATACGAGACCTTATAAAGGCATTCATAATTCATTTATCCTGCTCCTATATAGACATATTAACACTATTAACGGACTGATATTCTGTCCTCTAAGGGTGCAAACTGGTAAAGATGCATCGAGGACTCATAACGCATTATGACTGCGTGCATGAGGCTGCTATATACATCCGAATGCTAGTAATACGCTCAGGTTTTTGCGTTTAAAGCCGTGTAAATGTTCAGCGGTTACAGTGACATGCGTGACACCTTTATAAAGCACGGATATACAGAATGATGCATCGTAACGTTTATAAGAGATCCGTAGACCCTCGTTGTCTTATTTTTGTTTTAAAAGCATTATAACACTGTTACGGACTCTACGTAATACCTGATATAGTACCTCGCGATGTAACCTGACGTTAGACAGCTGTATAGTCTTATGAGTGTAGCTACGACTGCTTATGAACATGGATAGACACTATTTATGTAAAAGAATACGCGACGCAAATGAGCGGTCGATTATCCGCCGTGTAAGATGACGTCACGAAGGCGTATCATTCATGGAACCCTGACAATTTGGGATTAGTGTTTATGGCAGGATTATGTCAGGAATTATAATGTACTGTGTATGCTATATAACGCGCATCGTTTCAGTCGTCGTGCAAGCTTTGTTTATGTCCCGACGGCGTGCGTCGGACTCGTTTACTCGCCACTCGTTAGGGAAGGAAGCTTCTTTCTTTGCACTTTCTACGCGTGATTTAAAGCTGGAGCGTTAACTTTTTTTCTTTTTTTTTTTTTAATTACCCCAAAGGCGATTTGTTTTAGCAAGGGATTTAAATGTAACTCCCCTGCTGTTTATGAAGCCATTTTTAACATCCCAAAGACGCAAGGGCGAAGCAGATCTATTCCCTGCTCGCCATTTGGAAAATAGCTGAAATCACTTACAGGGCAGGTTCTCTCGGTTCTGCTGCTTCTCTTGTCTCTTCCCCTCGGGTTACAGCATCACGCTGAGATCCACCAAGCTCCCAGAGGTTGAACAGATCAGCCATGGAGGTGGTTTTGCTCGAGGCTGTGACATAATCCTCTCACATAATCTTTCCACGTTTGTTTGGAGGTGAGCTCCGTTCGGCTATTATTAGAGTGACATATTATCCGACCTGTGAAGTTAAGCAGGCTTGCAAAATTGGATGCACCGGAGGGAGGGAGCGAAGGCTGAGATCATCATAAATCCCATTTCTCTAGGATTTATATTTCTCTTTTCAGCCTCTTCCAAACTGTTTCTAGATCGCATGTTCGTAATTGTACCAGTGATTTTTGTTTTATGCGAAGTGGCGCGTGTATCGTGGGCAATTTCATTTTTTTTTACGCCCAATTCGTGACATGATAAAGGCTGTGTGTGTGTGTGTGTGTAACAAAATAGTTCATATTTCTGGGTGAAATGTACTTGGTGTAACAGAAAAGAGAGAAAACGAACATTAACCTAAGAGTTTTAGGACGCTTTCACACGAATCGAGTCTGAATCGGCACGGAATTGATTCTTTTGATTCGTCTCGTGTTCGGTTCGAGTTCACACTGCACGTTATTAAAACGAACCGAAAAAGCAAAAGTAAAGCATCCTAAGTGGTGTATAGGTCTGATAGTGTCTTTGACGAGCGCTTTTATTCAGTTGGTAAGAAATATGGGTGGAGAAAATGGAGTCAGTGCTTATAAACATTTTATTCGTATCTGGTGTTTTTGTTTTGCGTGTCCGTTTCCAGTCGTTCTTGTGTTTCTCTTTGATTAGTTACACCCTGTTCTTTCTCTTCTTCCACGCGAGGTCTTACCGCGTCGTTTGTCCGTTAAGCCTGGGCCTTAGTATCCTGGCTTTCTTGTTCCAGTTCCCGGTTCCGTCGCGATTTCCAGAAATATGGATTGTTCCGATTTGTTAATCCCTGTCCGTGTTTTGACACGGATTACGATGCTCGGATTTGCCCTAATAAACATGTCGAGAACGTACGTACGCGCTTGCGTCTTGCCTCAAACACGTTGCAGTCTTTTGCGGTTTCCTCCGGTTTCCTCCCCCAGTCCAAAGACACGTACGGTAGGCTGATCGGCGTGTCCAAAGTGTCCGTAGTGTATGAACGGGTGTGTGAGTGTGTATGTGATTGTGCCCTGCGATGGATCGGCACCGTGTCCAGGGTGTACCCCGCCTTGTGCCCGATGCTCCCTGGGATAGCCTCCAGGTTTCCCCGTGACCCTGAAAAGGATAAGCGGTATACAAGATGGACGGACGTTGCAGTCGGTCCAAATTTGTAGAACATACAGCATTAATGCAGCTCGGTTTACCAGCTCGTATCTACCGATAAATAAATAAAATAAACGCTGCACCCCAAAGCACACAGCATGTTCGATTCACCTCGTGCGGCCGAGTCGAATCAGGTTCGCTTGGTCCACACCCAAGCGTAATTGCAGCGCTTTCACCAGAGTTGCAGATGTGTTTTCACTGGTCTGATGATTCTGGCTAGATTTACTACAAATGAGTCAGTCGTATCTCCAGCGATCGTCGTCATCCGTCTCGGTTACACTTCAAGCAAACCATTACAGCATTTAGTCATGCAATTTGTGTAGCAGGTCGCTGACCGAAGGCTTCGAATTGATGGTAGATATCCATCTAACGGCACTGTTTCCTGCAGACACGGATCAATAGATCGCATTAAAACAGCTCAGCGCTATCAACAGAGCTTTAGATTAACAATCAGCGAAGGATTTCATTAACACACCATGCGATGTTAAACTCTCTTTATTTCATTATTTATTTATCTTTTTTCTTTCTTTTTTCTTTTTTACAGCTCCGTGCTCTATTCATAGCCTTCCCGTACGCTCTGACTGCAGCTCTCTGTAATTCTCACGAGGATGAGATTTTGCGTGATGAATATCGCGCATGGAAATGACATCAGATAGATTTTTGTGCCTGTTTATATGTCAGGGTTTTTGGAATTTAGCCACATTTTTGACCTTGAATCTTGTTATAAATTGATCAAATGACTGCTTATGACTGCAGCGTTAAACCCTTCATTTATTTAGCAAGGTCATGTGCAAAATATTTATATAAGTAACACTGTTCATTTAAATCAACTGGAAACTTTTTTTTTTATTATTATTGGTTAAGCCTCTTGCAAGAGTTCTAGGAATAGTTCTTAGCATTTTAAAGTTGATGGATGGGTGGATGAATAGATGATTGTATGAACGCATGGACTGATGGATGGGCGGATTAATTGATGGATGGACAAATAGATGGTTTGAGGGATATATGGATGGATGGGTGGATGAATAGATGGATGGACAAATAGATGGTTTGAGGGATATATGGATGGATGGGTGGATGAAGAGATGGATGGACAAATAGATGGTTTGAGGGATATATGGATGGATGGGTGGATGAATAGATGGATGGACAAATAGATGGTTTGAGGGATATATGGATGGATGGGTGGATGAAGAGATGGATGGACAAAGATGGTTTGAGGGATATATGGATGGATGGGTGGATGAAGAGATGGATGGACAAATAGATGGTTTGAGGGATATATGGATGGGTGGATGAAGAGATGGATGGACATAGATGGTTTGAGGGATATATGGATGGATGGGTGGATGAAGAGATGGATGGACAAATAGATGGTTTGAGGGATATATGGATGGGTGGATGAATAGATGGATGGACAAATAGATGGTTTGAGGGATATATGGATGGACAAATACATGGTTTGAAGATATATGGAAGGGTGGATGAATGGCTGGATAGATGGTTTGAGGGATATATGGATGGGTGGATGAATAGATGGATGGACAAATAGATGGTTTGAGGGATATATGGGTGGATGAAGAGATGGATGGACAAATAGATGGTTTGAGGGATATATGGATGGGTGGATGAATGGATGGACAGATGGATAGATGGATGGATGGGTGGATGAATGGAAAGATGGGTGGACAAATAGATGGTTTGATGAATGCATGGACAGATGGATGGATGGGTGGATGAATAGATGGATTGACAAATAGATGGTTTGAATGATATATGGACAGATGGATGGATAGATGGATGGACAAATAGATGAATGGTTGGATGAATGCATGGACAAATGAATGGATGGGTGAATGGATGGACAATAGATGGATGGATAGATAGATGGATGGATAGATCCGCTTCATCACCCACCTGATGGCTGATTTTCCTATAACAGCATGGCAGTGTTTTATTCTTCACTTTGCTCACCTATAACTCTGCCAGTTACGTTTAATAAACTTGTAAATAATAATAATAATAATACAATCACAATTAAAGCATGCTTAATTGTGCAGCCCCGACTGAAGCTCTAAACTCCGACTGCTAAGACCCAGCCTCTTCCTCACCTTAACCATCAAGCTTCTCGTACACATCCTCATCCGAGTTCCCCTTTAAACCCCTCAGTGGAACTGGAGGACACGTGTTCTAGAGGTCGTGTTCTGAATCCTAGATTGCCCCGGAGCTTTTTCATTTCTTTGCCACCTGTTTCGCTCTGAATAAGTTAAGCAGCTCGGAATACTTACTTTTCAGCCTTTAATTAAATTAGCCGTCTTAATCATAAAAGACATCTGGCAGCTGGGAGAAAAGCGAGATTCAGAACGGAGACAAAGTCATAAATTCAGCGTCACTTTCTGTGTTGGAGGATCTTTATATTTATCTTTTCCTACGTCAGGCATTCAGAGGTCACGACGCTGCAGGTCCTCCGTGAAAAATGAGCGAAACGTCGTTTCCCTTAACGAGGCGATGTTTCCCTCGCTTTAATACCACTTTAAGTTTTAACACCATTCTTTGTGAATTCCAAAAAGAAATTTTATTTATTTATTTATTTTTTACTTACTTACCTATTCCCTCTTACACTACAGTTCTTTAATTATGCATTAATTCGTCAATTTCCATTAAAAATTTTATATATATATCTTTTTTTTTTTTTTTTTTTTTTTTTTTTTTTTTAAAAGGTAACCTATTATTTAATGATGAATTAAGGACCGTGTGATCTTCATCTAGGTACCAGTCTGGAAATTTTAATTTTGGTGTATCACAAGTTTCTTCTGAGCATGAACTGCTAAGATGGTGGCGAGAGAACGAGAGAGAGAGAGAGAGTGAGAGAATGAGCGAGAGAGTGCGAGAAAGGAAGTAAGACAGACTGAGAGATAGAGGGTCTTGGTGCTTTTTTTTTTTCCCCCCCCTCTCTTTTTCCCCCTCCTTCTTTCCCCGAGCGTTATCTGATTGTGCGATAATGGAAAATGTAAGATTACAGGGAGTCTGTGTGAGCTAGTTGTCGAACAGCCTTATCAACTCGTTGCTTAATTAATTATTCTTTCGTCTACACTACACGGTTAGCGAGATTAAAACCCCTTTTTTTTTTTTATGGCGAGCTTCCTCTTCACCAGCGTGAGATGTACAGAGCTTACACGCTCATGCTTCTGGACCACTGTAATCATTACGTATAATTACGGCCACATGTTGGAGTAGGTTTTGACCATCGGAGTGATCACGGAGTCATTTTCAGAGTTATGTAAGGAGCCTCCAGTGTCAGTGCTGTCTAACAGTAAAGCTGGAACTTTAAAGGTAGAGAGGAGATCGAGAACCGAGGAGTTTACGCTTCAGGTGGGGGGGGTTTGCGTCTTCGAGAGAGAGAGAGGCCGAAACAGAGCTCGTTTAGGGAATTACTGTTTATAGCTGCTATAACGTAAGTGACAACAGGAACTAACTTGTTTCACAAATGTTCCATAACGTTAAACGAAACTATACATGGATTCAAAAGGATATAAACACTTGTATGGAAAATCTGGCAACCTCGGAGCCGTGAACCATGCGAACGCCGCCGTCTCAGATTTAGTTCCAATTTTTAATGAATACCTTTATATAAAAAAATAAACACGGTCGAGTTGCTAATCTGTCTCCTAACCCTCGCTTTAGCATCTGTAACTCTTCGTGTGAACCGAATTTGGCCTTGTCGCATTGCCCCGTGTACGAGTCGGGGTTTAGGGTCAGGGATATCGGCGTCTCTGACGTTCCGAGCATCTCCCACGTTCGCGTCCGTGACGGGATCGGCGTGTGAGCGCACTAGCCTGAGAAGCGTCTGAAAGTTTCACACGCGGCGCTTGAGGGTGGAAATTGCGTTATTTGTTATTTATGGAATTTGAGCTAGGCGTGTAAGGGAGAATGATTATCTCACCGCCGGCACGCTTCATAACGGTCCACTCCATTATGGATTATATATAACATTGTAAATATTGTAATCGGAGCGCGCGAGACGATGAATATTTCATGAGCGTGTCGTCCGTTTTCGAGTCAGGCTTAATAAACACGGCCGGATTTTCAAAGCGGACCGGTACCGAACGCAGCTGGAGTAGATCCGATCGTATTCGAGTCGCTGTGAAGATTTTACTTTATATATTTTTTTTCCTCAAGTTGTTTGTTAATGATTTATTTATATTATTCTCCCGCTTGATTATTATTTTCTCTCAAATTGGGCTGCATTTTCTGCTCGAATCGTAATTATTAAAATTACACTATTCATAAGAATTATTATTATTATTATTATTATTATTATTATTAGTTTTTAGGGTGGGGATAATTACGATGAGTTAGAGGTTGATTTGTTTAGGGTTGAGAAGTTGTATCGGATTATTAGGATTATAAGGGTGGGGTCAGGGGATAATTTGGGTGTGGCTGAAGTTACTGGGTGGGGCTTCAGATGGAATTGGTTTGAAGGGTGGTTAGAATGAGGTTGTAGTGTGATGTTGGGGTTATTACGGTGGGAATGAGGTTACAGTGGAGTTGCGAGATGATCAGCTTGGGTTTAGCGGATAGTTAGGGTGGTTATTGGGGTGTAGTTGGGAGATGTTTGACATGGGGAAGGGGTGTAGGGATGATGGTGGGTTTAAGCTGAAGCTGGCTTTAGACTGTACGACTACAAGCTACACGCCGGTCGTCTGTCGGAGGTTACGTCTTCGACCCTACCCCCGGTTGAAAGCGCGTCACTCGGGTATCTGAGGATTCGGATTTGGTGAACAGACGTGTCGTGATCTGAAACCCTCCGTGAGTCTGCACCTTTTTTTTTTTTTTTTTTTTTTTTTTAATTCCTCGCGCACGGGTTCCATGTCGGCAGGCGGGTGTAGAGGAGTGCGAAGCGCAGAGATGCCACACTCATCATCGTGTCTCAGGAGCGGGGAAGGCGTCAGAGTTTGGCATCGAGCTTCGCAGGTTATTGTGTGTGTTGATGGAGCCTGCTTGGCTATCGGCAGGGTGACAGCGAGTCTATTTTCTACATGACTGCGCTTTATTTGAACCCCGCCGTGCGCTAGATCACTCTGATTGATTCCCCCCTACCAACTCCGCGCCCCCCCCCCCCCACCCTCCCCACCCCTCCTCCCCCGCTGCCATAAAGCGGCGCGATTATGCACAGCAGCCGAACTTTAATCAGAGCTAAGTTCCGTAATCCATTATTTCAGGTGGGTACGGAGGGCACGGAGTCGTCCTCGGATGCTTGGCCCCGCTTCTTTGGACGCGTCGGGTGGCTGAAAGGGAAGACGCCGGCCGTCTCGGGTGTAATATAAGCGGCGTCTCGTAGCCGTTAATGCAGTGTTGATAAGGAGCGGGATAATGTGTTCGCTGACCTTCACCTTGCCTCGTGTGCCGAGAGAACGCGCCGCTTCTAACTGCGACCGGTCTGTGCATTTCCATTCCAGAGCGCATAAATCTGGAGCCAGGGAAACAGGGGGAAAAAAGGAAAGCGGGCGGAAAAAACAGCCATGCATCACGGCGGACAGGTCATTGGAGCCGTGCAATGCTGCGTCTGAGTGTTTCAAAGATTAGAAGGGCTAATAATTTCTGAGGGCCATGCTTTATGTTAATGTGGCAGCTCGTGCTGTATATTTCTGCTGAGACGGTGCCTTTGTGGCGCTTAATTTCCCTTTAATAGAACTGTTGTGTTAGTATCTACGGCGCGGACTAAGATTTACGCCCACCTGGAATTAACTGGCTTTATTACAGAAGACGTCCTGGGATTCTTTATCATCTCGCGCTGGTCATCAGGAAGGACACGCCGGAACGAAACAGCCTAAAAATAAAGGAAAATAAAATAACGTTCAGCTGCCCGGGTCGTTTTACGCGCGGATCGTGACGGGAAAAGCTTAAACAAACAGCTGTACATGTTCTTTCTGTTCTTTAAGCTGATAGCTTGGGGCTTTTCTTTTCTTTTCTTTTTTTTTTTTTTTTTAATTCCCTCTCTCATGTAAAAACTCTAGTGCGTTATTATTATTATTATTATTACTCTTTATTTATTCTAAGTACAAAATTTTTTTTCTCCCTCCATTAAGACCTAGTCTTATAACTAGAGACGCACCGATACTAAATTTATCGGCCGATACCGATAACCGATTATTCAGAGCGATAGCGGCCGATACCGATAGTTCTGCCTTTTACGTTCCGGAGGAAATGCAAATAAAAACTTTATGCTCTCCATTTCAACAAGTCGTTTGACAGTAAGCGGTCTCATGAACGGAAAACACATTACTCGAATTAACATGAGCACATGAACTCAATTCTGAAGATTAAAGTAAGATTATTAATTTATTGAAGGTTATTAATTCATATTAACATTGACTGAATTGTAAAAAAAAAACAAACCCCTCCTGTTAGTCTCACATATATATATATATATATATATATATATATATATATATATATATATATATATATATATATATATATATATATATATATATATAATATATATATATATATATATACATACACACACACACACTTTATCAACTCATCTTCGTTTAAATCTTTCAGTGGTGTACTGGCCCTTTAATTCAGCGCGAGCAGCTCGGCAAACATAAATAAATAAATAAATAAAGAATGAGACTCGACGCTGAAACTCGCGCTTCACTTCCCGCCCGCTTTTGATTGACGGGATATAATCCGCCCTGATCATCGGATGCTTTTTAAACTATCCCACAGCCTTTTATATTGTAATGGCAGTAAAACAAGAACCTAAACGTTATTACGATTAGCCCTATAAATAAACGTAAACTCAAATTGCAGCACGGGTTCGGCTGCCCTCCTCAGAGGCCCTCCGTAGCTGCCGTAACGTAAGCGAGAACAGGAACTAACTTGTTCCTATGACGTTCCGCAACACCGAACGCGACTCTTAACGGGATAAAACATGCAGTTTGTTGTCGTTTAATAAATAAAACGTCGTAACTGTGGTCTAATCGGAATAAAGCACTTCCAGTAACAGTGACTGCGCTTCAGCACTCCACCTGGCCATCCATTATTTTCCTGTAACAGCATGACTGAGTGTTTTCTTCCTTAGATAAAAGGAACGTTGACGTCTTTTTATGTTTAAACCGCCGAGTCATAGTGGAGAATTGGAAACGACATGCGGTATCCGGCTACGCGTCCGAGTAATGATTTCGCAATTGTAGTCATTTTACACAGCGCACAAGTGGCTCTTAAAGTTGAAAGTCCACAGATGAACACTTTGCACGAGTTTAAGGATTCGAACTGTCTCATAGTATCATAGTGTGATCGTATAAGATGTAGTATAATAATATATACGGTAGAATGATGCAATGAAGCAAACTCCGTTTCGTTTCCCAAACAAAAACTAGCGAACTGCTCGGCTTGGCGCTGATGTGTGTGTCCTAGCGTGCGTCCTAATCGTTAGCGCAATTAGCTTCAAAGGGTGTATAAAGGTGTTTCCTATTAATGCTGGCACTGAATCTATGTGCATCATCCTCAGCCAACACACACACACGAAGTTACTTTGCGTAAAAAGCCCGTCGATAAGGTCAGTCACTCAGAGACTGTTTCATTAGCTAGTGAACCAATTTTGGCCGTTTAATTTAAATAAATGGAAAACTCATTATAAGTGCACCCTGGGTTTGTTCCTTTAACACCCTTGTATTCTAATTCATATGCAAATGAGCCATCAGGAAATGCGTTTAACACGAATAAAATGCAGACCGTGGCGGCGGCGCTTTTCATCCGAACATCCTGTCGCTCTCTTTCTATTTTTATTATTATTTTTGGCTCGTGGAGAATAATAATGATGATGATGTGGAATACGGCGAACGGCTGTGAGGTTGAGTTCGGATGGCGCTTTATCAGGTGTGTGCAGATGTGACGGGTGTGTTAGCCAGAGAGGAAGATGAAGGTGAAAACTCGGGAGGGTTTGCGGGTTTGATCGCTTCGTGGCTGATGGAGGAATGTTCTTTATTATTATTAACACGAGTACTTGACTCGACCTGGGTCGTCACCCTGCTGATTACCGATCGATCGATCGATCGATGCACTTTGTGTGATGTTTGGATAAGTGAGAGTTATTTCCTTTCTGAAGGGGTTCTAATTTAAAACACAGCTTTAGGGTTCTACATCGAAACCTTTAATGACTAAAGAGAGAAGCGGGTGGGCTGTCGGGTGAGGTCGGGTGAGGTCAGGTGAGGTCAGGTGAGGTCAGGTGAGGTCAGGTGAGGTCGGGTGAGGTCGGGTGATGAAATGAAGGAAAACGAGTGGCCTGGCTTGTTGAATGGACTCCAGTAATCTTAAATAAAAAATAAAAAATTTAAGAGTAATCAATTAATCAACACAGTATGATAAACTGAGCCAAGTTATGTATTAATATAAAAAAATAGTACTCATCATCATCATCATCATCATCATATTATTATTATTATTATTATTATTATTATTATAGTCGTGTAGTAGTATTAATTGATTGAATTGTTTATTTTCGTAGTAATAGTAGTAGTATTAATTTATGTATTCATTTTTTATTATTATTATTATTGGTGGTCGTCGTGTTAGGAGTAGTAGTTTGTTTGTTTATTTGTTTATTAAGCAGTTTATTAATAGCAGTTTGTTCATTTGTTTGTTTATTAATCATTTGTTTGTTTATTAATCAGTAACAGTAGTAGTAATATATTTGTTTGTTTATTTTGTTTATATACTACTGCTACTAATAATAATTTTTAATTATTAATTAAAATAATTCAATGTAATTAATAAACTTCATTGTTTATTATTAGTAATAGTAGTGTTTATTTATTTAGTACTGTTATTCGTAGTAGTAGTAATTTGTTTGTTTATTATTAGTAGTATTTTAGTACTATTAGTAATAGCAGTAGTAATTTGTTTATTGCTACTAATATTTATTTATTAATATTAATTATTAGTAATAATAGCAGTATTTATTTATTTAGTGCTATAATTATTAGTAGTAGCAGTTTGGGGGGGGGGGTCTTATACTGCTTTGAGGCTCCTAGTTATTACGATTGTTTTAATAGTATTTACAATAATATGTTGGCTATTTAATGCACACGATGCTTTATAACTGTTAACACATTTTCTATTTAATTCGAGATTTTAAAATAAATAAATGAATGAAAAATTCAGTCAAATGAAACGGATCATGGACCTCCTGGCAGTGCCATCCTAGTCCCGGAACGGTTTAGAGAGAGCCGAGGTAGGAACACCGCGGTCATCGATACGGGGTTTTCCACGCTCGGGCCCATCTCGGACTGGAGAATCGCCGCTGAAGACGAGGGTATCGTAAAGAGGTTGTTTTAAACGTCTCGCCGTCGCAGGTCACGGCAGCTGGACACGGCGAGTCCTGCAAAGTCCGTTTTATAAAACGCACCCTAGCTCCAATACGTCACGAGGATACGGAGCAGCCGACGTTGCTCGTGTCCGCGCTTTGGTTCGTCACCTGTAGAGCGCTCGAGTCGAGCCATCCGTCCGCTCCGCACTGTGTAAACCCCCGACGCTCAATCTTCCAATCAATTGAATTGCTTTGAGCAATTTCACAACACAACAAGCAAGAGGGTGAGCCGGCCACGCTCGAGTGGAGGAACTGATTGTGTGGCCTGGGTGCCCGTGCAGACGGTGTGTGTGTGTGTGTGCGCGCGTGCGCTGAGCTTTGAGAGAATCTCGTAGGAAATCTAGTAAAAGTAGTAAACATTGTGGCATCGAGATCAGAGGCGACGTCGGCCATGTTAAATAGCGCCACGCTCACGCCTTTTTCTCTTTTTCTTTTTTTTTTTCTTTTTTCCTTCCTTTCTTTTACACATCTGTTCCAACTCATCCACTAATTAGAAAGTCACTTTAGAGATAAAAGCCAAAACGGTGCAGCGGAGACACTTAACGGAGGTCAGAGGTCAGCACGGCCGTGCGATCCTCAGCCCTTATAGAACTTTCCGACATGAAAAGTTAAGTGTTAAGTTTTAAGGTCACGGCGAGGACGCTGTATTAGCGGCTTCGTTAACGGACTTCCTGAACCCACGAGCGTCTCGTCTTTACACCTTCGATGCTGTACGCATGAGTAACTCATTTGGACACACGCCCACATCCTAACTAGTAAACTAGCTCGTGTGTGTTTAGCTAGCTAGTCTGCAGGAGGGGTTTCAGTCGCAGAGTCTGGATCTCCACGGTCTTATATTTTGAATATATTTGGGTCATCACTAATGTTTGCTAAGTCGGCTAGCTAGCCTGACACACAGATCCTCTGTAGTAACGATCGTGAGTACCGTATTAAACCATTAACGTGGTCAGAAGGTTAAAAAAAAAAAGTTTCAATGCTCCACTATGACCAAAAAACAGCCACTTCCTGTCTTGGAAAAAAAATGTCCAACAATAGAGTAAAAAGTAGATCCGGGGATCAAGATTTTTCAGCGTCGTGTGTAACGTATAATCGCAAATTCTTCCACCGAAGAAAGTAGTGCCATCACTGGGAGTATCTCCCCCGATGATAAACGTCATCCGTTATAAGTGGGTTTGGAGCGTAACGTGTTTCGCCTGTAGGAATCGCACGTACGTTACGCTACAGCTAGATCCGGTGGATTCTGACGCACTGGCTCATTGTTTTAAGGTTCCGTGCTTTAAGCTGTCAGTTTAAATCCTAGAGTCTTGAGCAAAGCCTTTAACCCTCAGCTCGAGTTGTATCTGCGCTCTTTGGATAAAAGAGTCTCTCTGGCAGATAAAGAAAAGCTGGGAGCAGCGTTACCTTTTCACGCTCTCGGCTTTCCCGCCTTTTAACTTCTCACTTTTAATAAAATCCACTGTTTTGCAGGGCCTCGGCCGCTTGGGGAGTTTGTGAGGCTTCGCTGTTTTCTTGAGGACGAAATGAATAAGTCGTGCCTGCGTGTGAACGTGTGGAGGCGGAGGTGGCTGCGCTGAGGGTTAGTCCGGAGGGGACGTTAGCCTAGCACCTGGAGATACCGCACTTCGACGGGGGAGAGCCTGAGAGGGAGGGAGAGAGAGAGAGAGAGAGAGAGAGAAGGAGTGAGAGAGAGACGGTTATGGGGAGAGAGACAGAGGAAGACGGAGACAGACAGACAGACGCTGAGAGAGTGATGGGGAGAGAGAGACGGGAAGAGAGAGAGAGATGGGGAGAGAGAGAGGGAGAGAGACAGACTGAGAGACAGAGGGAGATGGACAGAAGGACAGACAGAGAGATGAGGTGAGAGAGATGGAGAGACGGACAGAGAGAGATGGGGAGAGAGCGAGAGAGGGAGACGGGGAGGGAGACAGACAGAGAGAGAGACAGACTGAGAGACAGAGGGAGACGGACAGAAGGACAGACAGAGAGAGAGAGAGATGGGGAGACAGAGAGAGAGAGATGGGGAGAGAGCGAGAGACAGGGGGAGGGAGACAGAGGGAGAGAGACAGAGATGGGGAGCGAGCGAGGGAGACAGTCAGACAGACAAACGGAGGGAGGGAGAGAGAGAGAGAGAGAGAGAAGGCCAGTATTCACACCCCCTATCCTGTTTTGCCCTGGATTTATGGAGATTGTATGTCATGATGTTGAAATGGACACGCAAGGGAGTCACATGGTTCACAAATTATTTACGAGAAGTCTTAATTTCGTATGTATTGGCCCCCTGAGTCAACACTTGGTACAGTCAATCTAATAAAGTATTAATGAGAGAGAGTGTACCATTTTAAATGGTTGCCACTGATGATGATGATTATTATTATTATTGTTATTATTATTATTAACAGTATATTGACATTGACTATTGCATAAGGACTGATTTTACTCAAACAACAACAATAATAACTAAAAGTATTCATTTATTTATTTATTATTATTTTATTGTTTTTAATCAATTTTGGGTTTCGGACAAACTCTTTAACGCTCCAATGTATTTATTTATTTATTTTTTTTAAGTTTTTTATAAATATCTGCGTGATATTATTGAATTTGAATGTATGTCATTTGGTGTTGAATTGAACCAGTTTGCTTCAATCGAATTGAATCAACTCCCATTTGAATTGAATCAACTCCCATTTGAATTGAATCATGAGCTTGGGGAGCTGCTTTGAGCCGTATGCAGCTTCGTTTCAAATATTAAAGTTTTTCCATCTGCTTATTTTTATTTATTTATATATATATTTTTAAAAAGAGGTTTAATAGCGAGTGATCCGCTCTGCAGTCAGCGCATGGAGCTTCACTTTTTTTCTCTCTTTTTTTTTTTTCCCTTAAATTTAAAACCAGAAAACAAGGAAAGGGGAAAAAAAAAATCTTGAGGGAGGGAAAAACTCGGAGGCTCACGGGCTGTGCATTTTAAAGCAGGCGCTGTAGGGAGATTGTGTGTGTGTGTGTGTGTGTGTGTGTGTGCAGCATGCTGAATCTCATACGCACACATCCCACACGTTGCTCAGCACTTCTGGCGTTCCAGCACGCGGCGTGTTTGTGGATAATACACCGTTCCCGTGCAACATCGATGCGTTCCGCTCGAGTTTATCGTTGATCAAAGGTTTCAGATTTAAAACCGGCTTCATAAAGACACCTTTTCATGGAAGATGTCCCCTTTTGAGGAGTGTTACTTGAGCAGATGAACTCGAAATAGAAACAGAATCTGAAGTTTATTTACCGCGCTCCTGTATCCGATGCGAGGTCTGATCCGATCGACGCGCGGACCCGGGCGGTACGGGATTCGAGCCCACGGACTTCCTGTCAGCAGATATGATTTTCTGAGTGTAGAGCCACAGCTCTGGTCGTTAGCGTTGGCGTCATTAACGGCGTGTGGCGAGCGATTTGACCCGAGCTACAGTGTGTCGCGACGCCGCTGCCATACAGAGTGAGACGAGTGCTCATCGCAGAGATTGGATTTAATCCGAGCTCCGTTGATCTCGGATTTGAGGGGTCAGTACGCTTCAGCCTGTGCGTGAGACGGAACTTGGTCTCTAGTCACTCTCAACACACACGCGCACACACTTCCATCACTCTCACCCGTCTCGGACGACACACAGGCTCTCATCGCTCTCTGAGATAACCGAAATCCCGAAATCCGACTCACTGGTTTTCCCAATCCATAGAAAATTCCAGAATAACCTTTAGCAGTCAGGTTACTGTCACGACCCCGAAGTCGGCGTACGAGTCGCCGTGTGAGCTGTTGCTATGGAAACGACAACGCATCGGAACGAGCGCGTTCGTCTAAATAATCCGAACAGCACCGGTAATCGATGGATTAAAAAAAAAAAAAAAAAAAACGGGAATAGGAGAGAAGGCGGGGCTTACTGCACGTTCGTTTATTGAAAATGTGACGTCTGTCCGGAAGACACGTTTACACGGACCGCGATAACCAGACGATACTCTGATGAAGAATCTAGCATGTAAACCGAGATCATCGACGACCTTAATCCGATTAAAGTCGTACTCGAAGTGAACACGGACGGAATTAAGACGTGTGGAGTGTTCCTGCTTTAGTCGCGTTATCGACGTGCGCTACAGACACGTACACACCTTAATCACGTCGCGTGGGAGTTTTCACCGCATCGTGCGACAGGACACGATCACACACGGCAGCGCTCAAGTGTATGACGGCAAACGAGAGCACGGCTGCGTCCCGAACCGCGTACTCACCTGCTATACAGTAGGTGATATACATGTGTCTGAGCTACTATATAGTAGGTAAGTACACGGTATACGGTCTGTACACGGTCCCATAACGAATACCAAGTGTACGTCGATACGTGAAATTCTGGAGGGGACGGCGGACGGCGTGGCGCGGTGACGTAACGCCGTTAATGTTCAACACGTGAAACAGGAACATGAAAGGAGTATTCTAAAAGCAACTCATGTAAACACCTTAATCAGAATATTATGTCTTTTTCAGAATAAGGTCCATCATTAGATTACTGCTGTCCGTGATTCTAGCGCTATTCTTAGAAATGAACCTCAAACCGTTTTTTTATTTATATATATATATTATTTCTATTTAATGTTTAATTAAAGTGCATCAGTGACTACATTTTTTTATATGTATATAATAATAATAATTTGTACACGTTTTTTTTCCCCTCTAATTTGCATCACAAAATCATTAATGAGGAAATTTGCTTTTTTTTTTTTTCCCCCTCCATAATGACGAGCTCTGATCTCTACCACGCAAACACTAAACCCTGTCTCTCTCTCTCACTCTCTCTCACACACACACACTCGCACACGATCACATAGAAAATGCCGGCAGATATCTTTTAATCTGATTGCCGCGCGATTGGACCTATTTTCACCGCAGTTAATCAGGGTTTGTGCCCAGCGCACGCTGCTCGTCTGGAGGAAAGAGCTCTAGTGCAGAGAGCAGTAAAGTCTATTTACACGTCCTCCCGCTGAGGCCTCCCAAAGCCCAAAAACCTGCTCCACAAACTCACTGTTTCCAGCCTTTCCCATCATACCAGAACAATTTCGTATCAAATCAAACGCACCTGCATTGAATTTTACACCAACGGATGTCCTTTAACTCCGCCCCCTTGTGGTCATCTTGTTCAGACGTTAATATATATATATATATATATATGTGTGTATATAATATAGAAATGACTGTTAAATATATATAGCCTGTAATTGTTGTAGAGTAAGGGGGGGGGTCCAGAGTTCACGAAAGGTTGAGACGCACTGGAGTGAAGGAAATGGCTGTGGGTGTTATTCCAGGTCATCACTCCTCACGCCGCAGCGTCCTAATCGGTTTTGGCAGAACTCGGTAAGCGGTGATGAGCGACTGCTGCGGCCGCCCGGCGCGAGGAGTTCGGACTGTAGTGTAGCAGAGTGTCGGCGAACGCGGAGAAGGAGTGAATGATCACCCGTTTACCTGTTGGTCCCTCGGCGTCGGCGCATTAACACATCATCAGCACAAAAGTTGGCGGTTTTTAATGGATGTAATCAGACGCTGATGAGCTCCCGTTACGTTTGGCAGCGATCGTGTTGCCGAACAAGCCGCCGTACGGAGACGGAACCCCGAGATAACGCGTGGCGTCGCGTTCTCATCAAGAGAGCGTGCGTCGGTACTAGCGTCTGTAATAGATCGCTGCATCGAGCACGTGGTGGGGAAAACCCCACCCCAGGAATGAAGGAATTCGAACGCGAAAGCCGGGACGTCTTCCGCGAGGAGACACGCCGGGGCGTGCGGTTAGAGGGGAACGATCGACGACGATCTGGAGAATTCATCTGACCAATCAGAATGCAGGATGGAACAGGAGCAAACTGGAAACGCGTGGGGGTTCGGTCAGCGTTCCGGCGGGGCGGATTCGGATTTCGGGTCGTGAGCAGGAGAACACAAGTTTCCCAGTTTAATTGAGAGTAAAGGTTTTGGGAAGAGGGTCGGGAACGAGGCGCGCAGCCGCTCCGCCGTTAAGCTCCTCCCGGAACACGCCGCTCGGGTGCAGTGGAGCTGCTCGGCTCTGTCAAAACACCGCCTCGTTTTGTCAAGTTTTATATCCGCAGCCAGCGGCGTGTGAACGGCGCGACGCCGACTTTCTCCCGAGCCCAAATTTAAACAAATGTTCCCTCTCCTTCTCCATTACGGGAAAACCCGCTCAATTACCGCGTGTGCACGCTGACCCACATCCGGTGTGTTTTTACCTGCTGCTGCGGGTGTGTGTGTGTGTGTGTGGGTGTGTGTGTGTGTGTGTGTGTGTGTGGGGGGGGGGGTCAGGAGCTCATTTTTCCAAAATCCAAAATGGTGGGAGCTCAAATTTGAGCTGTATGCTCGCCCGACATTTTCTACACCACTCTCAGTCTACATTCCTTCCCTATCTGCTCTCTCTCTTTCATCCTCTCAGTCTTCCCTCCATCAGTTTCTTTCTTTTTGTTATTCCCTCCATCATTTCTTTCTTTCTTTTTTTCTTTCTTGTCTTTTTACTGCTCCTTCCATCTTTTCTTTCTTTCTTTGTGTTCTTTCATTCCTTCTTTCTTTTTTTTTTCTTGTTCTTTCTTTGTGTGTTCTTTCTTTCTTTCCTCCCTCCTTTCTTTTTTTGTCTTTTTTTTCCTTTCATTTTTGCGCTTACCTTTGTCTGTTCTCTCTTCCTTCCTTTCTTTTCTCTATCCATCCTTTCTTTTCTTTCTTTGTGTTCTTTCTTTCCTCCCTCTTTTCTTTTTTTTTGTCTTTTCTTTTCATTTTTGTGCTTTCCTTTGTCCTCTCCTCCTTCCTTTTTTCGTCTATCCATCCTTTCTTTCTTTGTGTTCTTTTTCTTTCTTTCTATTATTCCCTCCATCCTTTCTTTCTGTCTCTCTCTTTGGGTTCTTTATTTCCTTCTATCTTTTCTTTTTGTTATTCCCTCCATCCTTTTTCTTTCTGTCTTTCTTTGTGTTCTTTCTTTCTTTCCTTCTTTCTTTTTGTTATTCCCTCCATCCTCTTTCTCCCTTTCTTTCATTCTTTCTTTCCACCCTGTATTCTTTGTTTGTCTTTTCTTTCCTTCATTTTTGTGCTCTCCTTTGTCTGTTCTCTCTTCTTTCCTTTTTTTTCGTCTATCCATTCTTTCTTTCCATCTTTCTTTCTTTCTGTTATTCCCGCCATCCTTTCTTTCTTTCTCTCTCTCTCTCTGTGTTCTTTCCTTCCGTCTTTCTTTCTTTTTGTTATTCCCTCCTATCCATCCTTTCTTTCTCCCTTTCCTTCTTTGTGTTCTTACTTTCCTCCCTCCTTTCTTTTGTTGGTCTTTTCTTTCCTTCATTTCTGTGCTTCCCTTTGTCTGTTCTCTCTTCCTTCCTTCCTTCCTTTCATCTAGCCATCCTTTCTATTCTTTCCTTTTCTTTCTCCCTCCCTCCCTCTCTCTCCGCGCCAGTGTGAGACGGCGTTGATGTGTAGGACGGTGTGGCCTGTGCTGCGAGCGGACCGGGATATCATCCCTCCATCGTAGCGTAAGAGTGTGATGAATATTTCAGGGCTGGGTGTTAATAGGACGCGCTGGTGTCTGCGTCTCACCCCGGTGCATTATTACCCCATCTTTTATTCAGCGCTCTTATTTGCGGCGCTCGTGTCGGCCTTTACAATAGAAGCCTTTAAAGGGAGCCCGGGCTTCTCGCTCCGGACCGTAAGCAGGATGAAGCGGCACCCAAATGGATTCCAGCCTTTAAAAGCCTAAACTTGTCAGCGCCTCATTAAATTTGGAAACGCTGGCAGATGCCCGGCCTTCCCGGCACTGATTACGCCGAGGCGCGTAACTAGGAATCGCACTTAGCGACGGCGGAGAGTGCGATTCTGCTCGGAGCGGGATGTAGTTAGGAGTAGCTGGGAAACACTCTAAAAGTCATTCTGGGTCGGACGGACCTCATTAGCATGAACGCTCCTGCTCTGCCCGCTACGTAGCATCTCTGGGTGCTCACTTTTACACTTTAAAAAGTTTAGTCAGCGTGTACATGCGAGAAAGATGCTTTGTAAGATTTGCTTGGAAATTTTTCTGGCCCTGAAACGAATCCCGCCCACAGGTAGATCACGTCGTTCTGCCCCGCCTCGTTTTGTTAAACGAGCTCACGAGATCTACGCCGCTTTAAATTTCTTTCCGACGCGGTCGGACGGGGAAAAGGATGAGGCTTGAAAATCTGTTTTCATTACTATTGCTTTTTTTTTTGTTTTTTTTTTTTTTAACAGATCGCTCCTTTAAAATTGTGCAGTACTGTATATAGGCTATTTGGTATATTTTTCCATTGTTAGCGTTATAAGCAACGTTAGCGACACGTGGATATCAGGATATCAATTTACCTCAAGATTTCACATCGTCTTTGTAGTACGTTATACCACGGTGGTGTTGCGCTCTGGATTCTGATTAGCCAGAAGGTCTCGGGTTAATTATAATTTCTGTTAAAGTCGTGCGCAGGGACGACGCTTCATCAGACAGATTGTAGAGCTTCTACTGTCACATAGCTCCAGGCTACTCGCTAACCTGTGCTTTGCTCCTCTGTTGTTTGTGCTTTCGGGTCATTTGTCATATTATTCTAAAAGATGCAGCAGGCGAGATCTGAACGCATAATTGCCCAAAGCTGTTGAATATTAATGAGGCGAGTGCAGGAGGAACTCATTCAGGATGTGGCGGAGCTTCGCTCCCTCAGCGACCTTCTCGCTCCTACACCTGCTTTTGTTATTTCTCTCTTTTGCGGCTTTTTATTTATTTTTATTTTCAAAGACAATGCGGTGGACGTCGGGATTGCTTTTACACACCTGAGACGTTTTCCTGTGGTGCTGATTTCATTTAAAGCTGAACGGTCGGTCGTATTCGGCGGAGGAGTGTTGAGCGCTTGAACGACTCGGTGTAGTAGGGAATCGAGTAAATAAGTCGGTTCTGAAGATGGTAGTGTAAAGGAATCAGTTCTGAAGAGACGAGTTGTAGATAACTCGGTTCTGAGGACGTCACCGAAGATGAATCATTTGTGAAGGTGTTGGTTGTGGATGAATCGGTTGTGAAGTTGTTAGTTGTAAATGAATCATTTGTGAAGGTGTTGGTTGTGGATGAACCGGTTGTGAAGTTGTTAGCTGGAAATGAATCATTTATGATGATGTTAGCTGGAAATGAATCATTTATGAAGATGTTAGCTGGAAATGAATCAGTTGTGCAGATTCAGTGTAGTAGTGAATCAAGTAAAAACGTTGGTTCTGAATATGTTTGTGTAAATGAATCAGTTGTGCTGATACTAGATCTAAATGAATCAGTTGTACAGGTGAATAATTTCTGAAGATGTTTGTGTAAACAAATCAGTTGTGCAGACATTAGTTCTAAATGAATCATTTGTGAAGGTGGTAGTCGTAGATGAATCGGTTCTGAAGGTACCAGTTGTAGATTGCTTTAGATAAAAGCGCTGTATAAGTGCAGACCATTTAGATGAATCAGTTGTGCAGATGTTAGTTGTAAATGAATCAGTTGTGCAGATGTTAGTTGTAAATGAATCAGTTGTGCAGATATTAATTGTAGAGGAATCAGTTGTGCAGATGTTAGTTGTAAATGAATCAGTTGTGCAGATGTTAGTTGTAAATGAATCAGTTGTGCACATAAATTGTAGAGGAATCAGTTGTACAGATGTTAGTTGTAAATGAATCAGTTGTGCAGATGTTGGTTGTAAATGAATCAGTTGTGCAGATGTTAGTTGTAAATGAATCAGTTGTGCAGATGTTAGTTGTAAATGAATCAGTTGTGCACATAAATTGTAGAGGAATCAGTTGTACAGATGTTAGTTGTAAATGAATCAGTTGTGCAGATGTTGGTTGTAAATGAATCAGTTGTGCAGATGTTAGTTGTAAATGAATCAGTTGTGCAGATGTTAGTTGTAAATGAATCAGTTGTGCAGATATTAATTGTAGAGGAATCAGCTGTACAGATGTTAGTTGTAAATGAATCAGTTGTGCAGATATTAATTGTAGAGGAATCAGTTGTACAGATGTTAGATGTAAATGAATCACTTGTGCAGATATTAATTGTAGAGGAATCAGCTGTACAGATGTTAGTTGTAAATGAATCAGTTGTGCAGATATTAATTGTAAATGAATCAGTTGTGCAGATATTAGTTGTAGATGAATCATTTATGAAGATGTTTGTAAACGGATCAGTTGTGCAGATATTAGTTCTAAATGAATCATTTGTGAAGGTGTTAGTTGTAGATGAATCAGTTGTGTGGTGTTTTTTTTTTTTTTTTTTTTTTTTTTTTTTTTTTAAACAAATCATCTCTGAAGACTGTTGAAGATGGTTGTAAATGTATCCGTTTCAGTGGCTTTATTCGTGACGGATACGACTCTGAACTGACATGATGATGATGGAGCAGAAAGATGGAGGGAGCACGACACGGGGTGTTGGAGAAAGCAGTGGAGCATGGCACGAGAGAAGAGAAATATGACGATAAGCAGAACGCATGGTTGAGGTGAAGAGGAAGCACAGACTCGATGACGAGGAGATCGGGAAGAGCGGAGCACGCCGGAAGAGCGACTCTGACAGACGGAGAGAAAAAGCGAGAGGACGATGAGCGACTGAACGCTACACTACACTACAAACCGCTAGTCTTTAGAAGTCAACATTTGAAAGGAGACATGTTTCATTATGCTGTACAACTCATCCTCACGCCTCCAGACTTTCTGTCCTTGGATTTTCTTCCTCTGGGTGAAAAATAAATAAATAAATAAATATATAACCACACATCGCCTCTGATATGAATTGTTAGGAAAGTGGAATTAGATTCAGCAGCCGAGCGATCGCTCCCTCCTGAGAGATGCCGCAGCAGCGCTGGTGCCAGACGCTCCCGGCCTGTCTTATGATGCCTTCTTCCCCGAGCCGTTGATTGTGCATTATCAGTGCCCCTCACACACGCTGAAAATTACCTGTACCACCAGGGGTAGCCATGACAATGACATCCCGTTTCCATGGCAATCAAAGGACCCATTGGAAAGTGGTGAGGCCTGTCTCATAGTGATAATAGGGCTACTCGTTTCAGTTTAATTGAAAAAAAAAATGCTTTTGAGAAGAAAAGGAAATGGTTCCACCTCCAAAACTGCTGGCGAGGACTCGTTCTAGAGATAAAGAGAGAGAGGGAGAGAGAGAGAGAGAGAGAGAGAGACAGAGAGAGAGAGAGAGAGACAGAGAGAGAGAGAGAGAGAGACAGAGAGAGAGAGACGGTATACTGGGGGGAGGAAGAATTCAGCGGGCGTTCCTATGACTTCCGTCCGAGCGTCCTACCTTACGTCCTGTCATGATGTTAACAAAATGAAATCGTTAAATAACCCCACAGTGTCGAGTCGCGCATTTTAGGCTCTATTTGAAATTGAATACAGATGTGCAAAGAAGGCGAAACTAGGCGAAAGAAAAACAAAAAATAAGCACTCCAGTCTGATGAAGTTAGCAACTTAGCCATGTCTGGTTGCGCCAGCTTCTCAAATGCAATCGACGTTGCACGCCGGGCTGCCTGGGTCGGTTGCTAGCAAGCTAGCGGTCTCGAGATAAATACAAATGGAAAAATATATCCGTAGTTGTCAAAGTATATCAAATCACGTTGTCGAGCTCTTGATGTGTTAACTAACGGACCAAGATGTTTAACCCTGACTTTTCGAAACAGCCGAACACAGAAGCCCTTGTATAGCTACTACAGCAATTCGCCACTGTTTATAAATTTCCCGTTTATTAAAGGACAACTCATTGTGCTTTTTATCCATTTACGGTTACATTTCATCACGTGGAACAGCCAGGAAGCAAGCTAGTTCCTGTCATCACTTATAGCATCACCAGCCTCTCTGTTTTGTTTTTTTTTCCCCCCCCTTCATTTTAGTTTATCAGACCAAAAAAAAAAAAAAAAAGCAGGTATTATATTACTATATATATTACTATAAAAAAGAGAAAGCGTATAGTCCTCTGTCCGGAGGTTACAGCTTTACCGTGTCTGTCAGAGCACGCTCGACACTGGAGACTCCTTCCATAACTGTTACTATAGAAACGGATTAGAACGAGCGCGTCGATACGAACTACTGCCAGAGATGCTGAGAATTTCAGTGTCCGAGTTCGACGTTCACATCGGAACCCCCCCCAACCCCCCCCCCCCCGGCGTGTTCGCTCTCTGACGTAAAAGGCGTGGCCGTCGACGCAGAAACGGCGAAGTGTGAGAGCAAAAAGAGGCGGGAAAAAAAAAAACGAGCAGCGGCGATGAGAGAAGTGTTTATAGAGTGGTGAATAATTCACCAGGCACTAAGAGGATTCCCGATCCACTCGGAAATACCGCCGGAATCTCGGAGGGCGCGTTCTGTCGGTTTAACTGTGAACCGTGTGGAAAACGGCGCGGGTCCGTGGTCGGAGGAAAGGATTCGGAACGGAATTTTTTGAACCGTATGGGTTAATAATAACGATTGATTTCTGTCATGAGTATTCCGCACTCCCTCATACACGGGAAAGGACTCCGACGCTCCTCCGAGACCCCCCCCCCCCCCCATTTTAAAAAATACAGCTACCAAAATAAAAATAAATAAATAAATAAAACGAACGGTTTGTATGACCACAGTTTTCAATTGTTCTCTTAAATCCCTGGAAACGAAAGCCTTTTGATGGAAATGAATCTACGAAGATAAATAAAAAGCGTGTCCGAGGTTGGAATGATGATGATATCGGTCCTGGACGCCGTACAGGATCCTGATGAATTTGCGTCCTCCGCTTTCTAACGCTCGTATTTCACTCGCTGACACGGCCATAAAAGAGATGCAGAAAACATGATTAAGGCACTTTGTCATATCCGTAATGGCTCCGTGATGAATGTCGTTCGACGCGCCTGCGACGTGCGATACGTGGGGGGGGAGGGAAGGGGGGGGGGTGGATCGGTCGAACGTCTCGAGCCAAGATAGTGATTGAGATTTCTCTCTCTCTCTCTCTTTTCACGAGAGAATCCGTCGACCGAAAGTTCGCGTACCGTGCCGTCATTCAGTCGCGTAGAGTTCGATTATCGCCGCCGTTTAGCCGCGCCGTCTCGTCTCCTGTTTACGCCCGTCATGGGATGAATACATGCTTTTTCTTTAATCTAAAAATTTTTTAAATCCAAAGATACTGAAAAGGCAGGTCAAAAAGCGATGATTACAGAGCGCAATTACAGAGTGTGTGTGTGGGAGGGTATTACAGAGAATAAAGGATCGGTATTTGAGCGTTGAAAACCCCAAACCTGACTATTATGATGATTATTATTATTATTATTTTCTGAAATGCCAGGAAGCTGAGCGGTTCAAGCACGCTGTAGACTTCACTGGCCACATTCAGGCGATTCATACAAGTAGACATGTTCCTATCGTTCACTCTAAAAGTGATCCTGTAAATAATAATAACAAGTTTCTTTGTTTTGTTGATCGACAGCTAATGTTGCTACGTAAGGGAAGCTTATTGCTAGCAGGCTAGCTTCTTCCAAACGTCCCTTTCGTTTCTTTAAAATTGCTTCAACGTCGCAAGGGACAGACCGTTGCTTATAGACTCGGCAAACCGAACTACGTCCTGTCCGTATGCTGACTCGTCACGTACGCGGTCGAGCCGCGGGTCGGCCTCGTGAACGGCGATGGCCCGGGCGCACACGCTCGTTCAGAAGTCAGGAAGCGCGAGATCCGATCCGAGGCGTTTTTTTTTTTGTCCCCCCCCCGGAGTGTTTCATTAATATCGGTGAGATTGTGTCAATAAAGAAAAAAAAAACAACCTGCGCTCTAATGAAGGCGAATTTTTCCTACCGGTAGCGGCTCGGAATATATTTAGCATAAGCGTCTTTCGCGGGGTGTAGCGTTAGCCGATTATCCACGGCGGATTAGCTCCAGCACTCTCAGACCTCTCAAGATTTGGACGTTGCTCATGGACTGCACTGTGCAGTTTGATCCTGTGCCTTGGCTCGCAGTCAAACCCAAATGGTGCGTTTTCCATAAATATGTACCCACAGAAACGTGTTAAACACGGAAAGCGTGATCAAACAATACGGCGGGGGGGGGGGGGGGGGCTACTAGAATTCGGCAGCACTCGTAGAGGCTCGTATAATCAAGGAGCTCTCGAGTCGCAGCCTTGTATTGTGCGCGTGAAACGATGTGAAGTATTGCATTAAATAAGAAGAGATCATTTCATTCCGCAAATCAAATAACGCGTGAACGGCAGCGCTCAGCCGAACACGTCGGCGTATTCGTATGAGGGATGTATCGACGTCTTCAGAATCGTTCATCTTCTTATTACCCGCTGAGATTTTTTCGCTCGCCGTCGGCTGCTAATAGCAGTTCAGCGCAGCGCGTGCAAACCCAGCACGATCTATTTATGAAATAAATCAGCTCGCTATTGTCAGCCCTGAGCAACGATACAATCAAAATCAATGGGCTATGGAGATGCAAATAGGCTTTTTTTTTTTTTTTTTTTTTTTTTTTTTTTTTTTTTTTTTTTTCCTCTATCTCTCTCCTCCTTTTGCTTTTCTTTGAACGACGGCGTGTGGATACGTGAACGCGTGTACGTCTGCTCGTTCCTTCTTTAACACACGAGCGTTTTCCTTTTCTCTGAGCACCTCCTATCACGTTCTCATTTCCATCAGATCACACTCCTCCGCTCGTGTCTGTTGACCCATTGAGAGCTGGCAGGATATATCTGGGTGTCTGGGCGTCCCTTCAGACTCTCGCTTCTCCGCCTGATTAACTCGCCGAGCGACCGAGAGGCGACGCCACCCACTCGTTTTCAATTTGCGAAATTAAATGTTATTCTAACGTGCGCTGTCGGCTTTCGTGTGGTTTTTTTTTTTCTTTTTCACGTCCTGCCGCACGTGAGCACATGAATCGTCGTCACGCTGACGCGGCGCTGTCGTTATATTAGATGTTGCTCAGGATAAAGCGTAATTGGATTTTTTTCTTTCTTTCTTTATGGCTAATTCGTCGCTACTTAGTTCATATATCCAGCGACGACTCGCCGCGATTTCGGCATTTTCTCTCGCTCTCTCGCTCTCTCCGTACTGTAATTAAAATCAAAAACGGTCTGGTTTATTTTCGCTCATACGTCAACGTCTTCGGCTTCGACTCGTAGAGTGATGCGTCTTATTAACGCCTTCCCGATGCCGTTAATCTTCTCCTTGAGGTTCACGAGAAGTGTTCGTATGTGTGTGTATGTATATATATATATATATATATATATATATATATATATATATATATATATATATATATATATATATATATATATATACACATACCTGTCCACCCTTGTTCTTCATTGCGTACGAATCTTATGCTTATGTACGTATGTAACAACCGAGACTAACCAAAACTGAGCAAGGGTCAAACACAAGGGTTTATGGACTGGATAAGGACCTCGTAGTGAGATGATGAGGAACAGGAAGTGACATCAGGACAGGATGTGTGTAGAGCAAGTCGCCCTCTGCTGGTGTGGAGGTGTCATGACGTCATGTATGGCCTTGAAGGTGAAATAAACGAGAACAAGAGCTTCCCATTAACGATAGAACCCGTTCGACGTTCGCACGACTAATATACAGGGCACCTCGGCGCTCTGTGAAACCCCGGAAAACATATTATATACGCCGTCCTGGAGGTCTAAGGCACTTGGGTCTTAGAGCCTAAAAAAAAAAAAAAAAAAGTGTTGGAAAAGTCTTTAAGTGAAGTTTTATTAGCACGATGGCACTTCTAGCTCAACTTAATTTAGTCACGTCAATATTCAAAAAGCACCCCCCCCACACACACACACACACACACAAACACGATTAATATTCATAAACGGATATAAACCTTGGCAGCCTAAATCAAAACAGCTTTTTAGTCACAAGAGGGAAGAAAAAATGAGAAAAAAAAAAAACCCCATCGTATTTCTTTGGCCCAACTCTGTCTTAAATGAAGCACGCAGATGTCATCCGTTATTAGGCTTTTTTTCGGTCAGAATCAATGCATTAAACCTCTAATTAGACCCAAATTAATAATGATCATTTAGCGTGTCAATTACGAGCTGAGCAGAAGCCAAAGGGAGCTCACAAACAGAATGGAAATGAGGTTTCGTGGCGCGTCTTAGCGTGTGGGCAGCTGATAATCGTATCAGACTCCAAACTTGTGGCCCACTGCGATTCCTCTCGGTGTTGTCAGAGTACTGCAAAGCGGCGTGGACGTCAAAGCCGTGTACGAACGCGTCTCCGCGACGGGAGAGACAGCGCTAACGGCAGATCAGGTCCGTGTTCCAAATTCGTGCGCGGTGAAAGTTTTTTTTGAAAATGCTGCACGATAGACCCGTCGTACCGGTGTATGTTTTCCGTCCTCGGAAGCGCGGTGACCTTTACAGAGCGCAGCCTCGCTAACCGAAACCTCTTACGCGTGTAGCTTTTACCGCTTGTTAGCAAACTGTTGCAAACGCGGCGCCCTCGGGAAGCTCGGACATCCGCGAACATCCGAAGCACTTCCTGTTCGACCCGTTATACGATACGCTCATCCCTTTCGATCCTCCGTTAGGGTTGGTGTTTACGTCTACGTCGTTGGCCGAACCCGAAGCGCTCGGCCGCGGGGACGGACGCTTTTATCGTCCTCCTCCTGACGAGCTCGGTTCAGTCCTCGTCGTTGATCTTTAAATTTGTAACTTCGTTCTGTGCGACAGACGTGTACAGTTCTTCCTGAGCCGGCGTACGGTGTTTAACCCCCTCAGTGCTTGTTAATAGTCCGGTTGTTATATTGGATCACACGATCGTCATCAGATACCGTGCCCATTGTAACATACAGGGAGGGGGCCAATATATACGCTCAACGTGTTTATTAAGGGATTTCCAATCATTCAAGACCGACAGCGCTGCACGGATACAGACGCATTGATGTAGAATTACCTTGAGAAGATTTTCCGCATTACTTATATGTTGAATGCAAAAGTTTGTGCCCCCAAGTTAAGCAAGGGAGTTTACAGTATATCTACAAAAGAAACTATTTTATTTGTATTTTCTGCTCAATAAAGGTCATGAGATTTTATCATACAAAAACACGGTTTCCAAATCCAATAAAAGCTTGTGTGTTGTCCAATGTAACTGACTAAAAGTGATGATAATAATAATAATAAATAATAATAATATAACGACATACGCTGTCTATCTGCTTAAGAGTAATAAGAGTAATGACTGTAAAAGTACTATATCTTTATTCCCTCTCTGTTTATCCTCAAGGTGTAGAAAGCAGTAGAGTCATAAGATATAAATAAAATAAAAATAAAAAACATGAAATCTTCTACATGTATAGCGTTCGATGCAGAAACCATGGGGGGGCGCTAACTTTTGCACGCCACCGTAGTCTTTCCGAATGTGCGTAAACAAAGTAACATGGAAGATCATGTCCACATTTATGGAAAAGCATATGGACACGTATCAGAAATCATATCCAGGTTGACGTCCACGTGCGAAAGCGATAGTGTACGCGAGAACAGGAAACGAAGACCCTATAAGGAAACGGGCGGGCCGAGTCCGCTGGTTCGGAAAGGGACAGAAATCGGCTTTAAATCTCACTTCGTTTGAGCAAGAGCTGCAAATCTCCATCTTCCGTTTGCGTCCTGCGATTCAGCACACGCCTTCCATCCTAATTTTCGGTTGGATTGATGGCGCGAGTGTCGTGGTCTAATAGGATCTCTCCGAGTAAACGTGTTTGGGGGGAAAAAAGAAAGAAATAAATAAATAAAACGACAGCCGTAAGTGATGAGTGAGCAGAGTTCACCATCACCATCATTTTCAGCCCCGTGGAGTGTAATGTAACGTAATGTCGATTCATCTGACTCGGTTAAAGCTCGCTTTTCATACCTTATCGTCGGCGCCGAATTCTCAGAGCACCTGCTTTTAACCTAGCGGCACTTTGCCGAGTGCCGAGCACTATTTATTCGCGACCGCGTGATAAAACGGCACGATCGGACGATGTTTTCTCCCAGCTACGTGATAAAACGTCACGGTCGGACGATGTTTTCTCCCAACCGCGTGATAAAATGTCACGATCGGACGATGTTTTCTCCCAGCTACGTGATAAAACGTCACGATCGGACGATGTTTTCTCCCAGCTACGTGATAAAACGTCACGATCGGACGATGTTTTCCGCAACCGCGTGATAAAACGTCACGATCGGACGATGTTTTCTCGCAACCGCGTGATAAAACGTCACGACCGGACGATGTTTTCTCGCAACCGCGTGATAAAACGTCACGACCGGACGATGTTTTCTCCCAGCTACGTGATAAAACGTCACGACCGGACGATGTTTTCTCCCAGCTACGTGATAAAACGGCACGATCGGACGATGTTTTCCGCAACCGCGTGATAAAACGTCACGATCGGACGATGTTTTCTCGCAACCGCGTGATAAAACGTCACGACCGGACGATGTTTTCTCGCAACCGCGTGATAAAACGTCACGATCGGACGATGTTTTCTCCCAGCTACGTGATAAAACGTCACGATCGGACGATGTTTTCTCCCAGCTACGTGATAAAACGTCACGATCGGACGATGTTTTCTCCCAGCTACGTGATAAAACGTCACGATCGGACGATGTTTTCTCCCAGCTACGTGATAAAACGTCACGATCGGACGATGTTTTCTCCCAGCTGCGTGATAAAACGTCACGACCGGACGATGTTTTCTCCCAGCTACGTGATAAAACGTCACGGTCGGACGATGTTTTCTCCCAGCTACGTGATAAAACGTCACGACCGGACGATGTTTTCTCCCAGCTACGTGATAAAACGTCACGGTCGGACGATGTTTTCTCCCAGCTACGTGATAAAACGTCACGACCGGACGATGTTTTCTCCCAACCGCGTGATAAAACGACACGATTTTACATTTGAAATGTGTTTTAAAAATGTCATTGACGGTGAAGTTTTCTGTAAGATTTATTAGGTTAGGTTTATTTAGCATTTGGGGTATGGAAGGAGTCTCCAGTGTCAGTGTGTTGTACTGTAATTTGGGTTTCTTGGTAACAAGACAAGCTGCGTTTAAAAAAATAAATAAATAAATAAAAATAAATAAATAAAAATTATTTTATTTTTTTACACCGAGATAGAAAAAAAAAAAAGAGAGAGGCTGGTGATGGAACAGTCGTTTATAGCTGCTATACACAGTATAAATGTTACTCTAAATGGACAAAAAAATTTTTTTTTTTTTTTTTTTTTTTTTTAAATGATCATGGTTGTCAAATCGCTGCGGCGTGAGATGAATAAAACTCTTCAGGATGAGCTGTTCCAAGACAGCGATCGTTCCTTCCGCATCAGGATACTGAAGTGCTGTTAGTGTGTATCGAGTCTGCAGTGTAACAAATCCTCATTAACAGCTGGTGAAGTGTTGATTACGCCCCGTCCACACAAGACGCTGGGTGTTGATTGTAATTTGAGTGGCACGCTGCCAAATTATCCTCTGTTCGTACACATTCGCCAAAAAATAAATAAATAAATCCCCCCAAAAAATAGATTTTGATGAGACGTTCTGGTCTGTTTTTAGTACATCAAATCGTGCTTCTTTCTTTCTTCGGAATCCTTTCTTTCTTTCTTCTCGAAATGAAGAAGCGCGCCGCGCTCGGGATTGCCGTCTCCGTACGCCGGAGCCGAAAGCGCTAAATGAAGACCGTTAAAGCGTCGTCGTTGTCGTTGTTGTTGCTATTTGACGACGTAAACCTGCAGCTTCTGCGCCGGAGTCTCTCTTCAAACCTCGACGCCGCTAGAGATATCGCCGCGAACCAAAGCTACACGTAGTCTCGACGTATTCCTGAGCCATTTCCTGGTGAACGTTAGCCTCGTAAAAGTCGATCGTGTCTTCTTTCTTGTTTATGTACACGCGATGAGCGTTTTATCCGTTTTATTAAATGTCCACGGGAGTTTACGATTGGAGCGTAGATTTGTCTGTTTTATTTTTTATTTTATTTTATTCGTTTTCGTTCCGTCGTATTGGTTTTTATTACGCCGTCAGCATGCAGGCGCGCCGCAGCTCATCATCATCATCATAAATATCACATCATATAATAGTAATATAATCACATAACAACAATAATGCATATATATTTTTTGATTTTCTGAACTTTTTAAAACGTTTTTTTTTTTTTTAAATTCATGCATTGCTTTATTTATTTATTTATTTATTTATTTTTTAAAAAAGTAATGCATGTTTTATTTAGTCTTGAATTATTTGAATGATTCTTATTTTCATAATTGTTATCGTTTTTCATTTTACTTTGCTGCCAGTTCAGATTTTTGCATTAGCTTCTGAGTGGTTTGTTTAATAAATACATAGATAAACAAACAAACAAACAAACAAACAAACATTCAAGGAAAGGGAAGAAAAGATTTTCTAATTTGATTTAAAACGCCTCTAATTTAATAAGATAATTCTATGATGATGATGATTATTATTATTATTATTATTATTGTTATTATTATTATTATTATTATATGATGATTAAGGATCGTTTCTGATTGTCCTGTCGTGACTGATCGACATAAATCACCTTTTTGAAATAAGTAATAAACTCTTTATTAAAGCTAATCTACAGCATGAGGCGTATCCATAATGGATCATTCTGGCGATGATGCAACACGGATGCAAGATCATTCCGGACTGTTTGAAAACGTCCTACTTACACCCTGGAAAGTGTGAAATTCCAGTGGAAGTTGGAATTTGGGTTCCCGATGCTAGCGCGCTGTGTGTTAACGCGAGACGTGGCCCCACGGAGGATGCGGCCTACCCTCCGGGTCGTATCGGATTCTTCGCGAGTGCGGTGAGGACCGAGCCCCAAGGCTAGCACCGACACGGAAAGGCCGTCCAGCTGAAGTTAGCGCATGTGGAGGAATAACAAGTAGCCATTAGAGTCAGACATTTAAATAAGCTCTGCTGTGATGGCACAGGGAAGTGATCTGAATGATGCACTCTCAGCCCTGGGGACTTCTCTCAGTGTGTGTGTGTGTGTGGGGAGGGGGCTGGGTTTGAGGTGGGGGCGTTAGGGGGTGCTGAGAGCAGCCAGTGACGTGTTTGGAGTGTGTGGATGTGCTGGAGTGTTCGTCACATCACTGCATGAAGGCCTAATGACTGTGAGTCAGTGAGGAATGTGTGTGTGTGTGTGTGTGTGTGTGTGTGTGTGTGTGTGTGTGTGTGTGTGTGTGTGTGTGTCCACTTTTTTTTCCCTGGATGTATGGCTGTTAAGTCCATAGTTTTAGCACCATAGAAACAAACAAGTCTGCACGTGTCCTAAAACGTGTAGAACAATCATACTTTAATTCTAGAGTTTTCAGGATAAATGCGTCCAATCAAACGCCCTGTCGGACACACTTGTCCCGCCCCCGAAGCAGAATCGGAGTCATGCACGAGGTAAAGATAAAGGGTATATCGGGAAAACTCAAATCCGTCACGTCCGATGTCGTTTTTCCAGGTGATTAGCGTTCCACGCGAACGTATTTAACGATCGGCGTCACTTTTGTTGTCGGTTGACATTTAAACAGCATCGATGATACCTCAGCGCTCGTCAAGAAGCGTTTCTTCACGTGTGGGGCGAGTGAGAAACGAGCGACCTGTTGCGTGTGAGAGAGAGCGGTTCACGTCCGCGAGCACCGAGCGCTTCCGTTTGTATTGCGTCCATCCGTACCCGGTGCTAATCCGAGCTACGTCGTGTCTAAGCTACGGCGCGAGCTGGGGTGCGTCTTAGACGCTTCCTGTTTCAGAAGGAACTGTTTGGGATGTGCGTGATGTTACACACACGTACGCGGTAGAAGTTAGTCAGGGTCAATGAACCTCGGCGTTTCGTTCACCTCTGTAATGCGGAAAGAAAGAAACCACAAGGCGACAGTCAGACTGAGCCAAAAATAAAGCTTGGAGGTGATTTGAGCGGCGCCGAGCGGCACACGGCACTCGGTCTCACATCTGAATGCAGAACAGACGGAAAAACAGTCGGCTAATGCACCTTAAATACCAGGTATACGAAAAACTCTCGACTGTACCGAACACTTATTCACATGAAGGTGTTTCTGACTGACCGCTCGGGCCACGGATGATTATACGCTACACTCCAGCTGGAATATAATTGAGCCCTGATTTTCTTTAGCTTTTTTTTTCTCTCTCTCGCCTTTTTCATGAATATTTACACAGTTAAAGTTCTTACTTTTACTTGTAACTCTTATTAAAGACTTACTGTCTAGTGCTTCATCGTTTGCAGTAAAGATGACCATCTCATGATGACCGTAAAGCCTAGCTTTAAACTGCGTTTACCCTTTAGTGCACGGCGATGCCATAGGGCAACATGGGCGATAATACAAAACTGGGGCGCACGGTGGCTTAGCGGTTAGCACGTTCGCCTCACAGCTCCAGGGTCGGGGGTTCGATTCAAACCGCGGCCCTGTGTGGGCGGAGTTTGCGTGTTCTCGCCGTGCTGCGGGGGTTTCCTCCGGGTACTCCGCTTTCCTCCCCCAGTCCAAAGACACGCATGATAGGCTGATCGGCGTGTCTAAAGTGTCCGTAGTGTATGAACGGGTGTGTGAGTGTGTATGTGATTGTGCCCTGCGATGGATTGACACCCCGTCCAGGGTGTACCCCGCCTCGTGCCCCAGGTTCCCCGTGACCCTGAAAAAGGATAAAGCGGTGTAGAAGGAGGATAGATGGATGGATGGATAATTCAAAAGTACCATTTTACAATGTTACTGGAAAAAGTGGGCTTTAACATAACAAAAAGGTAAACAAGGTCACATGACCAGAAAGTGCTGTCACATGGTCATGATGTGAAGGTCATCGGAGTACTCTCCAGATTTGATTCATTTTTTCACATTGTACAATTTTTTTATTGTAAAAAAAAAAAAAAAAAAAAAACAGCGCCGTTGAATACTGGATTCTGATTGGTCGGTTGGTGTAGATTTGCTTCCTATAACAGTTTATCGTTTTCTGTAGTAACATTCGGTAACCCATTCACACCGGCTTGTACGGCGGAAGCTCCACGTGAACAGATAAAAAATAAATAAATAAAATTTAAACGCGTGTAACGGTAGATCAGGTGACGTCTTCTGTAAGGAGACGTTTATTTGACATGTACGACGGAAGGAGTCTCCAGTGTCGGAGCTAAAGCCGTAACTCGAAGTGTCCCGGTATCTCCAGGACAGACGGATTTTGCGCTTCTTTATTTATTTATTTATTTATTTTTGTCGCGTTCACTTCGAGAGAGAGGAAAACCGAGGAGGCGACGACTCTAACTGGCCGCTCTAACGTAAGCGAGCGCGTATAAACGTCGTCTCGTGGACGTAAACGTTCCTACAGACGAGCTTCTCCGACTTCCGATCGTACGAGCTGTGGGTTGAGCGGGACAGCTGTGCATCAGTATTCCTCACCATCTTTGCTTCCTCAACATGACAGACACGGAGGGTGCATCTGAAACGTAGTGGGATGGAGGCTGTGTGTGTGTGTGTGTGTGTGTGTGTGTGTTCGCTGATCTGCACTACAGGAGCATCTCACACTGAGCTCTCACTCGCCGTGTTAAAATAAAATAAAATAAAATAAAATAACCTTTACCTCAGTGCGTGTGTGTCCTGCAGGTGGCTCCAAAGCATGACTGCACATCACGGGGCAGCAGATGTGCAGCACAGCTGGCGGCGAGGTCGGAGTTATTGCGTCATGACATAGTGTGTGTGTATATATATATTTTTGCATTCTTTTTGAATGTGGATTGAAGCCTGTGTACTACGTGTGTGTGTGAGAGTGTGAGTTAGACGTCAGGCCGCCCGAGGCTAAGCGAGGATGAGCCTGCACTTTAATGAAACCTCTAAAACAACCTCTTGATAAATGAGCGTCTTTACGACAGATTTTTTTTTTTTTTTTTTTTTTTTTTTTGCCCGTCTCTGTCTTCTCTCTGACTGCCCAACACACACACACACACACACAAGGAATTTCATACGTTATTATTATAAGCCGTTCTGCGTAACCCGTGCATAAAGGAGAGAGGCATGTTGGGAGATCTTTCGCCACACCGGTGTCACTGACGATGCCGTCGAGTCGCTCTGAATGAAACGCCGGTTAGGAATCTCCACGTTTTTATTTTCCAGCGGCGTTACTCACCAGAGCGATCGTTATTCCCAAGGATGCGGCTCCGAGTGTGGAATGATGAATATGACCAGGTTCGGTCCTGCAGGCTTCCCGAGTCCGTGGAGTTACCTCTGAATCTTCTGTTGACTCGTCTTTCACCGGAGTTTAAGTTCTATGTTTTGCATATAGAGTTCATTTCAAGTCCTATATGAGAGATAGATGGATGGATAGATGGATGGATAGATGAAAGAAGTATGAAGTGAATAATGGAGTGTTACAAGAGGATGATGATGAACAATAAGAGGATGAGGATGAGGAAGTAGTTGATGATGAACAGCAAGCTGTGTGTATGAAACAAGTTGTGTGTGAGATTTGTGAGCTGATTTTTAAGCGAACACACTCTCTCTCTCTCCCTGTCTGTCTGTCTCTTTCTCTCTGTCTGTCTCGCTCTGTCTCTCTCTCTGTCTGTCTCTTTCTCGCTCTGTCTCTCTCTGTCTGTCTCTTTCTCGCTCTGTCTCTCTCTCTGTCTGTCTCGCTCTGCCTGTCTGTCTCTTTCTCGCTCTCTCTCTCTCTGTCTGTCTTTGTCTCTCTGTCTGTCTCTCTTGCTCTGAATTTATATGAATTTAATAATTCATTAATTACTACTGTTATTATACAGTCTAGTTCTCTCTCTCTCTCTCTCTCTCTCTCTCTCTCTCTGTGTGTGTGTGTGTGTGTGTGTGTGTGTGTGTGTTCGTTCCTGCCTCTCTCTCTCTCTCTCTCTCTCTCTCAATATTTGTCTATTTCGGTCTCTGTCTCTCTCTGCTTCCCTCCCTTCTCTTCTTGCTTTTTGGATTCTCTCTCTCTCTCTCTCTCTCTCTCTCTCTCTCTCTCTCTCTCTCTCTCTCTCTCTCTCCCGTTTTTTCCCCTGAGTAGCACTCAACTTGCTCTGCAATGTTTTTGCCGCATTTGTTCGGTGTTGGCTGGAAATTTGCATCGAATGGCTTGTTGTTCTGTTCTGTCCGCACACACACACACACACACACACACACACACACACACCTTTTCCCTTTTTTCCTCATGCTGATGTGCTTTGTTTCTTTCACCTGTGCTCTGAACACACACACACACACCCTCCCTCCTTCTCTCTCTCTCTCTCTCTCTCTCACACACACACACACACACACACACACACACAGTCACCCGCGCGCGCACACACACACACGCATGCTCGCGCGCTCATTGCCGAGCGGTGCTGCTTGCTAGAAGTGCGTCAGGCTCCGACGGAAAGCCTCAGCGCAGCGGCAGCGCGCGCGCCGAGGAAGAGAGAGGAAGACAGGAAAAAAGAGAGTGTGTGTGAGTGTGTGTGTGAGGAGTGAACCCAGATTTAAACAGCATCTCTTTGTTTTCGTTCTTGTTTTCTCTCTCTGTTTGTATTTTATTAAGGACGGGGACTGCGCTTTTTCTTTTCTTTTTTGGAAACGGAGTTCGCGTGCTTCGTGTGGAAGTTTTTACATTATTTATTTATTTATTTATTTATTTATTTTAAAAAAAAAAAATTTTTTTGCCTCTCTTCTTCTGGAACGCAGGTGACATTTTTTTCCCCCCCTCGTTTTCTCGTGAGTGAGTCAGAGTCATGGGTCATGACCACCGGAAATTATACGCCGTTTAATTGACGGCGCACGTGCACGGTCGTTCGTGCGTCCGCCGTGTTGTTATTGCACACGCGCGCACAGTGAAGGCTGGGACAGCACCGGCGGCGGCGGCGGTGGTGGTGTTGGTGGTGCTGCGTACTAGCCATGGGGCTTTCTCCATCATGAGAGAGCCCCCCTGTCCGTCCCCAGTGTCTGCGTTGCGACTCGGACGTGCGTCATGCGTCCTTGCAGAGCGGAGCGGCGGCCCGCGGGCGGCTTCGTCTCCAGCTCCGTCTCCGTCTCGACCTCCCGGGTATGGATGTGGTCTCTGACCTTGGGATGTATCGCTGGATCAGTGTGGAGCTCCTCCTCGTCCGCCAGGTACAACGGGGACTCCGTGGCACCCGCAGGGCGTCCTGTAGCGTCCACCTCGCACGCGTATCCGGAGCGGGACTCGCATGTCCTCCACTCGGCTCCCGTCTCCATCTACCGCACGTCGGCGTCTCTCAGGAGCTGGCACGGTGAGTCTCTCACCCCCAACCTGCTAACCCGGGGTTGCTCTTCCATTACTTATCAGCTGCGTTACGCGGAATTTCTCAACTCTCCATCACTTTATATGTCGAGCTGGGTATTTATTTATTTATTTATTCATTCATTTATTTAATTACATTTATTTACTCTTGACTTCTTTCTCACAATCCTACAAGCACACACGAGCCATTGAACGCACACTTGTGATGCCTTCACAGCTTCATAGCTTGCCATGTTGTGATGTTTTCCCCTCTTCTCTTTGGATGAGCATGGTTGGAAACACTTGGAAACATGCTGTGTGATGGTGCGCACTCAGAATTAAAGGTACTGAAGGTTCTGTACAGCTTTTATACCTTTTTAGTGCGTTTTTTTTTTTTTAAACGCATAAAAAGGTTTTCTATAGAAAAGAATTTCTTTTAACTCTTTTTATGAAATCGCAATTATGGTCCAATTATGTGAGAGTGTGGCACAATTATTCCAAAAACACGCTGAGCCGTTGAAGGTAGTCACCATCTGGCTGTGTTTCGATATTTTGGTCAACCTTCTGATGGTGTGATGGCGTGATGGTGCAGTCCCGGGAATAAACATACTGAACTGTACCGTTCCTCGTCCCTCGCTCTCGAGCGTATACCGCCTCTACGTTTCGGACGTATCATTTACCCAGAAGGTATTCGTGGTGCAGTTACGCATGTTAAATCGATTTAAACGTAGGTACAAGATGCATGTTAAAGATAAAAGAAAGCTACCCTTTTCCCTAGTACCGTATTTCAGAGTGTACAAGGAACATTAGTAATTATCGTAGTACTGCTGTGCCATTGAACGTACGCTGTGGTGCGTTCACTAGCTGGAGGTGTTTCGGCATGTTGGTCAAAGCAAGTTCGGACGTGTGATGCTACGCCCAAGGTACTTTTTCCTTGTACGCCTTTGGTAGTGCGTCTACCTAGAAACAGGCACGTGATGTACATTTTAAAGGTACAGTTATGCACCAGAAATCATGTTTAAAGGTCATGTAGCTAAGAGTACCACTCCAGAGACCAGGAAAGGTCCAGTTAGTATGCTTTTTAAAGCGTGCAAGGTACAGCGCTGTTATTCCGGTACTGCTGAGCCGCTGAACGTGCGCTAAGGTGCGTTCGCTAGCTGGCTGAGTTTCAATACTTTGGACAACAGTGTAAGTTTGGAGATTTGATGCCGTGATGGTACTCTCTCAGAAATAAAGGTACCATGCAGGACTTCTCCTCGTACACCTTTGGTACCATTACTGTGTATCTTTTACCTAGAAAGATACATATGGTGTACAGTCGAAGATCAAATTATGTACCGTTTTACATGTGTGCTATACTATATCGCATTTTCTAGGAATATATATATATACATACATATAGGTCCAGTTATGTACCTTAAATCATTTCTAAAGGCACGATAGATAAGGGTACCACAAGGAAACATGGAAAGGTCTAGTTTCGTACTCTTTCCGACCCCCATCCCCCCCGGAGTACAAGAAATATTAGCAGTTATTCCAGTACTGTTGAACCGTTGAACGTACGCTGTGGTGCGTTCACTAGCTGTTTTGATGTTCCGATATTCCGACGGTGCACTGCTAAAAATAAAGGTACCAAACAGTACTTTTCCTTGTACATCTTTGGTACATTTAGTTTTGTTTGTATCCTTTACCTACACATATGCATGTAGTATACCTTAGAGTAATCTTTACTCTAAAGGGTTATTACAGCCCAATTATGTCCCTTTAAATTTTTTTTTTTTTTTTTTAGTTACAGTACATAAGGGTACTACTTTGGGGAGGAAGGAAATGAAAGGCACTGTTTAGTACCCTTTTTTTTTCTTCTTTTTCTAAGAGTTCAAGGCGATTATTAGTGTGCAGACCGACACACTGAATGGATGCCGTGGTGCGTTCACTAGCTGGATGTGTTCTGCTGTTGTGAAGGTGTATTCTCAGACATGAACAGTACTTTCCCGTGTACACATCTGGTACCTTTTAGTGTGCGTCATGAATTCATTCAAGGTACGGAATTTGAGCTTAAGGTCCACTTTACTCTAAAAGCTAAACTAAAAAGGTACTTTTCAGAACGAGTTAGGAAGTTTCCCATCATCCCTCCTTCTCTTGTCCGAATTACACGATTTTTAAAATTTTTTATTCCACATTCCGGAACGTTCTCGGGTTAATACGGAGATGAATTTGCAGTGTGTGTGTGTGAGAGTGTGTGTGAGGCGAGCAGTGGATCGTTCTCTCCTAGGCTATTAGAACGGGAAAAGATGGCTCTAATTTGTTTCTTTAGAGCGATGTGTTGCAGCTTTTCGCACCTCATTGCGTTCGGAGTTTTTGTTTCTCGCAATTAGATCGGCTTATTTATCTCACAGCGTCTTTACGTCCTGCATCCTAGCATTAATTCTGTGTGTGTGTGTGTGTGTGTGTGTGTGTGTAATGGTATCAAACATTTAAGTCCTGCTGCCTAATTAAATAAAGTGTCGTGGAAGTTTGAATTTGTAAAACGAACACGTCTTTCAGCTCAGGGTCACACACACCACTTTCATTATTTACTGGCCGTAATATATATAATATACATATTTGTATCATTAATTTTGTCATGAAATACCATTTTTGTTCTCTTTCTTTTTAATCGCTGCCCAGTCTGTGTTGTGTTTTGTTTGTTTGTTGTTTTAATCCAAAATGCACTTTAAAGGAGGGGGGAAAAAAAGGAAAAACAGTCCTAATAGACTCATTATGTTTAAAATGGAAATGTTTTGCCCGCGAGCGTGCCGTCCTGAACAAACACTCATCTCCACTTATGTTTTTCCTCTGTTTTCTGAAAGCAGACGAGCTCATGATGTTTTTTGGGAAGCAATAATCATGTCCGCTCTCTCTGTACTGCACCAGGACCATGAGAGAGGCACTGAGACGGAGAGAATGGAGGTAGAGAGAGAATGAGGGGAGAGAGAGGGAGATGGAGAGAGAGAGAGTGGAGGTAGAGAGAGAGAGAGAGAGAGAGAGAGAGTGGAGGTAGAGAGAGAGAGAGTGGAGGGCTGTAGAGAGCGAGAGAAATAGTGGAGGGCGGTAGAGAGCGAGAGAGAGAGTGGAGGGCGGTAGAGAGAGAGAGAGTGGAGGTAGAGAGAGAGAGAGAGAGAGTGGAGGTAGAGAGAGAGAGAGTGGAGGGCGGTAGAGAGCGAGAGAGAGAGTGGAGGGCGGTAGAGAGAGAGAGAGTGGAGGTAGAGAGAGAGAGAGTGGAGGGCTGTAGAGAGCGAGAGAGAGAGTGGAGGGCGGTAGAGAGCGAGAGAGAGAGTGGAGGGCGGTAGAGAGAGAGAGAGAGTGGAGGTAGAGAGAGAGAGAGTGGAGGTAGAGAGAGAGAGAGTGGAGGTAGAGAGAGAGAGAGTGGAGGTAGAGAGAGAGAGAGTGGAGGTAGAGAGAGTGGAGGGCGGTAGAGAGAGAGAGAGAGAGTGGAGGGCGGTAGAGAGAGAGAGAGTGGAGGTAGAGAGAGAGAGAGTGGAGGTAGAGAGAGTGGAGGTAGAGAGAGAGAGAGTGGAGGTAGAGAGAGAGTGTGGAGGTAGAGAGAGAGTGTGGAGGTAGAGAGAGAGTGTGGAGGTAGAGAGAGAGTGTGGAGGTAGAGAGAGAGTGTGGAGGTAGAGAGCGAGAGAGAGTGGAGGGCTGTAGAGAGCGAGAGTGGAGGGCTGTAGAGAGCGAGAGTGGAGGGCTGTAGAGAGCGAGAGTGGAGGGCGGTAGAGGGAGAGAGTGGAGGTAGAGAGAGAGAGAGAGAGTGGAGGTAGAGAGAGAGAGAGTGGAGGTAGAGAGAGAGAGCGGAGAGAGAGAGTAGAGAGAGAGAGAGAGAGGAGGTAGAGAGAACGAGTGAGAGAGTGGAGAGCGAGTGAGAGAGTGGAGGGAGAGAGCGAGCGAGAGAGTGGAGGTAGAGAGAGAGAGAGTGGAGGGAGAGAGCGAGCGAGAGAGTGGAGGTAGAGAGAGAGAGTGGAGGTAGAGAGAGAGAGAGAGAGAGTGGAGGTAGAGAGAGAGAGAGAGAGAGGGAAACAGACACAAAGAGAGAGCGAGACAAAGAGGGAGAGAGAGGGAAGGGAGGTAAAGAGAGAGCGAGAGAGAGGGAAGGCAGGTAGAGAGAATGAAGGAGGGAGGGAGAGAGAATGAAGGGAGAGAGTGAACGAGAGATGGAGAGAGAAGGGAGGTAGAGAGAGGGAGACAGACAGAGAGAGAGAGAATGGAGATGGAGGTAAAGAGAGAGGGAGACAGAGAGAGACAGAATGGAGGGAGAGAGAGAGTATGGAGGGAGAGAGAGAGCGAGAGAGAGAGTGCGTTAGCTGGACATACAGGTGGTGTAAAGGAATAAAAACATAATTCTCACCTTGGGCTAAATTCTTTCTGTAATGTCTTCTGAGCGTACACACACACACACACACACACACACACACACACACACACACAGAGAGGACTTGTATAGTTGTAGAGGATGAGACGGAGGTCTGGATTAAATTATGTTCCGGATGGTGTGTGTGTTTGTGTGTGGAAGCAGATGGATGAGCCAATAAACCAGCCTTTTGTTTAGAGTTCAGAGGACGACTGCGGGTGTGGTGTAGGTCTGCTGGGTCAAAAACTCCGCCTCCTTCTCCTCCTCCTCCTCCTTCTCTCCTTACTTCTCCTCCTCCTTCTCTCCTTCCTTCTCCTCCTCCTTCTCTTCTTACTTCTCCTTCTCTCCTCCTTCTCTCCTTCCTTCTCCTCCTCCTTCTCTCCTTACTTCTCTCCTTCCTTCTCCTCCTCCTTCTCTCCTTCCTTCTCCTCCTCCTTCTCTCTTTACTTCTCCTCCTCCTCCTTCTCTCCTTACTTCTCTCCTCCTCCTTCTCTTCTTACTTCTCCTCCTCCTCCTCCTCCTTCTCTTCTTACTTCTTCTCCTTCTCCTCCTTCTCTTCTTCCTTCTCTTCCTCCTTTTCTCCTTGCTTCTCCTCCTGCTTCTCTCCTTACTTCTCCTCCTCCTTCTCTCCTTACTTCTCTTCTTCCTTCTCCTCCTCCTTCTCTTCTTACTTCTTCTCCTTCTCCTCCTTCTCTTCTTCCTTCTCCTCCTCCTTCTCTCCTTACTTCTCTTCTTCCTTCTCCTCCTCCTCCTTTTCTCCTTGCTTCTCCTCCTCCTTCTCTCCTTCCTTCTCCTCCTCCTCTCCTTACTTCTCTTCTTCCTTCTCCTCCTCCTTTTCTCCTTCCTTCTCCTCCTCCTTCTCTCCTTACTTCTCTTCTTCCTTCTCCTCCTCCTTCTCTTCTTACTTCTTCTCCTTCTCCTTACTTCTCTTCTTCCTTCTCCTCCTCCTTCTCTCCTTACTTCTCTTCTTCCTTCTCCTCCTCCTCCTTTTCTCCTTGCTTCTCCTCCTCCTTCTCTCCTTCCTTCTCCTCCTCCTCTCCTTACTTCTCTTCTTCCTTCTCCTCCTCCTTTTCTCCTTCCTTCTCCTCCTCCTTCTCTCCTTACTTCTTCTCCTTCTCCTCCTTCTCTCCTTCCTTCTCTTCTTGCTTCTTCATCTTTCCTCCATTTGTCTCCTCACATCCCCTCGGCGAGTCTCTTCATCGTTCCGGTTGATCATTAGTGCTCGACCTTTACCAGGATTCGACGAAGCTAGGTTTAAACTCACTAACTCCGCGTCTCTGTCTAACCGACTCACTAAATAATCATTTAAAATATTTATAAAACCGAAGGCAATTGAAAGACAAAATGCCTTTTCTTCCTCTTCAGGTGTTCAATATACTGTGTGTTTCAGCAAAACTGACTTTAAATAATGAAACGAATAAATAAAAATTTAAAATGTCTTTTAATGATCCGGTGATTTTTATAAAGCTTGTTTTTTTTTTTTTTTCTTTCAGGGTGTGAATAGATCGTGTTTCACCGCCTGGAGGAAAAAAAAAAAAAATCCCATTTTAGTCTAGCTCCACGTTTGTGCTTGACCTTTAGCATGATGCTGCCAAACTAGCTAGCTTTCTTTCTTTCTTTCCTCCCTTCTTTCTTTTTAAGGCCAATCAAAGGATAAAGTGCCTCTGACTTTTAAAACTTTAGTGAAATATGCAGATTTTTGAAACGCAAACTCAACCATGTTACCGAACGTGCAGCCAAACTAAATAAAAATTACATTCATAAACAATCTTTTTTTTTTTTTTTTTTTTTTTTTTTTTTTTAAAAGGAACAAATGCCTCGGGGGGGTTTTTTTTTTTTTCCTTTCTTTCTTTTTTGCACGACAGCAATTCACATTTTAGTGGTGCTCAGTTTTGTCATTAGTGCTTGACCTTTAGCAGGAAGCAGCCAAATTAGCTTAAAAAAAAAAGAAAAAAAAAAAAAAAAGGATCAAATCTTAACCATGTCAATTAACATGCCAGCAAAATAACCTTTCAAAAAAAAAAAAAAAATCATATTAATAATAAATAAATAAGAATAAAGTGCTTCTGGCTGTTTTGGCATTACGGCGGTTCTGTAATTTAGTATAAAATAGTAATAAATAAGTAAATAAATTTGTTTGGTTCGTTTTGTCCTTAATGTTTGATCTTACACAGGATGAAGCCTGAAAAAAAAAAAAAATATCCCCATGCAATAAAAAAAAAAAAAACGATAAAATGTCTTTTCTTTTTTTTTTTTTTTTTCTTTCTTTCCGGAAGTAAAATAAATCACATTTCTTTCTTTTTCAGTTTTAGTATTAGTGCTTTGACCTTTAGCGGAATGCAAACCTAACATTTTGGGTGTTGGTGGGGGTTGAATCTTCTTAAAAATAAAAACTAAAAAAAAAAAAAAATAATTCTCGATAAGACACACCCTGGGGGAGGAGCTTTGTGAACATAGGCGGGGCTAAGGGTGGGATAAAAAAAAAAGAATTGTTCATACAAGTATGTCGAGCCCTGACGTAACCTTGCGGGGAAAAATGTCCTAATCTTACCGAACGCGCTTTTAAATATATTCGATTATATTATATATATATAAATATAAAACCATGTCGCTAAACTTTCCAGCTGTTTTATAATCAAATTGAATCACATTTTTTCCCGTAATTGTTTAAACGTGTTTAATTAACGTGCAACGGATTTTACACAATCTTTTTTAGGCACACTGTCCTTATCAAACTTCACAGAAGCACTAAATCATAATTGCAATAATTGCCCCGCCATTATAATCCCGATAAAGGGGGGGCGGCATAACACACAGGACGCTTAACGCACCTATTATCAATACTTTTCCATTTGCTTCTTTTTTTTTTTATTTCCCCCAAAAAGAAAAGACTTTAAACCCCCACTCCCACCTCAACTTATTATCGCGCTTCCTCACGCCGCTCGGAACTCCTGCGTGCGATTAACGGTCCAGACGTCTGCTTTGAAAGGCGAGAGCAGACGTCCGCCTCGTAGCCGGAGTGACTGACTGGCGACGTGAAGGAGTGTAATTCTGTTACATTACTGTGAAGAGAGTGAGCCGTGCGTCTCGCGCTCCTCGCCGCTGGTTCAGAGACTTCAGAACTCGGTGCACTTTAGGAAAGTGTCGCTTGGACACTTTGGACGCTTTCTGGACGAGTTTTCCCGCGACGGCCCTCACGGCTTCGGGAGCGTCACGCTTAACCGGGTTAAGAGCAGGTTGAGGCGAGCTGTAGCGTCGTCTGGGCCGGAAATAAAACTCGGATCAAAGCGGAGTTTAGATCCGTGTCCTCAGGATAGGGTTTATTAGAAACGGCGAGCATGGGGTCGAGTGCCAGATAACGAGAGTTTCACCAGGCCTGAGCACAGAGACAGAGAGAGCGCGAGAGAGATCCTCTGTGTGTCATGCTCTTACAGGAAAATAATCATCGCGTTAGTTTTATTCCTCTTATTCCACAGCAAATCCTTGATTACAGTTTTAGCTTTAAACGCCGCGTCATTGTACGTTTTATCCGTTTATAGTTACTATTCTCACGTACTGTATGTTATAGCAGCTATAAACAATCCTACCATCACCAAACTCTTTTTTTTTTTTTTTTTTTTTTTCTTTTAAGTTAATAAGACAAAAAAAATAGGGCGTACGGTGGAGTAGTGGTTAGCACGTTCGCTTCACACCTCCAGGGTTCTCTCCAGGTACTCCGGTTTCCTCCCCCAGTCCAAAGACATGCACGGTAGGCTGACCGGCATGTCCGTAGTGTATGAATGTGTATGCGAGTGTGTTTTTTTCCTGCGATGGACGGATCGGCACCCCGTCCAGGGTGTACCCCGCCTTACGCCCCATGCTCCCTGGGATAGGCTCCAGGTTCCCCGTGACCCCGTAGGATAAGCGCTATAGAAGATCGACGGGCGGAAGACACAAAAGTAGCTTGTCATGTGATCGAGAAACCGTAAAACTCCTCTGACCTGAAGAAAGAAAGTGGGGTGGGGGGCACTGATATTGGAGACTCCTTCCATCAATGTTAAATTATTTATTTTATTTTTTTCACTCCGTTTCTATCTCCGCCGTCTACATGCCTGTTACTATAGAAACGATAACGTAAACCGTCGCTGCTGCGGTTACAGCGAATGAATCGGCACCTCCTGACCAATCAGAGCGAGTTCAGAACTCGACAGCGCCGCCTGGTTCAAACCTGAACTCGGCTCTCGCGCGCGGATATACGGTACGTCAGTCCGTCTCGTGAAACGCGCAGCTGCTCTCGCTCGACTAGGAGGTCTAAGAACTCGCTAAAAAAAAAAAAAGAAGAAACGCACCCCTCTGCGATCTGACTAAAGTCTTCCACACAGAGGAACTCTCTGATGGCACGATGTTGCTCTAAATAGATACAAATAAAAAAGAGCGGCGAATATTCCCTCGTTAGACATGACAGACGCATGTGAAGCGTCGCACACATCCACTTTGCATATTCAACGTGCCCGTTAAGGAGCGCCGACAGAACCGAGAGCTTTGCTTTCCTTCGCCCAAGTCTGCCCGAGTCACCGGATCTTGATCCTCGCTGCCGTGTCAATCAAAACGCACTTTTTTTTTTTACCGCGAGCAGCCTAATAAGCACGAGGGAAATGACGTATCAGGAAATCCTTCTCCTCCTGTTTAGCGTCCTCCGATTGGGTCGGCCCGAAGGTGTCGACTAATCTTCTGTAACGGGAGCTCTGAAGCCTCCTGATACGCGTACGTTTACGGAAGGAGTCTCCAGTCTCAGACGCAGAAGTCTTCACGCCAGTATTGTAAACCGATCAAACGTACGATGGGTTTGGTTTTTATAAATAAATCATCTCCGTTGCTAACGAATCGCCGCGTGGCGGTAAACACTCGAGTATACCAAACCGCTCATGTTTATTTGTGTACATTTCAAGACGGCTGTCGCCAAATCGTCGCTTTTACTGTAAAGTTTACGCCTAAATGTAGGTTTTTTTTTTCTTCCAGTCTAGTGAACAACACGCACAGAGATCGTACGTTACATCGTAATATCGTGGATTATCATCGTCGTGGACGGAGCAAGCGAACCACGTCTAGTTTATACACCCGTAGAACACCTTTAACAGTAGCTAAAAGGAATTTCTCCGAATCGAAACGCCAAAGATAAAACCGGACGGGACAAGTACGCCGCAGCCGCGTCTCGACCTCTAGAGGACGACATCCACCTAAAGAGTAGAGCCGATTAGAAGCGATTCTGAACATAATGCTACCACCATCGTGCTTCAGTGTTCTATTATGGGCTGTTCTGTGTGGATATCTTTTTTTTTTTTTTTTTTTTATATATATATATATATTTATGTAATATAATATTTTACCGGACTTAATTTTGTACTGGAGTTCATTAGAGCAGTCAGAGAAGATGAGGGTTTGAGAGCGACACGGAGACAGAGACGGATATCAGCCTGATTGTAATTATTACTGTACAATCAACATCACACTGCCGCCCGCTGCAATCATCCACGCCGCCGCCGCCATTCAGCGTCTCCTAAGCGCTTCTTTTACAACATCCAATTACTTCTCGTGCGGAAACACAAACACGCAGCGAGACTGCATAATGAGAGCCCGTCGTGTCCGCCGCGAAGCGACAGGATCATTAAAGCGCGTTCGGTGCGAGACTTGCCGGGTATATTTTGACCGGGACGAATTTTCCCCGCGGTACGGATGTTTCATAACGATGAACCGTTTGCATAATTTGCAGAACTAACGGCTGGTCCATACGATCGTCAAGCCCGGGAGATCGATGAGATCCCGGCATATCCGTGGCGCGTCGCGTCGCCGTGTGAGCCGGAGACGACTCCCTCGTCCCGAACCTGCTTGACGACCGGCGCTCGTCCGAGCACGTGGAGACGAAGCCGTCGCGCCCCGCTCGCTCCAGAGCTGAGAGCTGAAACGCGTCTTAGGCCGATCGCGACCCCTCAAGGCTGTCTACTAGGCCAGGAAAGTTTTGCCAGACGACGTCGATGCTTGTGTAGCTAGCTTGTCTTGTTAGCTTGTCTTGATGATGCTTTTTTGACATCTTTCCAACATGGATGCTCATATGTGTAGTTTTGTTGTTGTTGTTTTTGTTATTGTTTTTGTTTGCCAGCCAGAGCGCCTTTTGTACTTGAATAACAGCGTCACGCGTGACTGTAACAATCACGCCGCTCTTCCCAGTCCTAGCCAGTATTGGCCGAGTCTGTAATATAAGTCTGGATAAGCCTCGGATTTGTCTCTTGTTTACAGCATCAGATCTAATTTGCATATAATTGACTACGTCTGACTTCAAATGTCATTTGGTGGCTGAAATCCCAGTGTCCGTGGCTTAGTCGGCCGCTTCCGTGAACGTTAGAAGAGTCCGAAAAGGCATTAACTGCCAGGCAGCCGGAGCTTTTATTTACCCCACGCTGCCGAGCGTCTGCTAAAAGCACACAGCATCTGAATAAACCCGAGCGAGTCGCGCCCGTGAGGTCACCCCGGCACGATTTTTCCGAGCCAGAACAAAGAACCCGAGCCGTCACAGATGTTATACGTGTTATTTTTCTCCTCGTCACCTCCTCCCCCTCACATATGTTCCGTTTCTGTAGGTTAGTTACAGCTCGTTAAGAAAGAAAGAAAGAAATGAAATAAACAGCACTGCTATTCTCAGACTCTGAGGTGGAGAATTGTGATGTTCGGACTCCTTTTTTTTTTTTTCTCTTTCTTTCTCTCTCTCTCTTTCCGGGGTTTGTTCTGCGTAATAAATGACGCAGGAGCCTAAAGCGTGCTCCTGTTCTGTTTTAAACTCCCATGAGAAGTCAGCAGCCGTGCGTTGTGTTGATGTCATAAGGGCGCATCGATATTGCTAGGGCATGTTACCGTGGCGTTTAATAAATACAACAGCTTATTTTCGAGAATCGAGAAATCCGACGTAGAAGTAAACGCTGAACTCGCACTTCCAGAACGCGGTACGGTCGCTCAGGGTTACGCCAGAGGCTCAGCTCGGCTAGTCGGCGAACTAGCACATGACGAGCACGGTTAGCATGAAACAGTACGGTTGCTCAGGGTTATGCCAGAGACTCGGCTCGGCTAGGCTAGTCGGCAAGCTAGCACATGACGAGCACGACGTTAGCATGAAACAGTACAGTCGCTCAGGGTTACGCCAGAGACTCGGCTCGGCTAGTCGGCGAGCTAGCACATGACGAGCACGGTTAGCATGAAACAGTACGGTCGCTCAGGGTTACGCCAGAGACTCTGCTCGGCTAGGCTAGTCGGCGAGCTAGCACATGACGAGCACGACGTTAGCATGAAAATTGAAGCTTTGACTTGGGTGTCTACAATTTCAGAAGCGAGAGTAAAAGCAAATACAGATCAAAGAAGGCAATAATCGGGAAACGTTTCTAGCTAAGCTCCGTACTGATCTCAGTCGAACCGTTTGACATTTTCTGATTTTATAGCGAGCATCGTTCTGATTTTATAGCGTGACGCGACGTCCCGCAGAACCCGCCTCGCAAAGGCCTCAGGAAGACCCGTGATTGCAATCTGACAAACCGCACGGCCTCGTAATCGAGCGTCCGTCACCTGGGCTCGGCGTCGGTCACGCTCTCGGGAGTCGGGGTAGACAGAGCGCTGCCAGTCGGATTTTGCTTTGAAAATTAATGAGCTGCCACGCCGGCTGACGCGCTGTTATCTCAACACTTCCTTTTGTTTGCTGCGGCGTGTATCGGCGGGAAGTCAGAGCTCAGGAAGTGGCACGTCAGGGACGGGGGGAGAAAAGAGCCTTTTAAAAGAAAAGCAAACTTATTGTAGAAGGTAGAAGCGACTGGAGTTTGGAAAACTCTCCTAATGAGCCCTTATTGGCGCTTCTGGATATCCTCGCAGGTTTCTTCCTACACCGTGAGCGCGCCTTTGATGGCTCGAATATACGATTCTAAAAGCCGAGCGTTAAAGATGGAACATAAAGCACCGAGTGCGTGTGCATCCACCGGAGCTACTTAATTACCAGCCAATAGCGGAGCTAATTTATTCCCTCCTGCTCGCTCTGGGGACCACGGTCGTGTTTATACACTTAATCATCGACGGTGGAGTCTCATACGCACGCAGCCCGATGAGGCGAGGAGTAGTTCACGCAGTTCCTGGCCCCGGGAGTCGCACCTTCGAGGGCCTCATGGGTTTTCCCGGGTGTACGTTCTCGACAGACCGTACCGAGTGTCACGCTGATGTTCCTGCTCCCCCGTGTCCCGGTCTCCCATACCTCAGCATAAAAAAAAAAATACTTTTTCACCCTGAGGAAGCGTCGGAACTGCGAAATCGTTTTTAACGCGCCGGGCGTTATGTAACCGTGCAGGGTTTCTTCAGAGGCTGGAGAGTTTTCCTGTTCGGTACTAGTGGGGAAACTCGTCACCGTGACTCCGACTAGCTCCGAAAGAAAGCGTCCGGGCATTCCCGAACAAAACGTTTTCGACGTAGACGTAATTCTACAGCTGTTTTACGACTCGGGTCGTCTTGAACGTCCGGCGTGACTTGAAGTCGGACGCATACGGTCAATAAATACGTACATTTTATATATATATATATATAAGTAGAAAAACATTAATAATTTAGTAGCTTATTCTTTTCAACAGTGTTTTTGAGGACGAGCAGACACGTATTCATTTTGTAAACACACGACGAGTGTTCAAAGCCCGGGGAGAAAAAAAAAAGCCAGCGATGATAAAAAAATAAACAAATAAACAAGAAAGAAAATCCATTCGGGTTCTTGGCTGAAATTCCGCTCCGTTGTGTGAAAACCGACGTGTGAATCTCCAAACACGAAAGGTGTTGGCGTCCTGTTTCCTGTGTGGATGTGAAGGAAGTGTCAGCCACAGCGTGCTTGCGCTGGCCGCTGAAGTGCGTCTCCTGTTCCGCCACAGGGCCGTCCTCTGCCCCCCCCCCCCCGAGCCTGGCGTCGTCTCCATTCCTAAGCCTTAAAAACTGCCCCCTCCGAACCCCTTTCGTAAGCCAGCAAAAGAACTCGGTGTCATCATTTCCGTGTTTGTTTTTGCTTGAGGAACATGGTTGGGGAATATTAGCAGGCCTCTAGTGTTATTTTCTTTGTTCTGTCTTTTCTTTCTCTCTCTCTCTTTCTCAGTCTGTCTCTCAGCCACTGCAGTAAATGATTCAACAGCAGTGTATCCGGTAGTTTTATTCTCTCTCTCTCTCTCTCTCACACACACACACACACACACACACACACACACACACACACACACACTGAGGCTCGCAGGAACTAGAAACAGGATTGTTTTATATTGAATTTCATCCTTATTGTCTCACACGATAGAGATGTCTCGGAACACATGAAGGAAACCTTCATGTGACGGGGAAAGTTCTGCGTTCTTGGCAGCTTTTGCTCTGGACTTTAATATTTGATGTAATATTTGGAAAAAAAGTCTCGTGCGCTTGTGTTACGCGTGTTACATTGTGTTGTGTGTCTTCTCTGGTTTAAAAAAAAAAAAAAAAAAAGGCGGATGAATTAATCGACATCTGAATCCGTAACGATGGACAGTTGTGTAGGCGTATTAAACTCTCCGATAGGGCCGGGACGATACATCGATACGGTGATAAATGATTACGTGATACATTTTTGTGAGATATCGTCGGTACGGTGAGGTTTGATTTTGAATAAGTGTAATTGGTACCGGCGTTAAAGGAAAGTACCGTCAGACTCGGTTCGGCGTTTTTGTTTTGTTTTCTGTTTATTCGAGGACCGTCTTGCGGACGGTTTGTCCGCTAAATTGTATATCGCGATGCGCGTCGTGTACCGTAGAAATGCCCTCAAGTATCGCGATGGTATATTTTTGTCATGTCGTCCGGCCCTACTCTCCGATATCAGCCGATACACACGCCGGAAGCCCCGCCCCCTCTCTTCCATCTCATATTGACGACGATGTGGCGAGTCTCGACTCGACTTTCCCGCCCGAAAGATGGTCAAATGCGGTGGACCTAGCGTTTCGAGTTCACCGACGAGGAGAAATTAAATGGAAGTTCATCTTCTCAGGATTAACGTCGTCTTCAAGGTCGGTCGGCGTGCGTCTGCGCATCCGTATCTCAGGTACGCGGAAGACGGCGGATCGCACGTTCCGACGAGCGTGCGACGCCGAGCCGCGACGTGACACGAGCGAGAGTTAAGGAAGACGCGACTGTCTGGCTCGACGTGTCTCGGGGGAATCACGGTAGTCGCTGTGATCTGATAGGAAAGGGTTTCTGGGTATGATCGGACAAGGGATTAAAATTTTTTTTTTAAATTGTAGAAGACGGGGCAAAACAGTTAAATGTTAGGACGTTTGACGGGGAACGAGATCTCCTGGGAAATGGGGAAAAAAGCGAGGAGCCGTCGGACGTCCGCGCTGAAACGAGCGACGCTCGAAACGCTAGATAAATTCAACAAATCCAGCGTTGTTGTTTTTTTTTTGTTTGTTTGTTTGTTTTGTTTTTGAGACGTTTGTGTAGAAAAATCTGGTTTATTTTATTTATTTTCAGTTCCACGACGACTGCCGTAGCGCTCGTTTCCAAACAATGTGGTGGATTTCCCAACACACCGAGCTATTTTCATATCCCGAGCTCTCACGGTCTAGTGGCCATAGAAAATATCACTCTGTGTGTGTATGTGTGTGTGTGTGTGTGTGTGTTGAATGAGAGTGAGGCGCTTTTTTTTTTTTTTTTTTTTTTTTTTTGCATTGTTTCATTTCTCTTTCCGAGGTGTGAAATTTTAATGGAATAGTCTAGCTCGGGGAAGGCTAATGGCTTTCTCACTCGCACTTAAACAAGCCTTTTTGTGTGTGTGTGAATGTGTGTGTGTGTGTGTGCCTTAAAGGTTTGCTCATCATTTTGCAATGGTGACTTTACTTAATGTACTCACATGCATAAAAAAAAAAAAAAAGTGCAGCGAGTATTCCGCCTTTTCCATCTCCATAAATTACGGCGCGGGGGACGTGGCGATGGGTGTAATAGCTTCTGACAGACGGCCATTTGCTCTCGCAGCCTCGTAAAAGTGTGCGGTGACTTTAAATTGATTTTCCTTGTTTTCCCTTTCATTGGGCGGAGCGGCTTACACTCGCGAGACTCTGAAGTTCTTTTTGATCACATCCAGCAGTTCCATCGCTCCGCCGTCACGTGACGCCCGGGAAGCGTTCATCATCGGCACGGTCGCGCTACGTCTTTCCGTCCGGAACGCTAAGGCGTCGTTGGCGTGTAAGACACGTCGGTACGTACATAATAACTCAACATGACATTTTTTGTTTGTTTGTTTGTTTGTTTATTTATTGTTTGGTTCTTTTTTTTCCCCTCACAGAGCACCGACTTTGAACGAAAAAAAAAGTAAACGTGCTAGATTTTGTCATTTCAGAAAAGGTACGGACACTGATCCCGCCTCCATCCTTAAGCGTAACCTTCGTATCTTCTCATATGACATCGTTAAATTGTTTAAAAGAAAAAAAGCTAGCTGAAGTTACCAGTAACGCTTTCTCTCTCTGAAGGGAGTATGATTATCAAATTCTGGATTCTGATTGGTCAGAACATGTTAGTTCATTTTCCATAGCAGCAGCTCTGACAGTAGCGCACTGTTTATATAACGCGCACGTCGTAACACGTTAGCGTTTCTATAGTAACAGCTCATTCACAGGGACTTGTATGCGTCCGCTCCTCAAACATAGATTTTAAAAAAGCGTGGAATTGTTGATATGGTGAAGGGTTTTTTTGTGTGTGTGTGTGTAAGGAGATGTTTACGTGACATTTACGGAAGGAGTCTCCGCTATCTGAGGTAAAGCAACAACGTATAAAGCTGAAACCGGGACCGACGCGCTTCGTGGACGTTCCTCGACATTAACTGTAAACTGATCGTTCACTTGAATTACGGATAAACGAATCGTTGCGGTGTACGGGAATAAAACGCGTCCGAACTTCCTGTCATGGGGAAAATAATCACGCGTAATGGACGCGTTAGAACACGTCACGAATGTTCACAGTTCGTCATAAAGAAGTTAGCTGGAGAACTATTGAATGACTGCTCGTCGTGATGACGAATCGATTCGTTGGTGTTCGATTCGATTCACTCCGGTACACGATGCAGTGAATCGATTCAGCGACTCGAGTCGTGTAAGATCCTTTTTCAGCGGGTTTAAATATTTCGAAGACGACTTTGATATTTCTCAGACGTATCGGTGTATTACCGACGTCGGCCTCGTGCATCATGACCGTCATCCGAGACTCTCGCACGCTCTAGAGGCACCGAATCGATTAGAACTGAATCTTTTTTGTTTAATTTCTTTCCGATTTAAAACCGATTTTTGTCCAATTCAGCCTAAATTTTATTTGTAAGATGGATGCGGTTGCTTTGGGATGACTTTCTAATCGATGTATTGGGAAAATATTAACCGTTACACCACTGTCTGCTGGTAACGATGTGCAGTAGCATCAGTTCCTTTTCTAATTCATGAAGAGTGCTTTATTATGCATTATTATTTTAGTTACAGCGAGGTTTTTAAAGCACTGGATAATGTATTGCAATATCGTAATCTTAACGTCTCATCGACGTATCTTATCGTCCGGTCCGATAAGACGTCCGATCATCCGCGTCGGACGTTCGGAAGGTCGGCGTTATTGTGAGCGCTCGCTTTTGAGCAGAAGGACGACGGAGCGTCCGTACCCGCAGTATCTGCGAGCCGATCTGATCTGTTGTTCTCCGGATCGGGACGGCTGGTTAAAATGCAGGTGAACACACCGACTCCGGCTCGGCTGGAGTCTACAGGGGATTCCGGCGAAAGGTCATCTAAATGGAGCTCGGATCGGTAGAGCCACACGGCCGAGCCCGAGCCAGTCAGCGAAGTGCAGCCAAGAGGCTTCGCGTGACACAGAAATAAAGAGCGAGTTCCACACGGCGAGACAAAAGCAGGCCAATTCCTTCACGAACTCAAATCCTGCTGCTCCGATGTGCCGCTATGTAAATGTTACCCGCTTAGAGAGTTTAAAATCCGTGCGCTGCGATGCCGAACTCTTTAAATCGCCCTCACCTGTGAATCGGGGGCGCAGCAGTACGCCGGTAATTGGACTTCGTTATGATGCACAAGTAATATTTTGCCATGCTTATTCATTCTTACATTTTTGCTTAGAGCTTTTTAAAGCTCTTGGGGCAAACCTCAAAGGTTTCTCCTTCTCTCGATCAGCCAATGACGGCACGCTATACAGTACGCTTCAGTTTAGCGTCCAGTCAAGTTCATCGGTTTAGCTAATTTGCTAACGTTAGCCGGGTCAGCCTGCTTTCTTCGCCGATGCCGGGTTAGACTAGCATCGGCTGCAGTAGCTAACGTAGTCAAATTCCAATTTATAGTAATTATTAACACACGTTCAGGCAGAACGGCGTAGTTGCTATAGAGAGAGAGTCTAATTTCACATGGAAATGTGGGATTTAGCTTCGTTAAGCTAAAACTTTAGCATTTTTATATATATATATATATATTTCTTGATCACTTTTTGACTTTCGCTTGAGTACTTTCTTTCTTTCTTTCTTTCTTTCTTTATTGCTTAACACGTTGTCCGAAATGCCCCGTACTCACTGTTCCCTACAGAGGGCATTATGGGCTCTAGGCTATAGGGTTTGGACGCTAACCTACTGCAGAGCATTGTGGGATTTCAGGGGTGTTCCGGACGCTCCATTCCGTTCTGTAACGAGTGAATTAACTGCTGTTCTTGGACAACCTACACTCATATATAATGTATTTTTTATATATATATATATATATATATACACACACACACACACAGAGTACATAAACCGGTGCTATTAAGCGCCGTGCATTTCATAAGTCAGTCATTATAACAACGTGTATAATTCCTTATAAAGTGGTTATAATGCGTGTTTATAGGTCATCGTAGCCTTCGTTTTCTCCATCGGAAGCGTTACGGAGTGATTCTGTCGATTTTCGGAAGAGAAAAACGTACGTTTTGAGACGTACGGAATAACGGACGACGCGAAACCGCGAAAGTGACTTGATAATATCTGCATGTTCGTCTGTGGTGTTTCGATCGCATGCAGATCAGTGTGATTTCACGCCAGGCGTCCGTACTGTAGATGGAGCGCAATAAATGATTGAACATATCGAACTTGAGAATAAGTAAGTAAATAAATAAATAAATAAACAGTCGAATATTCCTCTGTTGTGCCAAATGTCTTTGGCCACCGTCCACGAAAGAGTGCCGGTCGTTTATCATTTACGATCTCCCCGGGCTATACGTTTCGAGCCCCCGTGACTTTTCGATTGCCTGCAAATGAAGCGTAAGATAAACGATTCGCCAGGCAGTTAGGAGAATTTGTTAAAACGGCGTACGGGAGAAACGCTTCCGCTGGATCCTCGGACTTGAGATTGAGCGTTGAATTTTTAAACAGGATGAAATTAGTATGCTCCGTGAACTGCGCGACTGGCTCCGGGGTGCACTGTTCGACTGAAGCTAAGAGTTAAAAAAATAAATAAATAAATAAAAGAAAAATAAAATAATATTGCACCAGCCACGAACGGTCGTGTGTGCACGTTTAGGTGTGGAACACTCTGTCGAAGGTGAGCTGTTTTGGATAATAGCTTTCCTTGCTGTAGGGGAAGCACGAATAACTCCTACATTCTTCATCCTGCCCGCGTGCAGCTCGGGGTAGCGCAACCCGAGAGCCGAATCGCGGCCCACGCCTCGCCTTCCTCCCGATCCGCTCGTTCCCGACGTTCCGACACGGCCGAATTAGCGGGGTTACGCTAGATTTTTATCATCAAAGGGAATTAGCGACTGTAAATGGAAGCAGAAAGCGTTTCCCCTGGGCTTTCTCTCTACCCTGTTTTAATCAGAACTCGCTTCCTGCGCGCTGATGAAATGAGCTGCGGGAGTGACGTGACCACTTTTAGCGGTGTCTCTCTCTCTCTCGCTCTGTCTGGTTCTTTTTCCGTCCTCCTTTTTTCTCTGCAGCCCGCTTGCAAAAAGACCAGAGCGGACTAGCAACCTGACGCTACTTTTATTATCTGAATAAAGAGTCTTTATTTCAAGGAATGGGACTGAGATGAGATCCGCTTATTATTATGCGTCAGCGTGGCGAAACTAACCCTTTCACGTGCCGTAACTCTCTGTAAGATCCTCACGGCTAGTCGGCGTCCTGTCATTGGCTAAGCGGCGGTCTCGCCCGCAGCGAACAAACATATATATATACGCCTCTTCTTATTGTAGAGAGAAATCGAAGTCGTCGAACAAAGTTCGCTAGATAAACTTGTCCGTTATAGGCGGCTCTTCAGTAAGAGCGTGACCTAGCGTTAGCTCGCTAGTTTCTTGTTGTTGATTTTGGACACGTTGTCCATTTGATCTGTTTACAGTCGCATTGTGAATCGTCCTGGAAACAACCTAGTCCCTGTTTGTACTTGCGTTACAGCAGCAGTAAACGGTCGTTCCTTCACCAGCGTCTCTTTCTTTCTTTTTGGCGCAGCTAACAAGACGAAACAAGAAAACTACGAAGCGTAAAGTCCTGAAGAGGTCGGAAAATGTCACGTTTTCCAGCTTTACCGTTGCAAAAACACTTGAACTGGAGACTCCTTACTGAAAATTTGAACACGATCACTAGTCAGTTTTCAGTTACGTTACAGCTGCTGTAAACAGACGTTCCTTCACCAGACGCTCCTCAAGTTCGTAAGATATTACCGAGTAACCGCCGAGCGTAGACTCCTCGGTCACGAAGATGTTGGACAACTTGAAGTCACAGCTTTACTAAGACGAAACACTGACACTGAAGACTCCTTACAGAAAACGTACGTCAACGATTACAGCGTTTTCTGTGTAGACACGATGACCAATCAGATTAGAGAATTCAACACGACTGTAGTATGGAATAAGGGTGTGTGTGTGTATGTGTATATATATATATATATATATATATATATATATATATATATATATATATATATATATATATATATATATAAAAAATGCAGCGCTCAGAGTTTTATCCTCTCAGATCAAGCTTAATGATCAGAGAAGAGTTTTAATTTCCTCGGACTCGGAGTTGCAGCTTCAGCCTGACTGGCTGCCGTATTGATCCATCAGTCAGCGTTGAGTTTCTTTGTCTGTGACCCTCGAGGGAATAAGATGATTTCAGTCATCCTGTTTAACTGATCCGTCTGCCTTTATTCAGCATAACCTTGAGAAGCGCCTGTCATCTGAACTGCCCAAGGCTCGTCCACGTCCGAGCGCACGCTTTTGTTTGGGAAGGCAAAATGAGCAATAACAGCAGGCTGGCTAATTTTTGACCTTCTGCTCGGGATCGTCAGTAGATGAAGAATAAAAACGAACGTCTAAGGAGGATGTTTACGGTTGCAGTCAAACCCCGCAGTGCAAATCGGGTTTATTGTCCAAACGTACAGACTTCCGGCTGTTCGCGATGATCGGATCAAACAAAAGCCACTGGAATGGTTCGACGCCGCGGACGTTTCAAGTGGTTCCAACAAATTCGACTGAAAACGCAACTTATAATGACGTCGCCGGTTTCAAAATTATTCACCCCCCCCGACCCTTCCCGAATAGAATCCCTCACAACAGCACAAGTGTGCAGAACAGAACAAGTGTGCTTGTCTCAAGCACACCTCATGCTAAACTAATCGAGAGTGCGCTTGAGCTGGAACACATGAAATACCTGAACTGGCTAGGGGTAGAAAGGCTATGAAATACCCGGACGGGGCAGAAAAAGGAGGCTGTCGACGGCTGCGAGCAGATTTCTGAGAAGGCAGGTTGTGAAAAACCCTCGAGCGACCGCAGAAGACCTGCAGCAAGACTCGGTGTAACAGGCGCTGAGGTTTCAGCGAGAACGGTAAGGCGCGTACTAAACGCAGAAGGTTTCCGTGGCAGAACTCCAAGACGTTCACTGCTACTGACCCAAAAGCACAAGAAAAGTCGCCTCAAAATCATATAAATAATGCGGAGAAGTTTTGGGATTCTGTTCTGTGGAGCGATGGAGCAAAACTGGAACTTTTCAGCACGATGGATCGGCGGTACGTCTGGAGGAAGAAGAATGAAGGAAGAACGCTCCGTGCGCAGTCGAGCATGGTGGGGGCTCGGTGATGCTCTGCGGCTGCTCTGCATCCTCTGACACTGGAATCCTGCAGCGTGTGGAAGGCGAGATGGATTCACTGAAGTATCAGGAAATCCTAGGAGAAAACATCATGTCGTTTGTGAAGAAGCTGAAGCTTGGGCGTCCCTGGACCTTCCAACTGGACAATCACCCGACGCGTACCTCAAATTCCACCAAGCCTTGGCTGCAGAAGAATTTCTGGAAGATTCTCCAGGGCCGTCTCAGTCACCTGACTCGAACCCCATAGAAAATCTCCGGTGGGATTTGAAGAAGGCGGCCGCAGCACGCAAACCCGAGAATATTACCGAACCGGACGCCGTCGCTCACGAGGAACGGGCGAAGATTCCTCAGGAACGCTACAGCAAAAGGAGCTCCACTAAGTACTGAAGATGCTCGCCATGAAGGGGGTGAATAATTTCGAGACCGGAGACGTCATTATAAGTTGCGTTTTCGGTTGAATCTCTGGAAACCACTCGAGACGTCCGCCGTGTCGAACTATTTCAGTCGCTTTTGTTTGATTTGTTCATCGCAAACGAACCGGATTTAGGTTTTTTCGTCCTCCTGTACATCTTCGTGCGGAGCGTTACTCCACGGCGATCGCCTCTGGACGTTGAAGCGCACGTTTGGAGTCGTAATCGTAAAATATGATCATAAATCTATCACCGTTTCATGTAGCTCTCTCTTCTAATCTGGTCTTCCTTTTAAATTCGCTGTTGGCTGCTACATGCACATCATGTCTTTGATTTCTCTCTCCCTCCACACACACACACACACACACACACACACACACACACCTGGCAGAGTGACTAAGAGATTTGCATCCTTTATTTCACTCTGCCAGCATGTCTCGGATGATTTCCCTTTAAGTCGAACCTTCTTTTCTTTTCAGCAGCTTCACAGACAGGAAAAGCCTCGCCGTAAACGTCTCTGTACCGCGACGAGACACGACCGTGCTCAGAAAGCGCCGATGAGTTTTCTAGAACCGCGGCTGGTCGCAACTGCAGCAGCCCGTCGCAGGTTTACACGGATGCCTCCGTCCTAATACGTCGTAGCGACGATGTTCCGTTTAGAAACGGTGTCCAGTGTTTACTGAACGTTCATGGAAGGAGTCTCCAGTTTCAGAAGTCAGGCTCTAGATGGGAGCGTCCGGACCGGCTGCGGTTTCTCGCTTACGTGACGATCAACTTTGCGCCGACCATTTATTTATTTATTTATCTATCTATCTATCTATCTGTTTATTTATTTATTTATTTTACTCCTCACTTAACATAAGAGTTCGAACCCGCTACACGTCGTCTTGTTCACACGTCGGATTGCGTTTATTAGACTTGGTTTCGTCCTGGGGTGTGAAAACTTTTTTTTTTTTTTTTTTTCTCTTTTAAATTCATTCTCTTAAAGGAATTTATTTCGGATTAAAAGGCATTTTAAGATGATCGCCTTGCAGGGACGTCTTAAGAAGGGGGGAAAAAAACAAACCAACCCCCAACGCCAGTAGGATTCGTCTTACGGTGTATATATATTTCAGTTTAGTTAAATATTTGACACAATCATCTTCTATACTAAATGATGATGCTTCTCTTCTTTTTTTTTCTTTTTCTTTTTGCACGTTATGTTTAACTGCGAACAATACATGGCGGCATCTCCATAACGTTAGCGCGGTGGTGTTTGTACGGAGAGCGCCGCGCTCCTCCGTCGTCCTCCTCGTATGTTTTCAGTCTAAACTCGAATGTCAGTCGTTCACGGCGGCGGCGCTCCACACACACTCACGCACACACACACACGGTGATTTATCTGTTACTGGCGTTAACGTGATGGCAGACATGCCCTCGCTGGCCTCTTTGTCACGCCGCACGCGGCGTCCCAGCGGGCGAGCGGCGTGTCCGGGTGCCCGAGTCGGGCTGACGTGACCAACCAGCCAGAAAATCAGCAGTGGCGCGGCCCAAATGCCCACTGACAGCTCTTCATGCTCGGCGTCCTTCGTTCCAGCCGCTCGCAGCACCTCTGCACACTCTGGCTCGCCCATTTATCTCTCGCTCTCCCCACACACACACTGTAACGAGCCTGTCCTACACTCCTCGTCACCTCCTCTGATTGATTGATTTTATTAACGGAGGAGATTCATGTTCTCTCTGCCAGGGTGTTCTCCGTGTGTGTGTGTGTGTAGCGTGGATATAAGGTGTTGGCTAATGTATTAACAGATATTACAAGCTTTTATGTAACATGACATCCATATCCATAACACATTATGAAGCGTAAGTATAACGTGTCGGGTTACATGATGCCTTATAATAAGTGTTCGTGCAGGAATAACACAATCTGAAGCATAAGGTGTTGTGTGTATGACCAGGATATTATTATAAAAGGACTTTATAAACTTCTCCGATCTCGGACATCGCGACGCTTTATATGTTATAGTAGTGATATCAGTGCGCCGGAAGTACGCTGGATTTTATATTTATCCGATCGGGTTTTATTTCAAAGACGCCTTTGGAAAGTTTAGGAAATGGGTGTTTGCAGACTCGTGTTGCATCTTTTTGGCTGTAAAAGCAAAGAAACAACAACAACAACAACAAAAAACGAATTAGTTCATTTAATACCCACAGATCCCACTCAGAAAAAAAAATCTATCTTTCTTTATTTCAACGTCTACAGTGATATTGTATACGGTACTTTTATTATTATTATTATTTTTTTTTATCCGTAAATATATTAGGGGAAATTGTAATGGCACTCAAAGCGTGAAATTGGTTGTGGCGGCCCGCGCGAGTGAAATATAGACGCGTGTGGCTGCGGTGTGTTTCATCCTTTCCTTCAAAGGGATTCGAGTTTAGAATGGCAAAGGAAGAAAGAGAATAAAAAAAATAAAAAAAAAAGATATGCGGCTGTAGGAATGAAAAGGCACCGGAACGCACGCGAGCACGTGCTTGTATGCGTGTGCAGGTGTAGGTATCTCTTTGCAGCTGCTTGCTGCGGTGGCGGTAAAGCCATTGTTACTTAGGAAGAAGAGGCAAAACAACAAAGCAGGTGCTATCGCTCGCTCCCACGCACTGCCTCTTCTCGTTTGTTTGGCGTTTTTATTTTCAGGAGGCTAATGCGATAAGAGCTCCGGCACGTGCCGTACCGCATGCCTGAGTCACACAGACACGGAGAGAGAGAGAGAGAGTGAGAGAGAGAGAGAGAGAGAGAGAGAGACAGCAAGCAAGCACTCGCCCTAATTTCCTTTAGTGTCCACTTCTCTCAGTTATTCATGCAAACCTGCAGAATCCTGCGCTATTGATGATAACTGCTGTATCTTAGATGCTAAGCTGCTCTGTGACTACGTTCACTTTAATACAGGATGTGGCACAGATCCAGTTATTTATTTATTTGTTTGTTTATTTATTTATTTTAAAGACCCGAGTGATATCCAGAACCGCCAACAGGTCCCACCTATCGCGATGAGTCAGACCAAGTCGGACGATTTAAACGTCCGAGAGAAAATGACGCGTCTGCGGCTTTAAGATTTTTAATCTCGCGTACGTTTTTACTGAAACGTGTCCGGATCAGACCGACGACTGAACAAACGCACGAAATTTCCCCAAACGCGCCCCGTCCGTGCTCACCGAAGAGATAAAGTCGCGAATGCATTCTAAGTTAAGAAAATTAAAGGTGTGATTGTCAGTGTTTTTCCTTTCTTACTAGTAATAATAATAATAATAATAATAATAGTGGTAGTAGTAGTAGTAGTATAGGCCATCGTCTCAGAACGAGAGTCTGGAAACCCAGTGTGTTCTTCTGTCCGGAATACTTGTTTGTCTTTGGTTTATCTTCTCGTCAGTCATTTCACAGACGCGTCCTCGACGCCCCTTCACATCTCGCCGTCTCCTGTTTCTCAACAGCACTCTACCTCAAATGTTAGGCTGTCGATCGCAGGTGTTCTGGAAAAACAGTCCGTATCGATCGCCGGGTTTCCGTTTACTCTGAAAGCGTCGTCGTCGTCACGGGAACGATGATGCACTTGATGGTGAAGAAAATCGAGGAGCACTCGGCAAAAAATAAAAAAATTAATAAAACCTGGATCGTGCTCCGAAATCATCTGGACGAGATGAAAGCCTGGAGCGTTCGCCCGGAGCTTCTTCGATACGGTAGTAAACACGATGGATGACGGATGAATGCACGTGTTTTGAGTACGTGTGTGCGCGCGTGTTTTTTGGGTAGACATGCTGAAAAATGGCGTCGGTTAAAGTTGTAAATGACATTCTCGGCAACGAAAGGATTTTTCAGTTCTCGATGGCCTGAAATACGTATTTCGAATTCCAAATGCAATCTGCTTTAGGTATTTGTTTCTTCTTCGCTTTAGTCATAAAACCGAGTCCATCAGCGACCTAATAATAAAAAAAAAAAAAACCCCAGATATTCATCCAATAAGATGCGTGATTTGGCTTGATCTTCATGGCGCCGGGAAATCCAGCAGCTACGTTAATCATTCTTTGAGCAGACGACGTTAGAGGGTTCTTACCGCGGTTATCGTTTAAAAAAAGCTCAGCTGAGCCGTGGTTATTTACAATCGATGGTGGAGGGGAGGGGAAAGAAAAAAAAAAAACCCAACGTAGCCAGGGTGTGTCCGAGAGGAAATCTCCAGCGCGATAACGCGAGAGTCCGACGAGAAGACGCGCGCTAGATATGATCCGTTAGCGCTGTTTTGGAAACTTACAGGAACCAGATCTGGTTTGTTTCCGTTCCATATAATACGTTGGTATACCCTTTACACCACAGCTTCTCGATTCTGATTGGTCAGGGGGTGTCGATGTTGCTCGTTCTTTGTAACGTTTCGATACGTCGGCCCGTTTAGAGGGACTCGTACAGCGCTCGGACGCCCCACGTAACTGCCCGGTCTGTTGTTCCGAGAGGAGATGTTGATCTCATTCCGTTTATGGAAGGAGTCTCCAGTGTCAGGGCATGGGTGACGGGTGATGAGTGTCCGAATCCAGCCTGAAGCTGCAGTCTGATCTGAAAGTGCAAAAACAACTTCTACGAGCACTTCATCGCATTCCTGCTGCCGGTGCACGGTGGTATAACTGTTGTCATGACAACAGACTGCCCAGGTTTCATTCTGGACTGTAAAATTGGGGGGGGGGGAAGTGAAGTTATTACTTCACCGCTGAGGACAAGTGCTTAGAGATGATTGGCATTTCGTTCGAGGCTATCAGACAAACAAATTGCAAAGAAGTCGTGCATTTCCTCGACGCAAGGAGGCAGTTCTTTAACATTTTATTCATTTTTATGTTCATTTTCCCATTTTCTCACAATTTGGTAATTTACCTCTTCAGGGTTGCCATGGTGGCAGTTTTCGGGACATATTTCGGGTCGTTTTGGAACAAGATTACTGGTTTAAAAAAAACAATCCTGCAAGTGAGACGGTATAAAAATTTTTTTTTAAAAGTCCGCGCTCACGAAGTTCTTGTTTTCGAGCAAATACTGTCGTCGATCATTTTCCTATGACGTCGCAACACGGGGTGTATTATTCCTTAATCATGGAACTGTAAACAATAACCTAAATTCGGGGGACCCGTAAGAAACAGCCAGGTGTAACTTGTGATTAATGACGTCTCGGTTAGCATCGCTCGTTTCTACGCTGTTAGCATCGTTCCCCCAAACCGCACGTGTACCGTATCGGCTGATCTCGCGCCCCACCGCTCTCTAAAGCGCCCTCCCCGCGTCCGAAACGTCCTGTCCGACCCCCTGAGGATTTTTCCGCGTCCCCGCCGTATTCATCATCGAGTTCCCCCGTTGTTCCCTCGCACGTTCGTCTTTTATTCCTCCCGTCGACCACGTATCGTGCGCCGCCGTGTTCCCCGCAATCCGCTCGAGTTTTTTTTTTTTGAAGAAATCGAATCATTCATCATAATATAACCTTAAGAAACGTGAAGGAGGGACGATGGACGCAAACGATAATGGCCAATTATCCACGGACGGCAATCAGGAGCGCGGCGCAGAGCCGTAGAGGGGAATTAATGCTAACAGTGTGAATTGCTCTTGGGCGAAGGAGTTAGCGAGGAGGAACGGGCTAGCGCTTTAATTAAATTCCGGGCGGGGGGGAAAAAAAAAAAAAAAAAACACCCCTTCCTATCAAATCGCATCGCTTTTCAATATCGCCTAGTTTACCTCCGGGAAGTACGAGCACCGTTAGCGGTATTCAAAACTCGTCCTTTCTAGGAAGCCCTTATGAGTACAGTAATAAAACGTTATAACGCGCTCATAAGACGTTACAGTACCTTTTCATAAGGCTAATTAAGACTCCTTTCTTATCTTGTAGTATTAGATGTTACGAACACTACTCAGAACGCATTCTCTTAACAGGTCATAACGCATTATAATGCTCTATGCTTTACTGGTAGGCTTTTTTTTTAAAAATTTTTTTTAGTATTGCCAAGGTAATATGTCATGGACGCTACTATGTTAACAATTCAAAGTCGTACGCGGCCTCGTAAGGGATTATGACGGCTTTCGGAACACCTCAGAAACGCGTCGTAACGTGTCATGGACGTATTCATAGGACGGTATACGTACGTGTTTGCCAGTAAGTCTTAAACTTCCTGTACCTTTTCCTGAGAATTGTCCGTCGTCGTCAGCGCACTGTTACGAACACTACTTATAATGCATTCTGGTGACAGGTCATAACGTATTATAATGCGCTACGCAGGATTGGTAGGATTGTGTATTGTTTTTTTTACGTTTTACGAACATCACTTGGTTATAATAACGGCGTAAGAAAGGTGGCTGTGAAGTCGAACGTCTTGTCGTGAATGATGGCGTATGCTTTATGGACGCATTATAACACGAGATGACCTCGATGGGAAGTGTTACCGGCGTATCTAGAATAAATCAACCAGGATAAATAAAGAGCGACAGACGAGAGCCGGACCGGTCGGTAATGGCGGTACACGGCGTCTATCTCCGCGTTTGTGTTTTTAGGGCAGTCATCAGTCATTCTCTGATTGCGATGCCTCTCATTTTTCTTCCGTCTTTTTGTTTTTTTTTTGTGTGTGTAGCGTACAGTCGAGGATTATTCACAGGAGATGAACGCCGTCTGCATAAAGGATGCGCCGCTTTCCGTCCAGCTGGCCGTGAAATAGTACGTGACAGTTATTTGGAAGCGGCGTTCTCGAGCTCCTCGGGTTTCGCGCGGTTACAGTGAGCTCATCAGTCAGCGACAGGCGTTTCAATCGGCCGCGCCGCGTCACGTCGCATCGCGCGCCGCCACGCCGAGGAACTTTGAAGTGTGAAATGCGATTCCTCTGCCCACGGGACACTTCAATAATAGATGATAGCCGTGTATGATCGTCGCGTGGAATCGCGCCTTTCATCCCCGTCGCTTTTCAATTAGCTCCGTGCTCTTCCGGCGTCGGTCGGGGAGTAAGGATCGTTTTATCGCGGTGGCGTGGTGTCGTCGGGGACGTCTGCGGATTTGGGTTTTCCGTCCAAGGAACGCGGCGGATGCAGAGATCGTCATCGATTTAGCGTTTTAGTCCGCTTAGATCGTAACGGGAAATGGATAGGCAGGAACGCACTCGAGAACAAACCGTTAACATGATGGGCGGCGGGGGACGACGACTGTTTTTCTTTTCGTTTAAAAAAGAAACTTAACGTCGCACTTTACCTGTATCCTGATTTGGCGTACGTGCTTATTTCTGGACATATTTGTAAAGTGGGCCGGGTTCGGACCGCGCTCCGTCGGACAGATCGGATCGTCCGTTTCCACTTCGCCGCACGTCGTGACCTTGCCAGTGGAACGAGTCACGTTAATGCGCTAATTTAATAAAGGTTTCCTGCAGGGCTACAGATTCATGCTCTAATTCACACTCGCGTTAGGCTTGAGATTCCAGAAATGACTTGCCCTCCTCGTGGTATTTAAATCAGTCGCCGTTGCGTTCGGGGGAAAACGGTTACGGGAAAATAACCGCTCACAAACGTAATCGTCTTTCCACGCGAGCGTGTTTCTTTTATTCCTCTAATACGAACTGTTTGTTTATCCGTTTATAGTTACGCTCGGTCGGAATGGAAGTTTTGCGGCTTTTGGTACGAACACGTCAGCCTCGGGGTCATCTATAAGCGAGCGCGCGCCAAAACCATTCGCGTTTGCAAGACGTACGCGTTCCGAACCGACTTCGAATCGTCTTTCTCCATCACCGATACGGATCGGCGGTTTCGACGACGTCATTCTGCACTTCAGCTTCTCGTCAGATCGTCTGTCCAGTCGAACACTCTCTCTAGAATCTGCAACGTCACGTCCCGCCTTGACTCACTGTTTGGGTGGAAATTAGATCAACACGTCGAATAACGCCGCGCTTTTTCGAGACTCTCGGTGGGGGGCTTTAATGTTGGGAACAAGTCGCGTCGTAGGACGGGATATACGTACCGCCGTCCCCCTTCGGGATTACGCGACTCCGCGATCGCAGAAACGAACGCAGACTCCGCGATATCCGGAAGAGCTCGCAAAGGATCAAAATTAGAGCGGAGGTCCCGAGCCGAGAATCCTTTTATCGTTAGGGTTGGATTATATGCACAGCTACCTGCGTACGCTGCTGCTATAGAAACGACAGCGTGTTAGAACGAGCACGTTAATATAATCCGTGTGAATTTTTTTTTTTGTGATAGAAAATGCATCGACGCCTTTTTTCGGCCCAACCCGAACTGAGAATTTTCACTGAGTCACATCGCCGTGTATTTCAGTTCATACTGAGTAGATGATTTTTATTTATTTATTTATTTTCCAATGTTCTTCTCTGGGGCATTGATTTAAAAAAAATATATATATATATGGGGGGGGGGGGGGGGGGTTGTTCTCAAGTCTGAAAGCACTATGACACATTTGAGCAGCGCTCCTTTCTGTAATGATCGGCGTTATTGAATTTTTACACTCTGGGTGGGGGGGGATGGGACGAGCCGCATGGCCTCGGGACCTCTCGCTTTCACACTCGCCTCCCTTTCGCTAGCCTGAGACGAGATGCATGACCTGAATAATGTTGGTCATCCTGCTTGGGAAGATGGAGATGGATTGTGTGTGTGTGTGTGTGTGTGTGTGTGTGTGTGGTTATACTCTGAGCTAAGCCAAGCAGATCGAGCTTTATCAAAATCCTATCTCTTCTCTCAGCCATACCAGTTTAGCCCGTATCCTCTGTCTGTTTGATGCTGCAATGTACTCTGACATGTCTGATATTAGCCCACTGATAAATCTCACACACACACACACACACACACACACACACGCTGCCTGCTCCATAGACACGTTCACACTCGTGCTCATGCAGATGCGTTGACGTGTGGATACAGGAGCACCTTGCTCCTGCTCAGGCAAGTTTTGTACACTTTTTTTTATTTTTATTTATTTTATTTTTTTAAGCATTAAAAAAAAAAGACTAAATATTGCATTTTTAATTAGATGGGTTTTTTTTTTTTAAATTAAATAAATGAATATTAGTGTTCCTGACATTAACACTTCCTCACAAATCCTAATTCATTTAATTAGCTAGCTTCTTCATTTAGATGAGTTCTTGCTAGTTATGTTAGCTAGTAGTGTAGTAATGTTATGTTGTCCGTAGCTGGTCAAGTTCGCAAAAACAAGCTAGCTAATCTTCGGCAAAAGCTACGTAAATACCGTGTACATAAAACCAATAGCTATGTTTGCTAGAAATCTCGAGAATGTTAGGTTAACTACCGTATTATTTAGAATTAAAGCGAGTAGCTAGGTTTGCTAACAGGCTGTCTGTCTGTATCTATTATACCGTATGTCTAGCCGAGTTCCCTGACATGCTAGGCTAGGCTTGTGAACAAGCTGATTCATCTTCGTCGGACTATTCCGTTGCGTAATTCAAAACGAGCAGCCGTGTTTCCAAGCGAGCTAATGCTAACTGCTATACAGTAGTAGTTACTTTCGATAAGGACCGAGCTAATCTTAGCTGATCAACTTTTACGTACGTACTGCTATCGTTAAAGCAGAAGCTAAGTTGGCTAGCACATGAGCTAAAGTTAGGTTAGTTATTACATCGTGTCAATAAAACCAACGTCTCGTTAAGTGAGAGATCTCGCTAACTCGGCCAACTGTAAGCGAACTACGTTGCTGCGTAGCTCGGAGTAGCTAACATCCAGGAGTCGAGTTTGTTAGTAAGCTAATCAGCGTTAGCTTAACTGTGAGATTAGCTTCGGTTAGACGCGGTGCTTTTTTTTTTTTTTTTTTTTTTTTTACATTTATAATCAGGTTTTTTAAATGATTATTTATCGGAAGGTGACAGAGTGGCGGTGGAAAGTGTGTGTGTTTCAGATCAGATAAGAATTTCGACCCGGAGTGTATCATCTTTCTGTTCTTATCTCGCGTGCCGCTCCAGCCCAATTTCTCGTCAGATAAATGTGAAACCGTCTCGCACTCTGTACGCCGTAACACTGCGCTGTACTACTGACCTTCTCTCAAGATCACTCCACCGGGAGTCTGAATGCAGAAACTAGTCTAATTCTGATACTATTTCAGGAGCTGTGTGTGTGTGTGTAGGGGTGTGTGAGAGAGCGAGAAGAGGAGAGAATAAATGAAGCAGGAGCTAATGTTCACACTCTGGTGAGAAAGTCGAAGCTCTCATCGAGCAGGTTTTAATTCTGGATTGGAATTTTTTTTTTTTTTTTTAAAAAGGCCCGTCTGGTATCCATGGCAACGCTGCAGAAGCTGATCCCGGATCAGCTGTAGTTCTAAGTCCAGAAAGGAGGGACAAAATGAGAAAAGAGATCGAGAGAGAAAAAAAACTAGAACGTGAAAGTAAGAAAAAGAAAGAGAGGACAGAAGTGAGATCAAAGATAAAGAAAGAAAGAGCGGGAGCTATAGAATAAATAAATAGAGGATAAAAAAAAACGGGTGAAGGAAAGAGCAAGCAAGCAGAAAGAAAGATGGGGAACTAAACAGTAAGTAAATAGAAGACGAAAGTGAGAAAGGAATGGAGGGGGCGGAGGTAAAACGATGACGAAAGGAAAAAAGAGGATGGGAAAAAAGGAGAACAAAAAAAAGTCAGGATGAAAGAAAGAAAGAAAAAGAATGAGGTCAGAATAAAAAGGAAAAAGAGAGGGAGCTAATGAAGACAAAATAGAAGACGAGAAAGAAATGGAGGGGGGAACAGAAAGGAGACAAAAGGGGGGGGGGGGATGAAAATAAACAGACGAGAAGCAAAAATTCAGGAAAGAAAGAGAAAGAAAGATGGAGGGAAGCACAAAAAGGAAAGGGTGGATGAACGTTCTAACTAGAAGGAAGGAAGCACTTTCACTGAGCTGAGTCAACTCGTGAAGTGTTACGACGCGGTGTTAAGTAAACAAAGATGCGTCACTTGGACGCTGGAGATTTGTCGTTAGATCGGACGCCTGTTGGAGTAAGTCCTGATCAGACTGTAGGTCTCTGATTAGTTGCTTATGTAGATGTCATTTAGCCGTACGGACGCTGTACGAGACGCTGGCCCCGTGCCCAACCCTCATCGGGTTTGTTTTAATATACGAGTTGATTAGCGGAAATGGTTACGAAGGCGTCTGCGTGACGTGCTTTGTGTGTATGATGCAGGTCACGTGACCTTCCTCCTCCTCTTCCTCCTGTAATCCCAGACTCCTTCATGCTGACGTTTCCGTTCGTTTTTCCTTTCATCCGTCTCCGGCGTGCAGACCCGGCGTCCTCGTGCAGACCGTACAGCGCCGGAGGACGAGGCCTTCGCCACGCAGCATATGCTGCATTAACGTTTCATGATGGATGCCGTTTCTCCTCCAGCTGGAAAACTTCAAAGCGTCCGCGTCCTCTTTCTCAGCCAATCCGTTCGAGGACCTCGGCAGCGCTTTTAAACCAGAAAATCCTCCACGAGACTCCTCTACGTTACACCCGGGGACGGACTGAAAAATCCAAACTGCTTCGTGCGCTAGGTGTTAGCGCCGGGGGAGACGACACGATAACATCCACAGCGTGATGAACGACGTCGCAATATGCTTTTTATTTATTTATTTATTTATTTAAATAATTACAGACGGACACTGGAAGCAGCTGCAGCAATGTAAGCATTTTGTGGAAAAAAAAACATTTAAAATAAATAAAAATTAATTAAAAAAAGTTAAAATAATTACACATGGACTGTAAACAGCTGATGCGATGTTATTAAAAAAAAAAAAATTCTATTTGAATTTTTTTTTTTTTTTTTTTTTTTTTTTACATTCAATTACTAATCCCGGGGGGGGGGGGGTAGTGTTCAAAAAAAAAAAAAAAAAAAAATTTTTAAAAAAAGCAAAAATGAAAAAAGACTACTTTAAACGAATAATTATCTTTCACGTGTGCACGTGAGATTACACGTGTAATTTTTTTAAGGTCATTTTTTTTCATGCTCACTGCTTACCCTCAACTCGATTTCTCGTTTTCTTTAAGGAAAAAAAAAAAAAAAAAAAAAAGTCTTGCGATGCTTGATGCAAAAATTTTTCTCTTTTTTGGCGGAATCGAATCGGCGAAATCGCCATCGCACGCAATAGTCTCGCACGCTCTTCCGCCGTGATGTTTGCCGGCAAATGAGACCTTCTACCTGCGCTCGTCTTCGACGCACGTGAATCGAACACGCCGTCGTGATGACGTCGCGTTTGTGAGATCTGCCCTTGCCCCAAATCTGCAGAAAATCGGCGGTCGTTTTGGACCGTTTTCCTGATTTTGCCTTGGTTTCCGTGACCGGAAGGACCGATGTGCATCATCGTACACGTGGTGTGCGGGACCGGCGCCTTTGAGAACGGCCCAGCCTTGCCAGTGTTCACGTGGGACGTTCTGTACTTCTCTCCGCAGCTTGCACTGTTCATCTGCGACGGATTAGACCGAACCGAGCGAAGCGAAGCATCTGGTACCACAGATACCCCCGTCTGCATTGATGACTCGTTGGTGCTGCGTTAATTTAAAACCACACGTTAAAAAGAAGAGGGGAAAAAAAAACCCTGAGGGAACTTTAACACTGTAAAATGTGTTACTATTGTCATAATCCCACGCACGTCGTCTTAATGGAACATTTCCTCCAGTGCAGCCATTAAAGCTTCGTCCCCAACACGATCCTTCACTTCACGCCGTTTGATACGCGCAAAATAAGTGTCTTTTATTCCTCTTCCGAGAGCTCGCGTCCTCGTTTAAAAGCTCATCAAGTTAAGATTTCCATTAGCAGGTTTGTTTCGAGCAGGATAATTGATAACAGGATAATTGATTAAAAGCATGTCTCCTCTTAATATAGACGTGTTTTTTTTTTTTTTTTTTTTTTTTTGGGCTTTGAACAAACCGTCGATACGTCTTCATCCCGTTTAAAAAAAAAAACAAAAAAAAAAACTCTCCGCTACTTTACTCCTTCAGTCTGAATCGCACCTTGGATGTATTCCTGAGCTCATCAGCATGCACAAAGGCAAAGGCACACTTTGGCTTTTTAATTGTTTTAAAAGCTTTCCTGTTTTCCGCTCGTCCAGCCCGAAGTGACGCTAAAACACCTCCATGTGACGCAAATGAAGCATAATAACCTTTAAGTGCTTTTAGCTTTAAAAAAGAAGAAAAAAAAAAACATTGAGTTCTTTCTGGGGTTGTTTTTTTTTTTTTTCTCCATGAACAATTTTCTTTTGCTTTCCTACATATCAGATGAGTTTTGTATAAAGGGGAAAATATTTTTATTGTGTGTATATCATCACAGCCGCAGCTTGTCACTTTAATAATCCTCTACTGTACGTGAGGGGAATCGCGGTGAAAACACCGCCAAACTTCCATCTTCACGCTACTTCGGTTCACCCGCTCTTTTCCGGTTGAAGGGGGCGGAGCTAACCGGCAGGCCGGAGAACCGATACGAAGATATACGGGTGCATCTCGAAAACTTTGGATATCGAAAAAAGGCTTGAAATATTTCACTTTGTGTGTAATGAATCTAAAATATATGAAAGTTCCACTTTGCGAATTAAATTACGGGGGGGAAAGAATGAACTTTTCCGCGATGTTCGAATGTTCTTTGGAGATGCGTCTGTAATCCCTCCAGTTGTTTTAAAACTACACGTATCTTCTGAGTTGCCTTTTCAGAAGGGGTGGGGGGGGGGGGGGGGATCATGCAGTAGTGAGCACGGAAAGTGCAACTTTTCTTCACAGAAAGCGAAGAACTAGTTAAAAAAAAAAAAAAAAAAAACCTTCCCACATATAACCCACCCCCATCCCTAAAATATTTCATGCCTTGCCGGGTGGCATTTTGGGAAAATATTCAAAAAATGTCAAACAGCTCATCTTGGGCTGGGACCGGAGATGTGAACACGAATCTGAAATGAAGGAACTAGCCGAGAAAGTAGATGTACACTTATATAAAAGGCAGAGCTGAGCAGGCTGAATTTGACCGGAGGCGGGGCTTATTTCTGGGTCAGAAAACAATGTTGCTGGAATTTAAAAATTTTAGAAACTAGTCAAGCAGCTAACCATTGCTTTCGTCATACAGCCCCATCGCCTCTGTCAACACCGTGATTGCCTTGTAGGTTATCCTTTAAGGAAATGGGGGCAAGGTTACTTTGACAGGGGGGCGGGGTTAATTTCTGGGCCGGAAAATCGTAAACATGACCCGTTTTAGTTGTTACTTCTCTTGAAACTGAGTGCCTTTGTATGGGGTTGGGGTTTTTTTTTTTGTTTGTTTGTTTTTTGGGTAATGAAAAGCAGCAAAGGGTTAACAAGTACACTTTCATAGGGGGCGGTGCTAATTTACGGGCCAGAAAACAGTAGACGGTGTCTGAAATGAGTAAACTAGCAAGATATGTTTTGCACCTTCTGTTGAAACTATGAGGAGCTTTTTGTGTCGTCTTTCAAGGAAAGTAGGCCTAGCTGAGGAAATCTGCTCGACAGGGGGCGGGGATATTTTTCTTTCCAGGCCAGAAAATTCTAAACAGAACCCTGGGTTGTTGTTTTTTTTTTTTTAATTTTTATTTATTTCTATATATGTATATTTTATTTATTTATTTGACAGAAAATGGGAGAACTTTGAAAATGTATTTTGCGATTGTTATACTGATGGCTTTCTCGGAAGCATCTCTGACATCATGATCATCACACATGTAGGAAGACTTCTTAACGGTTACGAACGGCACCTTTAATCATGTCGTAATCGCCCACCGTGCTTTCAGCTCCTTTATCCGTTTTCTGCATCTGCCACATATAAATGATGCATGCAAGTATTCTATTATGGCTCACAACACCCGAATCCCGGCTGCTGCCATTTTTATTTATTTATTTATTTATTTATTTATTTTTTTGCCAGGGTCTTATATTAAAGTGTGTGTGAGATGGAGGATAAAAATGAAGGATGGAGAGGCGAATGGAGGAGCTGTGAGCCCGGCGGCTGGGTAATGGCATTGTTACTGAATTGTTAGCGAGGCGGCTGAGCTCCGGGGCCAGATGTTCCACTTGACATGGTACTTGAGTGGAGAGTCAGTCGGCCAGCTGTCTTCTCATCTCGTCTTTTTCTCCTAGAGCGCTCGGCGCTGTTTGCGAGGACCTAACTCTAACTCCACTCGATACAAAATAAACGCTCCAGAACCCCCTCTCTTCCTTTCCCGTCTTTGCCCGGGTCACTCTGTACCGCCCGTGTTTGCTCGGACGTGATTAGCACGGCGCCGATTTCCACCAAATTATACGTCCGCGCTCCCTTCCCTTTGAACTCCGTTCCACCTTTACCTTCATGTAAAATGCATGATTGTGAAAATCCGTACATCAAAACCTCCCGGTGTTCTTTCCCGTGCGGAGTTATATTTAAGGAGCGCGGGTCGCCGCGTTTCTCCACAGACTCCTCTGGAGAATTTCGGACTCGGGGAAATATACGGCTCCCGTGAACCGGGTGCAGGCATTATTCATGCTCGGGCCCCGATCGGAGGCGGCGCAAGGTGCAGAGGAGAGGCACCGACCACTTTTAAAAACGCCAGCCTCCGAGTCTGTGGCCTAGTTGTGTAAAACCGAGGAGGACGTTTTAACGCCGCGTCTCTTTCGAGATTATCGTCATTACATTTCGGTGCGAACGCAGGTCGCTTGTCGAACAGACCCTCATAGAGTATTGACATGTAAAGCAGGGTTTTCGTACAGTGTTTATTCCTGTACACCTTGATTTAGAGTCTTATTGTGCTAAAACAAGGAATGAGAATAACGGCGTTTAAGCAGATTAAGTTAAATGAAATATAAGATGCGCTAAAACTTACGAAGCACCTTGTAAAAATAGCACACGGACTTGGACAAGACCGTGGAGAGAGGGAAAAAAAAAGAGAGAGAGAGAGAGAGAGAGTATTGGCTTTTTTATTATCCATCACACTTCCTGTGCCACATTATCTCTGTCAAGTCTATTTATGTAGCACATAATGCATATAAAAATAGCCCCATTGTATTCGCCTACTGTTTTATTATCCTCCATATTAGGAGTTTATGAAGATTAAACCGTAAAAAAAAGAGTCAACTTTCGGTTAATACAGTCCAGGATGAGGTGTTAATCATTGTACATCCTTATCACACAAGTACCGTTAATAAAAAATTTAGCTTTAGCTACATTTTTTAAATTATTATTATCTCGAAGCTCCGAATGTATCGAATCCCTGTTTAAAGAAGCAGTTTGTCATTTGTAGGTGAATTGCAAATAGATTTTAATCCTTCATATTTCCCCCAAATATATAGAACCCCCCTGTGTTGATATTATGTACGTTTCACATCCTGCGTTTTAAGGAGAAGGGGCAGAGCTGAGCCTGGGGGTGGAGCTTGTTTGTCTAGTCTAACACAGAGTAGCTAGATTAACTGCAGGACAGTCGGGTGTATTTTGATTAAAAATGATGATTACGTGTCTAGGAACACATTATTATTATTATTATTATTATTATTATTATTATTATATGGATTACAAATGGCCCCTTTAATTGTATTTTCCATCACCAACCACCCATCTCTGTTTAAAATCTGATTTCTGCAGGTGGCATTCTTCATCACGTTACACACTGACGACTTCCAGACTTCACCTTATCCGATCTAATGACTTTTATTGCAGTGTCTATGAGGTATAATGGAGTCTCACGATCATCTCCCTTCAAATTTCCTCTACAATTCTTTTCCACAGCTGGAACAACGTTCATCTTCGGGAAAGGCGGAGGTCTCATCACCTACAACTGGCCGGCTAACGAGCGGCCGAGCACGCGCATGGACCGTCTGACGGTGGGCTTCAGCACCTCGCTGAAGGATGGCATTCTGGTGCGCATCGACAGCGCTCCGGGTCTGGGAGACTACATCATGCTCCACATCGTGAGTCCTTCTTCCTGTGTGTTTAAATAACGAATCCGCTCCCGGGCTCCCGGTTCGATCCTGAGCTCGGCTTTCTGCCTGCGTGGAGTTTTACGCTGTGATGCGCTCCCTGTTTTTGGGCCCTCGCTCGGTTTCCTCCCAAAAAACACGCAGGTGGGTGGATTAGTGACTCTAAATCGCCCGCTATGCGTGAATGTGTGTGTGTGTGTGTGGTGCCCTGTGATGAACCAGAGTAACACTCGGATGTATTTCCCCTCACACCTAGTATTCCCGGGATGGGATCTGGATATACTGCTTAGGTGAAGATGAGTGGAGATCACGCACGTCATTTCTTTGCTTGTTTCTAATAATTATTAATTTATTAATAGCGAATGTAAAATCGCGACGCGTCTCGTTAATGCTAGCGATCACTGAGGGTTCGAATCGGAGACCAGACGAACGTAAGAACAAAACGACACGTTTTTTTTTGTTGTTGTTGTTGTTTTTTGGGTATCATATGGAAATTGACCGTGGTTACGGTTTTGCCTGGGGGCGGAGTTAGTGTACCTTTTCTTACGACTTCTTTTATACAAAAACAAACCGCATCACTCTCGCTCGATCAGGTTTACACCGTTTCCTCGCTCGTTAAGTTCAGACCTGCAGCGTTGTCATGTTCCCTCTCTCTCTCTCTCTCTCTCTCTCTCTCTCTCTCTCTCTCTCTCTCTCTCTCTCAGAGCTATTACTAAATCCAAAGCGTTTCACTTAGAGAGGCCACGTTCGCTTTATTCCAGCAAAAGCGCTCCTGGACGTGCGTTTGAGTAGCATTTACATTGTGCCGGCTGATGGCAGCAATTTGATTTGTATTTGAATGATGCACTTAGTCAAATAAATAAATAAACAAACAAACAAACAAACGATAACGGCAGCTGAGCGGCGTGACGGCTCCTGTAAACGGCGACTGCGTATGGAGAGTGGAAAGAGTGGCACGTGCGTGCGTACGTGTGTGAGACACCCTGATGATTATAGAAGTGGCTAGGAGATAGAGTTGTATCTTGTTAGCGGATCTCGTTGCTGACCTCTGGTGAAAAGGAAATACGAAATCTTTCTTCACGCTCTATCGTGGGTGCACGTTTATTTATTTATATATATATATATATATATATATTTTAAAAGCTCGTCTGCATTAGAAACTGAAGGCTCCATGCGTAGATACACACACACACACACACACACACACACACACTCGCACATGTTGTACAAGCCTCTGTACATGTACAGTGAGTTAGCTGAAGGGCAGCTGGTTTTGAACGAGCATGAACAATGGTTTTTTGTTGTTGTTCCCCCCCCCCCCCCCCCCCCTTTGCTTGTGCTTATTAATAATTAACCTGTGGATGTTGATACGATCGCAGCGCTGCAGAGGTGTAAGGCGTGTGCGCACTGCTCATACTGTCGATCTCGGAATTCCATTTTTAAAGCGTCGGGATCGATGACGAACTCGACTCGAATCGCTGATGCCCGCGCCTTTTATTTATACACTGATCAATCAGAAGATTAAAGCCCGCTGCTTAATACTGTGTAGGTTCCACTCGTGCCACCCAAACAGCTCGAGGCATGGACTTAGTAAAGGAAAACGTGATTCACCAGACAAGGCCACCTTCTTCCATTGCTCCGTGGTCCAGATCTGATGCTCATGTGCCCACTGTAGGAGCTTTCGGTGGTGGACAGGGGGTCAGCGTGGGCACTCTGCAGCTACGCAGCTCCATACGCAGCAAGCTGTGATGCTCTGTGTGTTCTGACTCCTTTCTATCAGAACCTTTCCAGCAATTTGTGCTATGGTAGCTCTTGTGTGGAATCGGACCAGACGGGTTAGTCTTCGCTCCTCACGTACGTCAACGAGACTTGGGCGCCCACGACCCTGTCGCCGGGTCACCGGTTGTCCTTCCTTGGACCACGTTTGGTAGGTAATAACCACTGCATACCGGGAACACCCCATAAGACCTGCTGTATCGGAGATGCTCCGACCCAGACGTCTAGACGAAGTCTCTTAGATCCTCGAGCTTGCCCATTCTTCCTGCGTCCAACGCGTTAACTTCGAGAACCGACTGTTCACTTGCTGCCGAATAAGTATATCCCACTCCTTCACACGTGCCACTGTAACGCGATTCACGTCATTCACGTCACCTGATCGATGATGTATACAGTTGCAATGAAAATGTACGGACGTTCCGCTGTTTGCGACGAACAGATCAAACAAAAGCGACCGGAATAGTCCGACACGACGGATGCTTCAAGCGGTTTCCCCAAAAACTTCTCCAGTCTCAAAAGTATTCATCCCCCTTTCTAAACTTCTCCACATACTCACTCGCTCACCTTTGATGCTGAATTTGATTAGGGGGAATTAGCACGTTTAAAAAAAAATAAATAAAAAAATTAGAACATTCTTGCATTTAATCTTTTTTTTAAAAAAAAAATATTTTCTATTAGGAGATATGCTAAATCTTCTCGTTCCTTTTAAACCAGAGATAATCGCTGGATCATAACGTTTTAAAGCTTAATACTGAAGTTGATGTTTTCCTCTTTATACCCGTGACGTCGTAGATATAATAAGTCAGATTAGCGGCTCTATTTATGCCGCCGCGTGAGTGAATCTTTTAAAATCCTGTCGTGTACTGAACGAAATACAACACACTGAGGCTAGATCTGTTCGTATATCGTTCGGGAAATGTCACCGCGAAGAAGAAATCGCTTCTTAAACCAGGTTAGAGGAACACCGTAGTCTAACCCTCCGAGCCACGCCCCCTTTTCCGCTCGTCACGGTTCAGTGCGCCGAACATTCGCGTCTGTGTCCGGATTTAAGCCCGAAGTGAGCGTGGCCTGACCTGGACGCGGCGAACGAATATAACCGATTTCGTACGGCCGAGACGGAACGAAGGGAACTCCGTACGGGCTTATCGAAATCTAGTCGCGTTTCGTGAGGAAAATGTCACGCCGCTGAATCGATCCCTTTTCAGAGGACGTCAGAGGAGCCGATGTGATCGGGGCGTCACGGTAGATGTCGTTTCAATAACGTGTCCGTTCGAACCCCGCCCACCTTCCGTCGATCACGTCACTGATCTTTGCTAATCGAGGAAGGACGGAACCGAATACGAACACGGAAGCTCGTCAGAAGTCATCCGGGTGGGAGGTTTTCACTGTAGATCAGACAGAAATCCAGCTGGAGAAACAACGACCACGTCCATGAACATGTGGGATCGCGTAGCGTTCGTTCACTTCATCCTTAGTAACTGCCTGGTCAGGGTCGCGGTGGTTTAAACTAGGCCACTACGAACAAACTAAAACTGCTGTGATGGTCCTGAGGTTGAGGGAAGATGTTTAGGCCACGCCCACTCCAAATCCCAGATTCGGATGTTCGGAGTGCCAAACGGATACAGATGCCGCCAGCGTCCTCGCGTTCCACCCAGCAGACTATTAAGAACACCACAAAGATGTCACGACTTGGTTTTTTCCCCCCCTTCGTTTCGTTTTGTTCGATACCGTTCGGGAAATTTAGCAACGCCGTTCAAACCAGCTCCCGCACTCACGACTAATCTTCTCTTCGCCGTCATCGACCTGCCAGCTCGGGACTGTTTATTAATTCATCGTTAAGCGTTCACTCCAAACTACAGTCGCGTAAAAGCTACAAACATCTGTCCGTCGCGTAGAGCCTCTCCCGCCTTCCACACCCCCCCGACGACGCATCTGAAGCGACATCATTAATGACGAGTGGATGTCCAAAAGCACCATCTGCTTGTGGTCGTACTTGCCAAGGATTCTCCCGACGTGTCGGGGAAAGAGAGCGAGAGAGACAGGATGACAGCGGCGAAGATTTCCCTGCTGTTTGAAGTGTGTGTGTGTGTGTATGTGAATATGTACACAGTCAGCATATTCACATGACGGCCGGTCCGCGATATTGCAAGGCGCACGTTAATTGGGGAAAGTTTGGAGTGAAGAAAATGAATTTTTGAAATCTTTGCTAGTCTTTAATGTAGGAGAGAAGTTCCTTTTGCAGAGCTGTCGATTTGTTGTAAGAATGCTCTCCAGTCATTAACAGCAAATGCCTTCATTCGTACTGCTGAACAGCAGGAGGTAAGTGTATAATTAGGGTTTAAAAAAAAAAAAAAAAAAAAAAAAGATTTAAACCTAAATGGATCTACAAATTGCTTCTGCTCAGGCCTAGTTTTCTTTTTTCTTTTTTTTTTTTTTCTCTTTTTTTTTTTTTGCATATCCATGGGCGGGAAGGATCTTTCCGTTCGCTTTAAAGGTCCTCCGCGCACCCCGCGCCGAGAAGGACACGTTTGATCGCCTACGACGCCGTTAATCACGGCGTTTCGATTTTCACAAACATGCAATTAGAGCAAAAAGGCGGGCGTGTAAAAACGGTAAGGTCCGGCTGCACGGCACGTTCCGGGCTGCGTTCAGTAGAGCACTCTGAAATCACTCGGAGCGGAGCGGAAAGGTCAGGAGAGTCGTGTCGGGCCTGTGCTCAGAAACCTGCTGAGGGAAACGCTATAAGATGGGAGAATGCGAGTGTGCAGAAAATCAATGGCGTTCAGTTTTTTTTTTATTTTTTAATCAGAGAGAAGCGAATGTCCACTCTGCCCGCTGAGGTGCAATCATGCTGGCGGTCTTTCAAAAAAAGTTAAAGCTCTTGCGGCGCAATCACTTGACCTGAAAATATATTATATAATACGTACGTACTGTATTTTAAGCGATTCTTCAATAACTACTGGTGTGAGGACGAACGTTAGCATGTTGTATAGTTCTTGCGTCATTTTGGGATGTACAGGCCTAACAATAGGGGAACATCATAGGAAGAATATAGTATGGTGGAACATAACTGGTTAAACATGAAGGGGAGGAGCATAACATGGAGGAACATAACGCGGTTAAACATAAAGGGGAGGAGCGTAACATGGAGGAACATAACGCGGTTAAACATAAAGGGGAGGAGCGTAACATAGAGGAACATAACGCGGTTAAACATAAAGGGGAGGAGCGTAACATGGAGGAACATAACGGGGGTTAAACATAAAGGGGAGGAGCATAACATGGAGGAACATAACGGGGTTAAACATAAAAGGGAGGAGCATAGCATAGAGGAACATAACGGGGATAAACATAAAAGGGAGGAGCATAGCATAGAGGAACATAACGGGGGTAAACAAAAAGGGGTGGAGCATAACATGGAGGAACATAACGGGGTTAAACATAAAGGGGTGGAGCATAAAATGGAGGAACATAATGGGGTTAAACATAAAGGGGAGGAGCATTACATGGAGGAACATAACAGGGTTAAACATAAAGGGGAGGAGCATAACATGGAGGAACATAAAGGGGTGGAGCATAACATGGAGGAACATAAAGGGGAGGAGCATAGCATGGAGGAACATAAAGGGGAGGAGCATAACATGGAGTAACATAACAGGGTAAACATAAAGGGGAGGAGCATGACATGGAGTAACATAATGGGGTAAACATAAAGGGGAGGAGGATAACATGGAGTAACGTAACGGGGTAAACATAAAGGGGAGGAGCATAACATGGAGTAACATAACGGGGATAAACATAAAGGGGAGGAGCATAGCATGGAGGAACATAACGGGGTTAAACATAAAAGGGAGGAGCATAGCATAGAGGAACATAACGGGGGTAAACAAAAAGGGGTGGAGCATAACATGGAGGAACATAACGGGGTTAAACATAAAGGGGTGGAGCATAAAATGGAGGAACATAATGGGGTTAAACATAAAGGGGAGGAGCATTACATGGAGGAACATAACAGGGTTAAACATAAAGGGGAGGAGCATAACATGGAGGAACATAAAGGGGAGGAGCGTAACATAGAGGAACATAACGGGGGTTAAACATAAAGGGGAGGAGCATAACATGGAGGAACATAAAGGGGTGGAGCATAACATGGAGGAACATAAAGGGGAGGAGCATAACATGGAGGAACATAACGGGGAGGAGCATAGCATGCAGGAACATAAAGGGGAGGAGCATAGCATGGAGGAACATAAAGGGGAGGAGCATAACATGGAGGAACATAACGGGGTAAACATAAAGGGGTGGAGCATAACATGGAGGAACATAAAGGGGAGGAGCATAGCATGCAGGAACATAAAGGGGAGGAGCATAACATGGTGTAAATACAGGGGTGAAACCGTCACTAGATGCCTTGTTTTTTTTTTTTTAAATTAATGCACAGGAGAATGTCGTTAGATTTGATTTGTCTGTATTTAGGCAGGTGTCTTGTTTTTTTTATTTAATATAATACACGAGGGTAGTTGAACACAACGCGATCACCCCGTTTTAGTTTCGACGCTTAATTACATCCGATTTAACGTGAGCGTCCGTGCACGTCAGACCTCGTTTCTGTTCCTCGTTTCGTGTCCGATTCGCACGGATGCCGGCGAAGCCGCATAAACGAGCCTGACGTCCGGGGATTCGTCCGAACGCTCTTCCAGTCGCGACCTCGCGTAAAGAATCCAGCATTTATCTCTCTTGCTGTCGGCTTATGAATCGATACGTCAGGGTTTAGCGTTACCCGCTAATGCTGTTTGAAAATCAAACCTCCACATCGCCGCGGCTGCAACAAACATCTGGTCGGATTCGTTCATAATCGCATTCCCGCCGATCGGGTACGACGTAAACTCACACACACACACACAGAGACACGGCGACGCTTTATTTCATAACCTGAATCAGGTTACTTTTGATTTTTTTTGCCCCCCCCCCCTCTCTCCCCACTTATCAGCATGAAAGACATTTTTTGTTTTTTTTTAGTCTGGATAGCTTTCGCTGCGTGCCATGGCGGGGTCGGAGCGAGCTCACAGGCTCCACGGTGGCGACGCGACGAGATGTGAGTGCTGTAACGTAATCCCCCCGAGGTATTTTTGATCTGGAAGTTGATTCAAATTGGCCGACGGTTGAAAGCATGAAAGATGAACGTGAGCCATTTTTGAAACGGAGCACAACGTAAAAAAAAAAAAAAGGGGGGGGGGGGGGGGAGGGGGAAAATATCATTTGGCCACAAAGGTCATTCTGACCAGAACGCATCGATTCTCCGAGATTAGGAAGTTCAGCTCTGCAAATCATCCAGGGACGGTGATGCTTCCGGACGGATTTTCCTCAAACAGGGCTTGGATTACAATCCGACTGATCATCGCTACCTTTTTTTTTTTTTTTTCCGGCTTGTTTTCCAATAACCTTGTCGTTGACGGATAAACCGTGGCATGTGCTGTACACGTGTCGGAATAAAACGCCGCGCGTGGTGCTGTTACGACGCGGCACGTCCTGAGGCGTCTTATTCCCCTCGCGTCGCAGCACTCTGCCATCGATTACAATTGTTATTAATTAACAAACGTCACGCCGTTATTTTTATCCATTTATAATTACGTTCAACCTTGCCGAACGTCCGGCAATCGAGTTATTCCTTCACCGCGAGCGTTCACGACTCGCCGACACCGCAGACTCCTTCCCAAAAACGTTCGCTTAAGCTCCCAGTGTCTGCCGTGAATGGGCCGTCGCTATGGAAACGATTCGCAGCTGCACTGCTCTCGGAGCCGCCGTTAGAGCGGATTAACCGGCCGATCGGAATCCAGAACTCGGCGGCGCTGCGGTGTATACGTATATAGTTTGTCGGTGTGTGTGAAGGTCTGAGATATAAAGAGACGTTTTAATGACGTCGGAGCGGCGGAAATTTTCGGTCCCTGTGCTTCAGTTCTTTCCCCGCAGAAGCGGCCATATTTACTGGAAAAGCAGGAGGGAGTCGAAAGCGCTAGCCGCGTTAGCTAGTCCATCGTATCGCTCCGCATTCGCCTCACGGAGATGGAGATGGTAATTACATGTTCTGGGGGGGAGAAAAATTGCAGTCTGTCTGACTGCTTCCCTGCAATTCAGGAATCGCAGAGTGTGAGCAGAAATCAGGCAGCAAATGTGTTCATTTGAAATGACCTCCTCTTTGAGCAGCGCTTTCAAATGGGTTAAGAGTGTGACTGTGTTACCCCGGGGCACGGTGTCGGAAAATGATCAAACTCGCTGTGTGTGTGTGTGTGTGTTCTTGTAGAACACGGTGAGGTTTTAAAGGAGGAAAGAAAGAAAAGATGGAGGAGAGAAAATGAGAGAGGATAAGGGTAGAAAAAGGAGGATGGCGGGGGGGGGGGGGGGGGGATGCAAAAAGTGAAAGAAGGAAAGGTGTTTTTGCAGACGTTAGGATTTAGTAAGGGTGAGAGAAAAGAGAGAGAGAGAGGAATAGGGGATGAAAGAGGCCGAAAAACAGAGGAGAGAAAATGAGGGGGGATAAGGAAAGAAAAAAGGAGGATGGGGGGGGGGGGGGGGGGGGGGTTACAAAAAAGTGAAAGAAGGGGGAAAAAAAATGTTTTACAGATGTTAACATTTAGTAAGGGTGAAAAAAAGAAAGAAAGGAACAGGGGATGAAAGGAGGAGAGAAAGCGAGAGAGGATCAGGATAGACGAAGGAGGATGGGGAAGAACAGAAAAAGTGGAAGAAGGAAAGATGTTGTACAGATGTTAACATTTAGTAAGGGTGAAAGAAGAGAGATGGAAAGGAACAGGGGATGAAAACCCGAGGAGAGAAAATGAGAGAGGGTAAGGATGGAAAAATGAGGGGGGGCGGAGGGGGGGGTGGGGCGGGGGGGGTACAAAAAGTGAAAGAAAGAAAAAAAGATGTTTTACAGATGTTAGTACGGTTTAAATTTTAGGTTGGAATTTAATTTTTTTAGAAAAGAAAGGAATAGGGGATGAAAAACAGGATGAGAGAGGAGATAAGGATAGAAAAAGGAAGATGGGGGAAGAATAAAAAAGGTGAAAGTGAGATAAACGCCTTTCTTTCTTTTCACCTTTTTTATTCTTCCCCCTTTTTTTGTTTTACAGATGTTAACCCTTAGTAAGGGTGAAAGAACGAACGAACGGAAAAAAGAAAGAAAGGAATAAGGGATGAAAACCCAAGGAGGGAAAATGAGGAAAGAAAAATGAGGATGAACAAAAAAAAAAAAAAAGTGAGCGTGGAAAAACAACAAAAGAAAGGATGAAAATGATTTTTTTTAAAAAAAAATGATAAAAGAAAGCGGGGGGATGAAAGACGGACGGAAAGAAAACCAAAAACTCGGGAGAGACCGTGAGGAAAGATGAAAGGATGAAAGAGAGTAAACGAAGAACCCAAAACGAGATGCGTGAAGGTGAGAGGACGCGAGGAGGGGAAATCGACGAGGGGAAAACGGACGAAAGAAAAGAAGAGAGTGAAAGAATGGAGACTTGGAAGATGGAATCCTGTGCGGCTATTAAGACGCTTCCGTGCGGTTTAAAGAAGGAAAGAAAGAAAGAAAGAAAGCTGTTTTACAGATGTAAACCTTTACTAAGTTCTACACACACACACGTTTCTGAAAATCGTATTTAATTGCCGTGAGTGTGCCGATCCGGTCGGTGGGCGTGTCTCTGCGAGTGCTCGGGTAGTTGATCCTGTCTCGTTCACTCCGCCCAGCGTTTTTGTCTACGTTTTTTTTTAAAGAAATCGGTTTCCTAACGAAGAAGGTTTATCACACAAACACGGCAGATCCTTAAATCGGCGTGTGTCGATAATCCAAAAACGACTGCGCGCCACAGAGAAATGAATTTATTCATTTCCCGCGTATTCGAGGCGGCCTTATCTGCTTTCGCCAACGCTAATCGAAAAGGAGAGAAAGGAGGGGGGAAAAGTGATGAATATTCTGGAGCAGGAATGTTCCTTTAAAACAAAAACTATTTTTTTTTTAATTAAATATTTTAGTTCTCTCTCTCTCTCTCTCCCTCTCTCTCTCTCCCGGAGTTAGCAGTAACTCACACTACCTTCCCACTACTTTTTTTTTTAAGATCTGCTGCATAAGAGCTTTAACAATCAGGAAGCACAGGCGGGTGTCACACTGGCTCGGGCGAAGAAACTGATTGGTAGAGTGTCTGATGGATTAGCGCCGCCATTAAATAATCAAAGCGGGGTTTTAAAGCAGCTGAAGTGCAGCCCTGACACAGGGGAAATTGAGATAACCGCCGCTGAGGGGAGGGGAAAAAATAATAAAATAATAAAATACAATAAAAAAAAGGCAGCGCGAGTGCTCAGTGGGAAAAAGTCCTGCTAATAGCATGCTGTGACGTTTCTAAATACGTCCTGCCTTCTATCGCGGTGTTGTTCTAATGCATGTTATCAGGTGTTCTGATGGGATTTAAGTGTTCCAGCGACTCGAGCGCCTGAAGTCCACAGCAGGAAGTGCATGAACAGTGTAACTTTTAAAGTAAACTTGTCCATTCACACATTCAAGTAAAGTTCTCCATGGAGAAGTGCAGACCAGCCGATCAGTAATGAGATTCGTCGACAACGATTTCCTTCATCGATTATTAGCAACTTTATTGAGTAGTTGTTGCAGCTCTGATACGAAATGATGCGATACAAACGCCGGAATACGATATGAAATGATACGATACGAATTGATACGATATGATGTGATACCTTACGATATGAATTGATACGATATGAAATGATACGATATGAATTGATACGATATGATGCGATACAATACGATATGAAATGATACGATACGAATTGATACGATATGAATTGATACGATATGATGCGATACAATACGATGCGATATGATACGATACGAATTGATACGATATGTGATACCTTACGATATGAATTGATACGATATGAAATGATACGATATGAATTGATACGATATGATGCGATACAATACGATATGAATTGATACGATATGAAATGATACGATACGAATTGATACGATATGATGTGATACCTTACGATATGAATTGATACGATATGAAATGATACGATATGAATTGATACGATATGATGCGATACAATACGATATGAAATGATACGATATGAAATGATACGATACGAATTGATGCGATACGATGCGATACAATACGATGCGATATGATACGATACGATATGATGCGATACAATACGATATGAAATGATACGATACGAATTGATACGATATGATGCGATACAATACGATATGAAATGATACGATACGAATTGATACGATATGATGCGATACAATACGATGCGATATGAAACGATACGAATTGATACGATATGATGCGATACAATACGATGCGATATGATACGATACGAATTGATACGATATGATGCGATACAATACGATATGAAATGATACGATATGAATTGATACGATATGATGCGATACAATACGATATGAAATGATACGATACGAATTGATACGATATGATGCGATACAATACGATGCGATATGATACGATACGAATTGATACGATATGATGCGATACAATACGATATGAAATGATACGATATGAATTGATACAATATGATGCGATACAATACGATATGAAATGATACGATACGAATTGATACGATATGATGCGATACAATACGATGCGATATGATACGATACGAATTGATACGATATGATGCGATACAATACGATATGAAATGATACGATACGAATTGATACGATATGATGCGATACAATACGATGCGATATGATACGATACGAATTGATACGATATGATGCGATACAATACGATATGAAATGATACGATACGAATTGATACGATATGATGCGATACAATACGATGCGATATGATACGATACGAATTGATACGATATGATGCGATACAATACGATATGAAATGATACGATATGAATTGATACGATATGATGCGATACAATACGATATGAAATGATACGATATGAATTGATATGATACGAAATGATACGATATGAATTGATACGATATGATGCGATACAATACGATATGAAATGGTACGATACGAATTGATACGATATGAATTGATACGATACGAATTGATACGATATGAAATGATACGATACGAATTGATACGATATGAATTGATACGATACGAATTGATACGATATGAAATGATACGATACGAATTGATACGATATGAATTGATACGATACGAATTGATACGATATGAAATGATACGATACGAATTGATACGATATGAATTGATACGATATGAATTGATACGATATGAAATGATACGATACGAATTGATACGATATGATGCGATACAATACGATGCGATATGATACGATACGAATTGATACGATATGATGTGATACAATACGATATGAAATGGTACGATACGAATTGATACGATATGAAATGATACGATACGAATTGATATGATGCCATATGATACGATACAAAGTGATACGATATGAATTGATACGATATGATGCGATACAATACGATATGAATTGATATGATGCCAAATGATACGATATGAATTGATACGATATGATGCGATACAATACGATATGAATTGATATGATGCCAAATGATACGATACGAATTGATACGATATGATGCGATACAATACGATACGAAATGATACGATATGGTACTATACGATACGAAATGATATGATATATAATACAATACGAAACAATACGATGTGATATGATACAGTACGATCTGAATTGATATGATACAATATGATACTATACGATATGAAATGATCCAATACGATACTATACCATAGGAAAAGATACGATATGATACGATACGAAACTTTACGATACGAAACTTTACGATACGACGTGGCACGATATGAAACGATGCGATACCAGGTGATATGAAACGATGCAAGACGATCGGAAACGTTTTACATCTATTCATTCAGCAGACGCTTTTCTCCAGAGCGACTTACAAATGAGAAAATACGAGCAAACGATAGGATATATGATCTGAAATCATGCTAGCTTAATATATTCCCGCAGTTTAAGAAATATGAGGGGGTTCTGACGCAAACAAACAAACAAACAAAAAAAAAACGTTCACTTTTGCACATCTGGAAAATTCCGACGGCTGCAACCCTTCATCCACTAATATAGCTAGCTATTGTCCTCCTTTTAAAATCGTCCAGCTAACGTTTAGCATAAACGCACGTCCGCGACCCGTTGCCACGGGAAACGTAAACGGAGTCGAATCGTCGGCTCGTCGCGTATTTTCTGTTTTAATCCTGTACCGTTATGCTAATTTGATTAGGATGCATTTTACCCTAGCTTGTCTTTACGAGCGCCTGTTCATGACGGAAATAAACTCGAGTTAGCATCGTCATTAAATTCCTCGACGTATCAAAGAGCACGCTTTTAAGTGCAGAAATGTTCCTCGGGCAGGGTCGAGCATGTCCGCGTGAGAAATCCGTCTTTCTCAGACCGATCAATTTGAGCCGAAGAGATTTTATTCAAGGACACGGACCCCGGAGTGCTTTCATTCACACTCGCACTTTTCTTGGGGACGGCGGACGCAAATCTCTCGGCGGCGGTCGCGCTGCGAGGCAGACAGCTGGGTAATTGTGTGTGCTGCCTCGCTCATTGATTTCCAGGCAGCTCTCACCGAGCGGGCAGGCGTTCCAGCCGAGATCCCGGGTTGTTCCGACCCGTGAATGGCTTGTACTGCGAAATCTTATCTTCCTGACGCATTGTGTGAGACGCTCCTGCTTCACAGCGAGGAGACAGAAGCTGTTAGAGAGACGTCGGACTTTCAGGAGTTCCAGCGTTCGTGATGGACCGCTTTGTACTCCGAACTCGGAAATGAGGCAGCACTTTAAACCACACTGCGGTGGGGGGGGATAGAGGCTGGTGAGGCGGGGAATCGACTCGTTCGTGACGTAGATGTAACACAAACGGATAAAAAGTACGACCTTTTTATAAAAATCCTCCTCGCCGTGGTAGAAGAGGAACGTGACGCTCGACGGACGTCGAGAAGGAGCGAATGAGAAACGATCTGCGTTCTCCGTGAAACAAGCTAACACTTTAGCCGCGGCCGCGTTGTACCACGTCTTACATCCGATGAAGAGCCGCGACTTTTTGTTCTTTTTTTTTTTTTCTTTCCTCGACGTTCACAACTTGTAGAAATTCTCGCCGTCGCCCGGGCGCTCTCGTCGCCGGCGCTTCGACGCCTTCGCTTAAGTGTTTAAACACAGCTTTTAAGTGCTAAAGGAGCTCTTAGTACGCTAACAGAGCCTGGAGCGGATTTGCGCTATTATTCGGCACGGAGACGCTTCTGTAATCGCCGCACAGAGCCGTCGAGCCGTCCCGCTATTCCGCCGAGCTGTCTGTCTGCGTCCCCTGACGCCGTGTTTGCTTTACGTCGCTCGTCTCGCCTTCGATCGGCAGACGGCGGCGTTCTTGCTTCGTTGGCGGAGCGAAGGCAGACGGTAGCGTCCGATCGCGTTTGACTCCGGCTCACGGCAGACCTTAACCGTCTCGCTTCAGACGTGAAGCGCGTCCGATCTTTATTCCCGTCCAGATCTCATCCCTGCCAAATCCTTCGCTCTGGTGTCGACCGGCGCGTTCGCACGCTGCGACAAAAACGCGGGAAAAAAAAGGCGTGGTGTCAGAAATTTTGCGGCGTAAGAGGAATAAAACGCTTGATCGCGTGCTGTCGTAGGAACACAATCGACGGCGTGGTGGTCACGGTAACCCGGCTTTATCACGCCACCTGTCGCTGATTATCTGTATAACAGCACCACACACACAGTGTTTTGTTCCTTCTGTAAGATTAGCAGCTGGATGAAGTCCTGCCATGCTCTGGCGTCGCATCCAGGATGTGTCCCTACCTCTCGCCCGGCGTTCCCGGGATACGCCTCACGCCAGACAATCACGTCGACGTATTCCCGACGCTTCCCGTCTAGGAAACTAACTAACGAGCTTTTTCCCCCGGAGTGAAATCATCGGTTTATTTCATTCTTTTTCGGATTCAGGTCGATGAGATTTTTTTTCCCCCAAAAAATTTCCTCCGCGAATTATTTTGTTACCGACGTTTTATATTCGTCGTCGATCTGAACCTGGTCATTTTGTCGGCTGGTATGTTAATGAAGTCGTACGAAGGGAAACGGAAGCCTTTTTTCGAATCGTGAAACTCCTGTCTGCCTGAGGTTCATCCAGGGGGTTATCCAGGTATAACCCCTCCCCCCCCATACCCCCCACCCGACCCCACCCCGACCTGCTTAAATACCGCCCCAGCTTAACGAGACGCGTAACAATGTAACGACGGGTCCTCGGTGAAAATGAATGAATGAACGAATAAATAAATAAATAAATATAGTCACTCCGAGGCGTTTGCGTAGCGCCACGTCTTGCCCGCCTCTCTCGGCGCCCCTCCTCTCTGTTTACAAAGCGTTATATAGATTTATTTCGCCTCGGAGGATGTTTGCTCAAGGCTTTTATTGCTCGCCGTGTGGAGGAACAGGAGGAGATGTATGTAATGTTGACGTGCGCTATAATAGATCTTTTCTGTTTTTTTTTTTTTTTCTGTTGGAAATATTGACTTCCTCCTTGAACGACATTCAGTGGAAACACCGCTACGCCCGTTATACGCTATATCTGGCGGAGAGAGGGAGAGAGAGAGAGGAAAAAGGGAAAAAAAACTCCTGTCAGCAAAGTTAGTGCATGCTGCGCCTCTCTGCCTTCATGTTGTTCTGCCTCTCTCTTTCTTCCTTTTTATTTTTTTTATTTTTTCTCAGTAAGAATGTTGATGTAGCAAGTTCCAGCCAGATTAAATGTTGCCTAGCAGCTGCCGCTGTTTTGTAGACCCAACAGCCTTGGCAAGCGAATCAGCAGCTCGCCGTGAATTAAAGAGCTCTTTCTGCCTCATCGCCATGTTTGATGTCTCCATAAGCTACTCTGGAGACTCACCAGCTCCTCGGCACAGATGCTCTCTCTCTCTCTCTCTCTCTCTCTCTCTCTCACACACGCAGCCGTTGGACGCTCTTTCATAAGCAGTGCCTTCATCACTTTGATGTGGTCGAGTCACCATATATGGTCAAAACCACGCCCACTAGAGTATGTATAAGACAAAGCGAAAAACATTTTTTTTTTTTTTTTTTTTTTTTTCTCATAAAATTTGTGATTGTGTGTCGGTTTGGGGTCATCAAAGGTCATATTGCTGGAGTCAGTGTTAACGACGCGTTGTGAGAATTATCCGTGTATACATCACACATTAAAAAAAAAAAAATTAAAAATCTTGGAAAATTTCCTAAACAGAGCGGAAACTCTGGGGGGGACTCCTGAATTTAAGGCGGCTGTGAGAAGCGAGGCTGTTTCGTTCAGGATTGTGATGTGTGTGTGTGTGTGTGTTGTGTTTCTTCTCCTCTCCTGTCTGATGGGGTAATTATGGAGGAATCCTCCCCCGGCGTGGTTATGCTGACATGCTTCAAATCCTAAAAAAAAAAAAAAACCGTTGCTCCTCGCTCACCGCCATCATCACCGCCACCGCCGCGGTCTCGAGACAGCGCTCGAAAATCCTGTTTCAAGCTCAATTTTAATCACACGTTTATTTCCCAATTACAGCTCCTCGCTCCCGGAGAAGCATTTCAGCTGCGAGCGTTGGATTATCTCGTTCTTAAACGGCTCGGAGTTGTTGTTTTCTTAACGCTCATTGTCGCTTTGCGAACCGCAGAAAGCCACGGCCTGGTGGAGAACTAATAATAATAATAATAATAATAATAATAATAATAATAAAGTAGTACTGAATAGTACATAATGAATAATTACATTAATGAGTAATTATTTTATATTCACAGCTATTCTTCTGTCCATACACTACAATGAGTATTCTTACATATAATACTTATTATTATTATTATTATTATTATTATTATTATTATTATTATATTTAAAGCTGCAAGCAGGGGCCAAGCACCGAGATGCCGTGAGCCGCACGTTCATAGACGCACTACGTTTGTCGCCTGTGCAATCACAGGAAAGAGGGCCATAACTTTAGGCGAAGAGATTTGAAGTTTCCCCCCTGATGTTTCGACCGCAGACACGGGTGGAATTCTCAGACGGTAGGAGGAAAGGTCTAGACGACCTAACGGGCAGCATGGTGGTGTTGTCCGTCGCTACTTTGACCCGTGGTCGTGATCGCTACAGCGCCGACCTGAAAATTTAGCATCGGGTCCTGAAGGTGTATCTCGTTGCTGAGACACAGCCCCACTTCCTGTTTGGCGGCGTCACGGTCAGGCTTAATCTGAAATGGCTTGAATCAAATGCGGTGACGACCGGACGAAATGTGTAGGAGGAGTCGCGTAAACGAAACGTTTTTTTTTCGACAAAATCCAAGATGGCGGGAAATGGAATTGACGTCGTAGGGTGCGTTGGACTCGTCTCGACCCGGGGAATGCAGGCGGTCCTGGCTTTTAATCGCTAAACACGTGATGCAGAAGGTACGGTTATACACATACTTCCGAGTTAGACCCAAATTTGACCCGATGGTGGCGCTAGAGCGTCGGCAGCACTTGGCCCAAATTTGGTCAGAATGTTCCTTCCGAGTCAGAGTGCCGAATTTCGCAACTTTTTACCCGACGCTTCTATGGGATGCCAGATCCACCCTTATCCAGAAGAAGGAGAAAAGGTGGAATAACAATAGGTGCCTACTCACCTTTTCATGCTCGGCTCTTCCTAATAATAATAATAATAAGAAGAAGAAGAAGAATAGCATATTTTAAAAAAAAACACTATTAAATTTCTCTCATTTGAGTTAAGTTTCATTTTTAAACGTGTTTAAATCTGACGGATGAAGTTATATCTCGGGTACTCCTGTCGTATCGAACTCTAACGTTTTTCCCTAAACTGCGGAGATAAATCCGTAGTTAACGTGTGTACTGTACACGAGAGAGGGGAAGAACAGCAGCGCGGCAGCTCTGTGAACGTCCAGAGAAATAAATCGTCGATGGCGTTTCTGTCGATGAAGCTCTCAGTTGAGGACAAAACAAAAAATTGGCTTTTATCTGACCTCGGCTTCGTTATTGATGAAACAATCAGGGGGGAAATAACGTGAGCGACGCGGCTGAGAGTTTTCTTATCATCCGAGCGCACTCGACTCTCTCTCTCTCTCTCTCTCTCTCTCTCTCTCGCACGCACACGCACGTCTTATCATCGTATCGGCGTGTGCAGGTGATACGGAGAGCTGTACGGAGCTTCGCCTCGGAGCACACGCACCGTCATCCACTTTACGGACGTTTCGCACGTTTCGCACGTTTACGTTTTCTTTACTGTACGCTTGTAAATGACCTTACTGTATGTTCCTGTGTAACAGTCTAGCATAGACCCGACTTTTCACTGCGTCACTCTTTTAGTCGCTCACTCCTTCACTCGCTCTCTTATTTAGTCACTCGTTCATTTACACACTCATTCACTCTTTTATTTAGTCACTCGTTCATTCACACATTCATCCACTCAGTCACTCATTCATTTACACACTCATTTAGTCACTCGTTCATTTACACACTCCTTCACTCACTCGTTCAGTCACTCGTTCATTCACTCATTCATTTACACACTCATTCACTCACACTTATTTAGTCACTCGTTCATTTACACACTCATTCATTCACTCATTCAGTCACTCGTTCATTTACACACTCATTCAGTCACTCGTTCATTTACACACTCCCTCACTCACTCGTTCAGTCACTCGTTCATTTACAAACTCATTCACTCGTTCATTTACACACTCATTCACTCACACTTATTTAGTCACTCGTTCATTTACACACTCCTTCACTCACTCGTTCAGTCACTCGTTCATTTACACACTCCTTCACTCACTCATTCATTTACACACTCCTTCACTCACTCGTTCAGTCACTCGTTCATTTACACACTCATTCATTCACTCATTCAGTCACTCGTTCATTTACACACTCCCTCACTCACTCGTTCAGTCACTCGTTCATTTACACACTCCTTCACTCACTCGTTCAGTCACTCGTTCATTTACACACTCCCTCACTCACTCGTTCAGTCACTCGTTCATTTACACACTCCTTCACTCACTCGTTCAGTCACTCGTTCATTTACAAACTCATTCACTCGTTCATTTACACACTCCTTCACTCACACTTATTTAGTCACTCGTTCATTTACGCACTCATTCAGTCACTCGTTCAGTCACTCGTTCATTTACACACTCCTTCACTCACTCGTTCATTTACACACTCCTTCACTCAGACTTATTTAGTCACTCGTTCATTTACACACTCCTTCACTCACTCGTTTAGTCACTTGTTCATTTACACACTCATTCACTCATTCATTTACACACTCCTTCACTCACACTTATTTAGTCACTCGTTCATTTACACACTCCTTCACTCACTCGTTTAGTCACTTGTTCATTTACACACTCATTCACTCATTCATTCACACACTCCTTCACTCACACTTATTTAGTCACTCGTTCATTTACACACTCCTTCACTCACTTGTTCAGTCACTCGTTCATTTACACACTCCTTCACTCACTCATTTAGTCACTCGTTCATTTACACACTCCTTCACTCACTCATTTAGTCACTCGTTCATTTACACACTCCTTCACTCACTCATTCGTTTGCTCTCTCTCGCTTATTCACTCATGCATTCCTGCATTCCCTCCCTCCCTCCCTCACTCATTTATTCACTCTTATTCACTCACTCCCTCTTTTATTTTAGTCACTCATTCCTTCACTCATTTATTTGCGCTCTCTCTCTCTCTCTTTCTCTCACTTATTCACTCATTCATTCAGTCACACTCATACGTTCATGCGTTCCTTCACCCACTCACTCATTTATCCCCTCTTTTAGCCACTCACGTGCTCTTTTTATTCAGTCACTCCTTCATGTCACGCACTCATCCCTTCACTCCATTCGTCTGCTCTGTCTCACTCTTTCTCTCACTTATACACACGTGCATTTATTCACTCACTCATTTACTCTTTTTATTCAGTCACCCGTTCACGTTACGCTCTCATTCACTCGCTCGTTCCGTCACTCCGTCACGCGCTCGTTTATTTGCCCCGTCTCTTATTCGCCCATTCATTTACCCACTCATTTATTCACTCTTTTAATCACTCATTCCTTCACTCACTCACTTATTCACGTGGATCCGCGGAGGCCCCACCTCGCAACTTACGGGACTTAAAGAATCCGCCGCTAACGTCTATGATCATTCCATAATGAAAAGAAAAAGAACAAAATGATGTAAAAGTAAGGCAGAATAATGAAACGCCGTCCGTTTTTTTTTTTTTTTTTTTTTCGTTTTTTTTTTTCTTTCTGTCTAGACGCGTGTAGACGCAGTCTGGCGAATCAATTCCGTGGCAGAACGACCGAGCGCTACAGCGGAGGAAAAAGACGGGAACGAAACGGAAAGGAGTGAAGTTCAGACGTTAATTTTCGGTAAATCCGGTGTCGCAGAGTCATACGCAGACTAAGCAGCTCCGAATTCCACAGAGCCACGGGAAAACTCGTATATCCTCCAACCGCATGAAATATTTACTCCGACCTCAGCGTGTGATATTCAATATTCGGCACTTTTAACCCGCCGCTTCCTTTCATGCATCACTTGCCAACAGCGTTTTCTTTCCCAGAAGCTCTCTCTATGCACTCGGGTGATATTAGAAATTGGACGAGGAAAGAGCGAGTGGCACTTAAAGCGAACGCTTCGCTGCGAGATGTAAAAACATCGTTTCTGTGATCAAAAAGTAATGCGGCGGTTCCAGGCTTATTCCGGCGAAAATACACCTTTTAGTCAGAGTGGGAAACGGGGACGAGATGTCTCCTCGCGCTCGACGTCTCCCGCCTGTTGCGTATTTTGCGTTCGGAGCCATTTTGTTCTGTTAAATATTTTATTTTCGAACACACGGGCTACTGCGGTTATGATGTGTTTTTGTAACCACGGCGATCTTTTCCGAATCGCCTCGATTTCCTCATCACGCGTCGGACCTGTGACCGTGCCTCGAGACGTTTGAGTGGATTATTAGTCATTAGACGGTTGTGTATCAGCTCGGTTCGACTAAACCGACACCGGAGCAGTCTTCCTGGGTGAGAAGGCCAGGAAAGGGGGGTTATTATTCTGGAAAACGGCAGACGACGGGACTCGGAAAGCAGCGAGGAAGCGTCCGTGACATCCAGATGAACTTGAAGGCGCCGGCCCAGATTTCCATCCCAGAGATCTGGCTTGATGAATGCGCCGCACTCTGATAAACATCTCCCCTGATGCTATTCATCACCTGTCATGGTTTTCCCATGCTGCTGCTGATAAGAACAATGCCAGCTCGGGTTTAACATAACCGTAAAATATGTCTGAGCAACCCGGAAAGCTTGTGCGGGACATGAGAGTGTCACCAAAAAAAAAAAGGAGAGGGGGAGAGAAATGTGAAATGATCATCAGACAGGATGAAAAATAAAGTTGACAGTATTGATGTGTTAAAGTATGATTTTTTTTAAATTCTGTATCTTTATAATGACACCACACAGACTAAATGATGCCCTGTGATTGGCTCGGGATACTAAATGATGCTCTGTGATTGGCTCGGGATACTAAATGATGCTCTGTGATTGGCTCGTTACATGAAATGATGCCCTGTGGTTGGCTCTTGATACTAAATGATGCTCTGTGATTGGCTCGTGACACCAAATGATGCCCTGTGATTGGCTCGTGACACCGAACGATGCCCTGCGATTGCCTGGTGACACGAAATGATGCCCTGTGATTGGCTCTTGATACTAAATGATGCTCTGGGATTGGCTCGTGACACCAAACGATGCCCTTTGATTGGCTCGTGACACCAAACGACGCCCTGTGATCGGCTCGTGACACCAAACCATGCCCTGTGATTGGCTCGTGACACCAAACGATGCCCTGTGATTGGCTCGTGACACCAAACGATGCCCTGTGATTGGCTCGTGACACCAAACGATCTCCTGTGATTGGCTCGTGACACCAAACGATGCTCTGTGATTGTCTCGTGGCACCAAATGATCTCCTGTGATTGGCTCGTGGCACCAAATGATGCTCTGTGATTGGCTCGTGACACTAAATGATGCCCTATGATTCGCTCGTGACACTAAATGATGCCCTGTGATTGGCTCATGACACTAAACGATGCCCTGCGATTGGCTCATGACCCTAAACGATGCCCTGTGATTGCCTTGTGAAAGGACGTGTTTTGTTTTTACTCCTACCGTTAAAACCCTGCCCAACTTATCTTTACTTTCTTTGCGATAGTCCTGATCTCGTTGCTCTCCGATCCCTATAAACGAACTATGAAAACGCAAGACGCTCAGAACCCGACTGCTCGGATGCTGCGTGTTTTCCAGTTGACAAATGAACCTTCCTTATCGCTCCGTTTTAAGGCGATTGATTTTGATGGATGAGCTTGCGGAATGGCTGATGAATTCTTTTCATTAAGGGCACCGCTTTATCACGAACAGAGGTCGCCCATGCAAATACCTTCGAGATCCAAGAGATCCCGGGCTAAAACAAGGACAACGGGTTAGCGATTGCATTTAAATAAGTAATTAACTCCTCACAGAAATAATCCCAATCGTACCAGTACCAGGTGTTTTCTCATTGGTAAATTTGTATGTTATTTCAGGAGCAAGGCAAAATCGGCGTCACGTTCAACATCGGGATGGTCGATATCATCGTCCAGGAGAGCAGCATGCCGGTGAACGATGGCAAGTACCACGTGGTGCGATACACACGAAACGGGGGCAACGCCACACTTCAGGTGGACAATTGGGCCATCAACGAGCACTTCCCCTCAGGTACGACCCCTCGTCCACCTTCTTTAACCTTTGCTTTAGGGAGTCAGGAAGATGTATGGACAGAAGGCAGAAACGGACAGCAACTGCTTTTTGCTCTATTTCCAAAGTCACTCTGTTTGACCTGTGTGTGTGTGTGTGTGTGTGTGTGTGTGTGTGTACTGCACTTAACTTTTTAACTCTCCTCCTTAATTCCCTTCTTTTCTCTTTCCCCTCTGACACTAAGCCTGTGCCATGCATGTTAAAAGCAGCAAAAACGTGTGCGTTAATTGAAACGTAAAACCGATGTCAGCAAACGCTAGGCTTCATTTCCGACTGAAAACGTTTTAACATCCGACGTCAAATCCTTCAGCATCTAATCTAATCTACAAGTACACACACACACACACGGTGACGGATTCATGGTCTAAATAGTATGTTTTTAATCGATTAATTAGCCTGTAGCTGTTCAAACCGAGCTTTGTTAGCGTTAGCGGTACGGTTGCCATGTACGTCATCGTAAAAACCCTCCCTTTTTTTCTTTCCCCCTCCAGTATTTAATTAGGAAATGTTCGTCAAACGATCGGTTTGTTACGTAAATAAAATCCAAATAGTAGTCGTCATAACGCTTATTATAACATCTTAATATCAGGTGACGTGACAGCGAGGGAATATTTAACCAGTCAAGATACGTTTGATCGTTTTGAGCGGTTTATTAATCTTCACGTCGGACGACTTTACGCTTTTTCGTGTGTGTTCCGTCTGCAACATGACGAGCTGTTGTGTGTGTTTTTTTTTTGTTTTTTTTTTAAACTTATTAATCTTATTAACTTCAAGATAGAAAGACAGAAAGAAAGAGAGGCTAGTGAGTGTGTTTGTAGCTGCGCTAACGTGAGCGAGAACGGGAACTAGCTCGCTTTGTTAACGTTCTGCAGCATTAAAAATCCTCTTTGATGCATTGATATGAATTTTTGTCAAATTCATATGTATATATTTTGTGAAATTTGATGCAGTGGGACGTTTTAACGAACAGATCCTCAGGTAGTGTTGTCGGTGGAGAAGTACTAATCACGTCGCACACATCAGACGCGTGAACGCCGACGCCCCTCGCCCTCGTCCTCGTCCTCGCCGTACCTTTATAATTGATAAAAATAAATGAATGTCACTTCAGGGCATTGAAATGATCCGGTCTCCTCACAGCGGCAGTGAACGACTCTGTCCGATCTTTATTACTTCGTTGTTGTCTGCGCTCCTTTTTATTACTATTGGACTGTCTCTGCTCTCTTCGGGGAGATGTAAGGCCTAGCAGAGAAAACCAATTTTCTTTACACGTGTCCTGATTTCAACTTCTCCGCTTCGAGAGTTATTTCATGCCTCGCGCTCGCCCGCACGAGTGCGAGCAGAGCCGTCGGAGGCCAGGACATTAAGCACCGGCCAATCTTCCTCAAGTCCTGCCTTTCTTTCACAAGTGGGTGGGCGTCTAGGCCGCGCAATCACTTTAACGGCCACGGTGAGTTAATGTTCTCCCGTCTCGGTGTTACTCGCCTCCCCGATGAGAGATTTCAACTCGCTGGTGGGGGAAAATTTTATGTAGTGGATAACATCAGTAAAGGAAATACCATGCTCGCTCAGAAGCACTCACACGGAGTAATCCTGTATAAAGTCAGTACATGAACGCCTATGTTAACCCATACCCCCGGAAGCCCCGCCCACGTCGTCCGTCTCACGTCGGCGATCGCTCACCTCGTCTCGGAGAACCTGGTTATGATATCCATCAGGTGCTTGGGGAGGAAAAGTCGACTTTTAGTCGTCCTGAAGTAAGATGTAAAACATGTGATTAGCCGCAAACTAACGCCATGCTGCTGACTCAGACACACTGAGCTGAGTAATAAGTGTCCCGTGTGTGTGTGTGTGTGTGTGTGCGCCCCAGGCTATGTATAAACTCCTCACTGTGCTTCATCAGCCCAGAAACCCACGGCATCCTCCTAACAGCGAGAGCGAGCTTTCACTTTCACGCTAACGTCATTCCTCACACCGACGCCGTCAGCCGCGTAGCCGTCCTCCTCCGCGGGTCAAGACGCCCCGACCGACCATTTATCAGTTGCGTACCAGCACGGCTGCCTCGGGAAACGAATGAAATCTGCACGTTTTGCAACAACAACTCCAGCTCGTATAAAGACCCGGGAGGAAGAGTGGAATCTGTAAAACGGGACATTCCATCCCATAATCTCTCGTTTAGACGTTAGGGAGGTTTCCGGCGGAGTGTTAGGACGGAAACCCCCCCCCCCCTCACCCCTCCCCCCCACCAAAATAACAACAACATGTCTTTACGTCGACTGTACGATCGGGTTATATAACTTCGAAGCACAGTTCTACCCCGGCGCCCCTGAATTCTGGATTCTGATTGGTCAGAAGGTGTCGATTGCATTCACTGGCTGAAATTCACAGCTTTATATTAATGCGCCTGTTGCGATGCAAATCGTAAACGAGTTCGAAAACGTCCTGTCGCGCAGAACCGTCGATACGGCGTGATGGGTTTTCTGTCGCGAGGTGTTTCTTGTAAACTTTCTGGAAGGAGTCTCCAGTGTCGGAGGGGAATTAAACCGAAGGCCGATAAAGGAACTGCCGTTTATAGTCGTTTCGTGGACGCGTCGCGACGTTAGGCGTAACTATGCATGGAGGAAAAGTCTCGAAAGTAGGGCGTGCGCACGGTTTGCTAAATAAAACGTCATACCCTTGACGTGAGGGATAAAACGCCGCTCCGGGGTAGTACCTCTGCACCGTCTTTTGATCAGTTTTAAGTTTAGATCAGGAAATGAAGCACTTCCTAAAACCGTAAAAGGTTCTCGGCGGACGCTTGTAGAATTTCCACGTGTGGACTTTTTCCAGTTCTGAACCAACGAAGAACCATTTTCAAATGATTCCTGACTCCTTGGCTGTCGGCGTCCCGTTTCGAGAACGCCGAGCACGGTGTTTAGGAACGTTCTCCGTATTCTAAAATACGGCGTCTTGAGCGTGTTGTATTAGCCGTATTGCAGAGCGTGTATGTTTTAGACCCTGGGATCTTTTTATAGTGACCTTGATTCAGGTTCTCGTGCAGCGTGTTGACTACGGGAGTATTTCACCGGCGTTATGAATGTCACTGGCATGTAAGACGTCTCTATAAACGCAGACGTAATTGACTCTCCGCTTCGAGGTCCACGAGTGAAGATAAAATCCTTCCGTGGCCGCTCGCGAGCGCCAAAGTGTTGCCGACTATCCATTTTTTTTTTTTATCTTGCTCTGCTGTTAGTGGTGAAGGAATCTTGTTATCGACGGCTACGGAGATAAGATTAGAAACGAAGAGGAAATGAAGCGAGGTGCCGGACGCTTGCAGGAGGCGTTCAGCCGTGCCGAAACAGCCGCGCGTTATTTTCTTAATGCTTCGAGGTATCCATCGCAAATGGCTCCAACGCACCAATTTCTAAGGCGAAGAAGTTGCCAGGTTAATTTAGCCAACCTCGGTGGTCTGATTGCTTTCGAATAAGAAGGCCGAGCGAGCCCGTTACGCCGAGACGTCGACGTCCTGGTGATCTCCAGGACCCGAAAGATCAGACAGGACCTACAGGATCTATTCGTGAGGGCGGGACTCTGTGTATAACGTGACCCCGGGCGATTTGGAGATGACACGCAGCACTACGGCAGCTGTGTAGCAGGGCCTGTTGTGCAACTGTGAATAGATTTTTATCTGTCATCAGCCATTAAAAAAGAAATGTCATGAATGTCGAGAACCTCACACGTTCATGGACCTCCTGCTTTCTGTTGCCCGAGGATCTCTTTTTGTTTGTTTGTTTGTTTGTTTTTGTGCAAATTATTTCTGTCTACGTGCTATTCCGGTTATTTATGGTGTGCGTAACGCCCCTGTAGCCTGTGAATAGCGCTCAAGTCTGAATACAGAAAGACGGATGGGATCGGAAAACAGATGGGTGGATGGATAGAGCAATGCCCAGACCAAAGGCTTGTTGGTTGGACGGATAGATGGATAGATAGATCAGTTGGTTGGTTGGATTTATGTAAGAATGGTTGGATGGACAGATTGATTATAGGTAGATGGACAGACATATAGATGGATTAAAGGATGGATAGGTAGGTAGGTAGATAGACAGACAGACAGACTGGCAGACTGATGGAAAGATGGGTGGAACATTTGGCCAGTTCAGTGAATGAATGGTTTGGATTGATGGATGAATAAATGGTCGGATGGACAGATAGATGGATAGGCCGATGGAATGATGGATGGATGGACTGCTGTGTAGGCTGATAGATCGACAGGTTGGATGGAAAGATTGATAATAGATAGAGAGATAGATAGGCAGGCTGATGGAAAGATGGATGGATAGACTGCTGTATAGGCTGATAGATCGACAGGTTGGATGGAAAGCTTGATAATAGATAGATAGAGGGATAGATAGGCAGGCTGATGGAAAGATGGGTGGAACAGTTGGCCAGTTCAGTGAATGAATGGTTTGGATTGATGGATGAATAAATTTTCGGATGGACAGACAGACGGATAGATGGATAGGCTGATGGAATGATGGATGGATGGACTGCTGTATAGGCTGATGGATAGACAGGTTGGATGGAAAGATTGATAATAGATAGATGAACAGACATGTAGATGGATTAAAGGATCGAGAGAGAGAGAGATGGATTTACAGGCAGACAGATGATAAATAAATAGATGAGTAGATGGAAAACTGGATGGATAGCAGATGAATGGACAGACAGACATCTAGATAGATAGATAGTGGATAAACGGATGGATAGAAGAGTTGATGGAGAGATGCATACACAAATGGATGAATAGTAGGTGGATGCACAGACAGGCCGATAGAGATGACTTGAAGACTGGACTGTGGTTGAACGGACAGATGGATGGAAAGATGGATTAAAGGTTGGACTGATGGACAGATGCATGGACACATGGATGGATAGACTGGTGGTTGGTAGGATGGATGGAAGGATGAATCAATGGTTGGATGAGTGTGTGTGAGGGTGTTGAATATTGAACGCAGACGTTCTGTCTGTGCCGGTGGTGTTCTGGGAGCTGGGAGTGAATATGAGGAGTAATGAAGTCTCCCTTTAGAGGCGTGTAGATCTCTCGTCTTGCATTCTGAACCTGTAGATGAGGTTGAACCTTCATCTTCATCTACGTCTGATCCTGTAGAGGAGTGATAGCTCTGATGTCAGCTAGGCTATTCTCTCCACGCCTCTCTCCCGTCACTCACATCTGGAGATCGACACCGACGAACGCCATCGATTAGCCGAGCTCCCGGCCCCGTCGGCGCTCTTAAAGCGCAGGAAGCCGCTGATGTTTTTATTCCCCGCTCGTTTATCGCTTCCTTTTCGTCTTTACTGCTCGTGTTGTGTTCGGGTTTCCTCTGTGCTGAAACGGTAGGTGGGAATCGGAGGAGCGTGAGCCGTGGGAACGTCGTCCGTAATTGCCGCCACGGAAGGAGGCGTGATTGACAGGTTGCTGTTTAAAACAGCGAGAGTTCCAGCTGCAGTACTCGCGAACGACGCCTCCGTACGGCGATTCGTGCATTGAAGTTAACACGTCTTGCTTGCTAACGCTGAAGGACACGTGAGAGGCACGTGACGGACGTCTCGCTTGGTGTAACTGATATAAACGGGTACACGGACGTTAACGCGTTCTCTACTCATTTTACAGGACAGCACACGCTTCATGGAACGCGATGGATTTAAGAGTTCTGGGAGTTGGAATATAAGTCAAGGAGTGTGTGTGTGTGTGTGTGTGAGAGAGAGAGAGATCTAAAATGAAGCGGTTGCTATTTTCATTTCCCGAAAGGAAGTGGTATCTGTGTGTATTCATTTCATGTCACATGTTAATAATTTACTACATCTTCAAAGCTCTGATGCGGCGTGATACTGAGCTGCACGCAGATAAATATAGATTATATAGACCTTAACGCATTTTATATATATTTATATATACACACACACACACACACACACACACACGTGCACATTTCCCCGGATCTAACCATAAAGCAAATACAGCGTTTATTAAAAAAATAATAATAATAAATCAACACGTATACATTGCGTAGAAAGAAAGAAGGAAAGAAATGGCGCAAGAAAGAAAGTCAGAAACGAGCAAACAGAAAAGAAAGAAAGAAATTTGACAAATGGAGAAAGAAAGAAAGAAAGCGAGAGAGTCGGAAAAATCGGAAAGAACGAAAGAAACAGGCGGAGAAATTAAGAAAGTCAGGAACATACAAACCAAAAAAAATAGAAAGAAAGAAACAGACAGACAAATGGAGAAAGAAAGAAAGAAATTGAGAAAGAAAGAGCCAAAGAAACAAATGGAGAAATGTAGAATGTCAAACAAACAAGAAAGAAACAATGAAAGAAAGAAATGGAGAGGAAAATAAAAGAATTGGATATGAAAGGAAGAAAAGATCCAAACAAACAAATGGAGACATTAAGAAAATCAGAAATAAACAAACAAATGGAGAAAGTCAGAAATAAACAAACAAACAAACAAATGGAGAAATTAAGAAAATCAGAAATAAACAAACAAACAAATGGAGAAATTAAGCAAATCAGAAATAAAGAAACAAACAAACAAATGGAGAAATTAAGAAAATCAGAAATAAACAAAAATGGAGAAAGAAAGAAATTGAGCAAGTCAGAAAGAAAGAAAGAGCCAAAGAAACAAATGGAGAAATTTAGAAAGTCAGAAACAAACGAACAAAAAAGAAAGAAAGAAACAATGAAAGAAAGAAATGGAGAGGAAAATAAAAGGACTGGATAAGAAAGGAAGAAAAGATCCAAACAAACAAATGGAGAAATTAAGAAAATCAGAAATAGAGCAAGTCAGGAAGAAAGAAAGAAAAAGAAAGAAAGATCCAAACAGACAAATGGAGAAATTAAGAAAGTCAGAAACAAACAAACAAAAAAGAAAGAAAGAAAGAAACAGACAGACAAATGGAGAAAGTCGGAAAAATCGGAAAGAACGAAAGAAACAGACAGACAAATAAATGGAGAAATTAAGAAAGTCAGGAACATACAAACCAAAAAAAAAAAATAGAAAGAAAGAAACAGACAGACAAATGGAGAAAGAAGGAAATTGAGAAAGTCAGAAAGAAAGAAAGAACCAAACAGACAAATGGAGAAAGAAAGAAAGAAATTGAGAAAGAAAGAGCCAAAGAAACAAATGGAGAAATTTTGAATGTCAGAAACAAACAAGAAAGAAACAATGAAAGAAAGAAATGGAGAGGAAAATAAAAGAATTGGATACGAAAGGAAGAAAAGATCCAAACAAACAAATGGAGAAATTAAGAAAGTCAGAAATAAACAAAAATGGAGAAAGAAAGAAATTGAGCAAGTCAGAAAGAAAGAAAGAAAAAGAAAGAAAGAACCAAACAGACAAATGGAGAAATTAAGAAAGTCAGAAACAAACAAACAAACAAAAAAGAAAGAAAGAAACAGACAGACAAATGGAGAAAGAAAGAAAGAGATGGAGAAAGAAAGAAAGAGCCAAAGAAACAAATGGAGAAATGTATAAAGTCAGAAACAAACGAACAAAAAAGAAAGAACGAAATGGAGAGGAAAATAAAAGAACTGGATAAGAAAGGAAGGAAGACGATTGGAAGCGGTGAAGCTTGCGTGCACACTGAGCTGTAGCGGAGTTAGCAGGAGCGGATATTCAGATTGTTGTGTCCGGTTTCTGCATGAGCACGTCTAAAGATACAAAGCCACCAAAGCGTGCGTTTGTTTATTTATTTATTATTTATTTCTGTGTTTATTTTTGAAAGTTTAGAGAATAATGGCGGACGAGTTCATGAGCGTTTCCACTGAAGTGTACGGCGGAAGAGTTTCAGCGCTGTAGGTTCTGGACACAAGTGATCTGTTAAAGGACATTTTATTTGATTTATTTATTTTTTACCTCAGGTCAGTGCACCGAGCTTCGCGTATCTCAAAGCCCTTTCGATCTTAAAGAAAGAGAGAAAAAGAATCACGCTTATCATGTAAGCATCTGGGTACACGGCGTACACAAAGCGTCGACCTCACGTCGTGTGTAATCAGATGGAGCGCTGCAGAGTCTTCCGGCCCTCTCGCAGAGATGACGAGTAATCCCCGGGGCTTTTACGTCTCGGCCGCAGGACGGCGTGCGTCTCGGGGGAAAGCCGCGCGAGAGAAAAGCGCACCTCGAGTGACCCGACTTACGTTATTTCCGGCAGATTTAAGACGGCGAGTTCCTTAAATGTGAACCACGCTTTGCTTTGTATCGGACACGCCAGATACAATTACCGATATCAAATACGAAAATCTCTTGACCTTAAAAGAAATCTTTCAGTGAGTTGGGGGGGGGGAGATAAGCTTTCAATATCCACCTCTGGTCTAATCCTGAAATGAAACGAACCCGCCAGGGAGGCCGAGACGAGCGCTCCCGGGCTTATTGTGCGAGACGGAGGATCCTCAGGAGTCCAGGCACAAACCAGGTAAATCCACAATGAGAACAAACAGGAAACGGCATGGCGGGGGTCAGGAACGATAGGGGAATAGTGTGTGGTTTGGAAACGTGTCGAGTGACGAGGAACCGAAAATCAGGAAAGGTGTGAACGGAGAGTTCCTGTTTGCTCTACCTGCGAACCATGTGGGAAAGTATTTTCGGTAATTACGAGGTGCGCGCAACACAAATAGCGACACGACGATGTACTACAGGAGGAATAATGCGCGCTAGGATACGCCGTTAATTGCTAGAAAACCCTCAAATCTCCTGTTTAGAACATTTCTGTGTTATTCATTAGGCACTGGAATAAATGTTCGGGATTTCTCAGCGCCTCTTTACGAGTTCCCGTGTCCGCGTTAACACTTCACAGAGCTGTTGCGATTTCGGACTCGCTCATATCCTCGGGATATCCCTCGGCGTCATGGTCGTGAAGTTGTCGAAGTCGTCGGGAACTTCCCATCCGTTCAGCGATGATGTGGAAATGTAAAAGTGTTGGTTTTTTTTTGGAAGGTCTACCTGCGTGGAACTTCACGGCCTAGATACGGACGTAGCTCGTCCATTTGTTATTATGCTAACTTCAGCATTATAGATGATGCGGGCCAGGCGCGGTAGGCGCCGAGAGGAGGCGCGGTCCGGGTCCGAGACCCTCGGGAAGGCATGAAGAAGCAGGTGCAGGTCGGAAGCAGGTGTCCAGGGGAGGTGTTATTTTTAGGCCCGTGATTTTCCGGATCACACGAGGAGCACGCTCGCGAGGACTGGCCGTGAATAATGACGACAGAAATGAACACCAAACAAACGAGTTTCTAGCAGGCCTGTAACATCGTGGAGAGAGAGAGAGAGAGAGAGAGAGAGAGAGAGAGAGAGAGAGAGGCGCTCTGTAACATCGTGTAGAGAGAGAGAAAGACAGAGAGAGGAAGACAGAGAGAGGGAGGCACTCGGTACCATCGTGTAGAGAGAGAGAAAGACAGAGAGAGGGAGGCACTCGGTACCATCGTGTAGAGAGAGAGAGAGAGACAGAGAGAGGGAGGCACTCGGTACCATTGTGTAGAGAGAGAGAGAGAAAGACAGAGAGAGAGGTACTCGGTAACATCGTGTTGAGAGAGAGAGAGAAAGACAGAGAGAGAGAAAGACAGAGAGAGAGGTACTCGGTGATATTGTGTTGAGAGAGAAAGACAGAGAGAGAGGTACTCGGTAATATTGTGTTGAGACAGAGAGAGAGAGACAGAGAGAGGTACTCGGTGATATTGTGTTGAGAGAGAAAGAGAGAGACAGAGAGAGGTACTCGGTGATATTGTGTTGAGAGAGAGAGAGAGACAGAGAGAGAGGTACTCGGTAACATCGTGTTGAGAGAGAGAGAGAGACAGAGAGAGAGAGAGACAGAGAGAGAGGTACTCGGTGATATTGTGTTGAGAGAGAAAGACAGAGAGAGAGGTACTCGGTAATATTGTGTTGAGAGAGAGAGACAGAGAGAGGTACTCGGTGATATTGTGTTGAGAGAGAGACAGAGAGAGAGGTACTCGGTAACATCGTGTTGAGAGAGAGAGAGAGACAGAGAGAGGTACTCGGTGATATTGTGTTGAGAGAGAAAGAGAGAGACAGAGAGAGAGGTACTCGGTGATATTGTGTTGAGAGAGAAAGAGAGAGACAGAGAGAGAGGTACTCGGTAATATTGTGTTGAGAGAGAAAGAGAGAGACAGAGAGAGGTACTCGGTGATATTGTGTTGAGAGAGAGAGAGAGACAGAGAGAGAGGTACTCGGTAACATCGTGTTGAGAGAGAGAGAGAGACAGAGAGAGAGAAAGACAGAGAGAGAGGTACTCGGTGATATTGTGTTGAGAGAGAAAGACAGAGAGAGAGGTACTCGGTAATATTGTGTTGAGACAGAGAGAGAGAGACAGAGAGAGGTACTCGGTGATATTGTGTTGAGAGAGAGACAGAGAGAGAGGTACTCGGTAACATCGTGTTGAGAGAGAGAGAGAGACAGAGAGAGGTACTCGGTAATATTGTGTTGAGACAGAGAGAGAGAGACAGAGAGAGGTACTCGGTGATATTGTGTTGAGAGAGAAAGAGAGAGACAGAGAGAGAGGTACTCGGTGATATTGTGTTGAGAGAGAAAGAGAGAGACAGAGAGAGAGGTACTCGGTAACATCGTGTTGAGAGAGAGAGAGACAGAGAGAGAGGTACTCAGTGATATTGTGTTGAGAGAGAAAGAGAGAGATAGAGAGAGGTACTCGGTGATATTGTGTTGAGAGAGAGACAGAGAGAGAGGTACTCGGTAACATCGTGTTGAGAGAGAGAGAGAGACAGAGAGAGGTACTCGGTGATATTGTGTTGAGAGAGAAAGAGAGAGACAGAGAGAGAGGTACTCGGTGATATTGTGTTGAGAGAGAAAGAGAGAGACAGAGAGAGAGGTACTCGGTAACATCATGTTGAGAGAGAGAGAGACAGAGAGAGAGGTACTCGGTGATATTGTGTTGTGAGAGAAAGAGAGAGATAGAGAGAGAGGTACTCGGTAACATCATGTTGAGAGAGAGAGAGACAGAGAGAGAGGTACTCGGTGATATTGTGTTGAGAGAGAAAGAGAGAGACAGAGAGAGGTACTCGGTACCATCGTGTTCAGAGAGCGAGAGGCACTCAGTACCATCGTGTTGAGCAACAGCGCTGTTTGTATTTACCGAATCTTTATCGTGAACGTCCTTTCCCTCTTATGCAAGTTTGCATTTTTGTTTTTTATTCAATTCCGTCATCTTTCGGAGGGAGGTCATGCCCGTGCCCGTGTGTGTGGAGAGAGGCAGAGAGAGAAAGAAAAGAAAAAAAAAAGAAGGTAAAGAAGAGAGGGGTCATGGCACCTTCACGCTGCGTCCCCTCATTGTAATGGTGATGAGTGACCCGGCCGCTCTCTCCATCTGCTCTCTCTGCCCCACCTTTCCCCTCTCCGCGCCGACCCGCCCTCGCTCTCCACACCTGCTCCATTAATTCTTATTACCGTCCCTTCCCGAGACAAACCGCGCAATCTGTTCACTAAAGACCCGACCGGCGCCGGCGCCTGCCCCTCCCCTCGCGATCGCCCGGAGCGCCTCGCGCGTGCCCTCCTGCCCCCGTTCCCCTCCACCCGCACGCAGGGTTCCATGTCGCCAGGAACATTTACACACGGGTCCAGCTCCGTGTAACCTTTCCGACGCCTTCACAGCAAATCAACTACGGATCATGTTATAGGATGTGTTTTCCCGGTGTGAAACCCGTGCTCGGGTTAAAATGATCATCCTAACGTTAACAAACGATTGAGGGGTGTGTCCTCGACAGGTCGAGATGGCCCGGGGGCGGGGTTACCGATCATAACGCCCGGGCAAATAATGCATTCTCGTTCTCTTTGCCTCACACTTAAAAAAAAATAAATAAATAAATAAAAAAGAATGAGAATTAGCAGGGTGCTAAATCGTACCAATCATGATCTATCTACACCTCATACTGAAAAACAAAGTTAGGCAAGCTGTATTTTTATCTCATTATCACGTTTTATTTAATAAGCACACACGGGCACGTCGAAAACCCGGGAGTGCGGTTTCTCACAATGTTTTTCATGTTCGTTTAAAAAAATGTCACATCGCTGTTAGCACTTTCGCAAATGCTTTAGTGGAAATGTTCTACTAAATTAATTAAATTTTTTTTTTTTTTTTTTGCTTAAACAAAAATTTGCACTTGGAATTTATGAGAAATGAGATCATTTATCAGCGCTTTAGCAAGTGTTTGATAGGAAATGTCGTTTATTTCTTTATTTATGTATTTATTTATTTATTTTGAATTCACGACAATTCTGTCACATGCTTTTAAATTGTTTTTAAAAAAAATTATAATAATAACAAATTAAAAAGCAGTTGCTGTTCCTTCTGCAGATGTCCGATAATTTGATGTAACCGCGCTGTAGTTGTTTAACCGTGCTTTATAATTAAAAGTGATCTTTTTATTTTTATTTATTTATTTATTTTTTGAATTAAAAACTAAAAAAAAAAAAATTCGCCGTCTGTATGTTATCGTCTGGATGATAAAAAGCAGACTTCAAGCATCTAATCGTCTGCTCTCGGCCCGAGAGTCTGCGCCTGCCGCTGTTCATTATGCATCTATTCAGCACGGATCTCCGAGAGGCACTTTTTGATAATGACTGATGTTCGGCAGGAGACGATAACGAGCCTCTTGTTCCAGTCCGTTTCTCTCTCACGGAGAAAAAAAAAAAAAAAAAAAATGAAGGCCAGCGTTCAAATCGAGCATAAATTTATTTGTCTAAATCCTTCTAAACGTGTTTTAAAAGTCTTTTTAAATCTCTGACTTGCCATGATCGAGTGTTACAGCTCTCTTTTAAACTTTAAAGGCAACAACGATAATGAGCGATTGCAAATGGCAAATAAGAAAATCCCGTTCAAATATGCCCGGCCTGTAGAGGAGTGGCTGCAAGAGAAAGGTAACCGGCACCATTCTTTAACCTTCACCTTGCCATTAATAATCTTCTTTCTTTCCTTCTCTCTCTGTCTCTCCTCTTATCTCCTCTCTCTCTCTCTCTCTCTCTCTCTCTCTCTCTCTCTCTCTCTCTCTCTCTCTGATTCAAAAGATTGCATGCACAGTGAGTAGTAAATAGCCAAATAGTAAATTTTCCATAAAATCAATGATAAAATCGTTATAAGTACATCATAAATTGATTCATCATCATTATGATTTTTAGAATCATCTCATCACGTTTTTATTTACGCCGCAACTTATTATTATTATTATTATTATTATTTGGTGAAATGTTTCATAATGTATATAATCATTTAGCCAATTAGAGTCATTTCTTCACTTCCAGGCTGCCTAATTCCCCAGTTTATAGCCTGACCTTTCCATTTATTTATTTATTTATTTATTTATTTATTTATTTATTTATTTAACGGTTTTCCTCGTTTGACATTGTGTAAGGTGCCCTAATTTAAAAGGGTCGTTATTCTTTAATCTCTGCTGCTGTGTTGAGCTCGGATTTTTATTTTTTTTTGACCTGCTTCCTGTTTGTTTATTTCTTTTCTTTCTTCTTTTTTTTTTTTTTTTGTTGTAATAAACCCATCCGGATATCCCCTTGCTCTCGTCTCAGGGCGCCAGTTAACGATCTTCAACACACAGGCCACCATCACGATCGGTGGCGCGGACCGCAGGAGGCCGTTTCAGGGCCAGCTCTCGGGCCTGTACTACAACGGGCTGAAGGTGCTCAACATGGCCGCTCAGGGCAACCCGAACATCCGGATCAACGGCAGCGTGCGGCTTGTGGGCGACGTTCCCGCTGCCGGATCGGCCCGCACCACGGCCATGCCCCCGGAGATGTCCACCACCTTCATCGAGACCACCACCACCATGTCCACCACCACCACGAGAAAACACCGCTCGCCACCTACAATATCGGTACTGCTGCACACACACACGTATGACACGCGTATCTTCGCTAGAAGATAATATCCATGAATTTGTTCATTTCCCTTACTCTCTAGTCGTTCATTTAACTAGCTAACTAGCTTCTGGGCGACTCGAGCGCTTGCCCAGTGGACCGGCTAATGAATCTATGATGCGGTCGTGGTAAAGTGAAATCAAATTGAATCAACATTAAATACTTCCTTCAAACAAGTCGATTACATTTAGCACGTACTCTGAATATGGAAGAGAGTTAGTTCGGATTTGTTTCCTGGTCACACTCCGAGCGCTCCCCGTCTCCTCTCCGAGGGGTGTGTTACTCTAATTAGGATCCGATTAAACCGAGTCTAGTCCTAATTAATGTTTGTTGGCCAGTTTTATTTTAATTTGTGTTGCGGCACTTGCTTTTTAAACATTTCCTAATAGATCGGTAATTAAAATCTTAACCTCTGGGTTAGATCACGACCGGCTAGAAATCGTCAATCGATTGTCCACCATGATGGATTCAGCAGTCTACAGACGTAAACAGCAACGACGTTATGATGCGTTACGTTTTTCTCAACCTCCGTTTCATTTTTTTAATTATATATATATATATATATATATATATATATATATATATATATATATATATATATATATATATATATATATATATATATATATAAAATGGGATGGCATTTTAAGAAGTAAATTGATGAGTGTATAACCCTATACCCAGACCTGATTGATTTTTGTTTTTAAATGATGTTTAAACGTCCAGGTTAAAGCGCCATCGCCATCCGGTCTCTCTCTCTCCTCCATTAAAATGAAAAATTGTACCTTTTTATGTCACGCATTGCTTGGATCTGTTTAATTTTACGCTACAAATGCTGTGTTGTACTTATCTAAGAGTCCTTTGTTTTTTTTTTTGTTTTTTTTTTTGTGCGCAGGCATGCAGTGTAGCCCCATGCACCAGTGATCACGCATTACAACGAGACCATTTGGGATGAATTCGTTACAAAAACAAGGCGGGGGGGGGTTGAATATGCAAATCGGTTGTTTTTGCAGGCCGTCACATAGGCAGGTGTGCATGAATGATTGTCAAGCAGCATGCAAATACCTCAGCTGTGGTTGTCAAACCATCCAGGTGTCCGCCGGATTGTTTTGGGAAGGTTAGGAACTTTGTGAGCTGCCTCCACTTTAGCAGCAGAGCGGCATATAATTGTGTGGGTGGATATATGAAAATCGTATGAACAGACAACGGCGTGTCATTCACATGCATGTGTAAAGCTTTCACCCGGTCTTGTAAAGCTTCATAGGCGGTAAAAGGCAGTAGAGAGCACTGTAAATCAGTAGAGAGCAATGTAAAGCCGAACAGAGCACTATAAAGCAGTATAAGCATAACACACTATAAATCATTATAAAGCAGTATAGAGTATTATAAAGCAGTATATAACAGTAATAAAAAGTATAAAGCAGCATAATGCAGTGTAGAGCAACATCAAAGCAATATACGGTAAGTATAAAACAGTATAGAGCAGCATAAAGAAGTATATGGCCAAGTACAAATATGAAGCAGTACAAATATGAAGCGATATAGAGTTGTATAAAGATGTATGGAGTTGTATAGCACAGTGTAGAGCAATATAGAGCAGAACAGAGAAGCATAAAGCAGGGTAAAGCAGTATAGAGCAGGGTAAAGCAGTATAGAGCAATACAAAGCAGTATAGAGTAGAGCAGTATAAAGCGATACAAAGAAGAATGGAACAGTATAATGCAGGATAGAGCAGTTCAATGCAGTATAGAGCAGTATAATGCAGGATAGAGCAGTTCAATGCAGTATAGAGCAGTATAATGCAGGATAGAGCAGTTCGATGCAGTATAGAGCAGTATAATGCAGTATAGAGCAGTTCAATGCAGGATAGAGCAGTTCAATGCAGTATAGAGCAGTTCAATGCAGTATAGAGCAGTTCAATGCAGTATAATGCAGTATAGACCAGTATAATGCAGGATAGAGCAGTTCGATGCAGTATAGAGCAGTATAATGCAGTATAGAGCAGTTCAATGCAGTATAGAGCAGTTCAATGCAGTATAGAGCAGTTCAATTCTGTATAGAACAGTATAGAGCATTATAGAACAGTATAATGTAGTATAGAGGAAGATAATGCAGTATAGAGCAGTTCAATGCAGTATAGAGCAGTTCAATGCAGTACAGAACAATATAGAGCATTATAGAACAGTATAATGCAGTATAGAGCAGTTCAATGCTGTATAGAACAGTATAGAGCATTATAGAACAGTATAATGCAGTATAGAGCAGTTCAATGTATAGAGCAAGTATAGAGCAAGGTAATGCAGTATAGAGCAGTTCAATGAAGTATAGAGCAGTTCAATGCAGTATAGAGCAGTATAGGGCCTTATAGAGCAGTATAGAAGAGTATAATGCCGTATAGAGCAGTTCAATGCAGTATAGAACAGTATAATGCCGTATAGAACAGTATAATGCCGTATAGAGCATTTCAATGCCGTATAGAACAGTATAGGGCATTATAGAGCAGTATAGAAGAGTATAATGCCGTATAGAGCAGTTCAATGCCGTATAGAACAGTATAGAGCATTATAGAGCAGTATAGAAGAGTATAATGCCGTATAGAGCAGTTCAATGCAGTATAGAAGAGTATAATGCCGTATAGAAGAGTATAATGCCGTATAGAAGAGTATAATGCCGTATAGAGCATTTCAATGCCGTATAGAACAGTATAGGGCCTTATAGAGCAGTATAATGCAGCACTCTCTGCTCAAATGTGATGAGACAGAGCTTTTCATAACCATCGTGGGACAAATGGAGCTGGCTGTGTTGATATTAAAGCCATCTATCTCTGATGTGTGCGTGTCACATGGTCTGGAAGGGACGAAGTTTATATGTCTACAGGCCCTGACTGGTCAGAAACGGGAAATCTCAGCTCTGCTGCCCGCACTTTCTGGAGAAAAAAAAACCAAAACAAAAGCAGAACTCTTAATTGCTCATTTTTATGCTCCGTGGCCATTTTAGATCCATTGTATTTGTGTTTAATTAGAATGTTGATTAGCTCCTTTACCTGGAAACGGCTGCGTAATTACTTTCTCCAAGTGCTTTCACTTAATCCTGAAGACATCGCCAATTAAATGTGTTGTCATTACTGCGCAGTTTGCTTTGTCGAGCACTTTTTTTTTTTTTTTTTTTTTTAAACCTCAGGATAACTTTACTGTCACTGGACTGTGAAGCGTGTACAGGGATCGGGAGCTTTCGGCGGGTTTACGACCCTGCGGATGGGACAAACACATTTGAACCTCTCTTTAGTCTCTCTCTCGAAGTTAATAGCCAAAAAAATAATAATAAAATTCCGCAGAGTGTCATGTTCATGTTATGAGAAACCTTAAAGCGTAAACCCCTCTGTCCTGAAGATCTCAGGAAAAAGTTCACTACACACCGACACTGGAGTCTCCTTTCATAAATGTTAAATAAACTTCTCCTTATACACAAAACGTCACAATGTTAACGATACGCTTTTTTTTTTTTTTTTAACGTGTTTACAGTTGTGCTCATAAATTTACACACCCCTTGTAGAATCTGCAAAATGTGAAGAATTTTTTTTTAAAAAGAGGGATCATTAAAATTGCATGTAGTTTTTTTTTTTTTTTTTTTAATTATTATTATTAAGTCCTGCCCTGAATACTTTACATATAGTCACACAAATGAACCAGTTCAAAAGTTTACATACCCTTGATTCTTAATACTGTGAAAGTGACGTGACTACAGGTCCCGGTGAACGAGCTGTTGCTATAGAAACGGTAACGTATTAGCACTAGTCGATAAATGAATCAACACTTTTTGACCGATCAGAATCGGTTTATAGCTGCTATAAGTTAAAGCGATAACAGGAACTCGCGTGAATAAAACGTTTTAAGGTAAAACAGTTCAGGACGTGCCGTTATAGGAAAATAATCTGCCTCGGTATGGTAACAGTAGCTTCATCACACCAGTTATTGATTATTTTTCGATAAGAGCATGACACGGAATGTTGCGTTCTAAACTCGGGTAATACAGCTTTTAAAATAATAATAATAATAATAATAATAATAATAATGAAAAAGAAATCCTTCTTTGTAAACAAGCCATGGGGAAGGTCTATGGAAGTGTTCCTCTCGCGTCAGCTCTGAACTCGACCGTGTCTAATGCTTGAGCTAAACCGTAGGTGCTCAGTCAAGCGTCACGCCGCATTCCAGTCAGATCGCAACAGTCAAACAACATGCAAATCTGGTGGACATGCAAAAGTGAAAAGTGCTGCCTGGAGCCATGGCGTGATGGGGATAGAGATGCAGGAAGAAAAAACAAACAAGGCCGATTGTTAATCTTTCAGCCTGTTGGTTATCTCCATGACTAATACGGTGTCGTGGTGTGTAAAAGTGGGCGGGCTTTCTTACAGTTAATGCGGTGAGTCGGCGTGCACGCGTATTTTACGGACGCACGCACTTACTATCGCCTCTGGGGCCGTCCTCCCACACAAATAAACATTAGCAGTCCGCTTAGCATGAATTTCTGTCTGTCTGATTTCAAAGTGAACATGAAATCAAACCTGATATAATTAGCATTTAACTGCCATACATTCGAGTATTACTAGTGTACTGTGTTTTTTTTTTTTTTTGTTTCGTCTTGTTTTTTTTATCCCTTTAGAGTTACGTTCAACATCATGAAAAATACATGCATGTTTATTTTGATGTGACGCTGGGATATGAGTGTTGATCCTATGAGTGCGCAGTGCGGTACAGTCTCAGCAGCTTGGGTGGGTTTCTTTTCTTTTTTCTCGCTCCCTTTTTTCTTTCTCCCTGTCGGCATGAAGGGAGGCTCGGGCCCCGCTGCAGCGGAATTGGCAGAGGGATTCTCATTAAGACGTAGCAGCCTGGTAGGTCAATACGCTGCTGGTCGTGTTTGCATTCCCATCTTAATTTGTGCAAACAGGATCAGTAAACAAGCTGTCGGTTACAGTCGGGGAAGTAATTTAATTGTTGCACTGCAATCACGTGTATTACACAGAGAGAGAGAGAGAGAGAGATCAGGGGATAGGGTCTATTTATATATCATTTTCAGCCCCGAATCAGATCGGAATAAAAGCGCCAACCCTGCTACGGATCTAGCTTAATTAAGATCAAGGGCAGGAAGAGAGAGACAGAAACAGACACACGGGTTCGGCTGCACCGATCCAGCGAGTGCTCTGATGTGAAGCCCAGAGACAAAAAAAAAAAGCGCAAGAAATAATTTTAGGAATGATGCTTTTCTTATTTTTTTAGGGAATTATTGAAGGAAATATTCAGGATTTAGAACAGGAATATATTTTTAAGCCTGCCTCAAAAGCAAGTATAATGACGTTCTGGCTTTCAAACAGTCAGAGCATCCACTTCTGTATGTATAGTTAACATACATATGCAGGGTGCCAAAATTTTTGTAGACTGCAGAATCCATCATGTGGACGCTCGATTGACTATTGCGTGTTAGACAAAGGTAAGCTTTTCATTTCTCAATCTTTGAGTAACGAAGGTGTTTGTAAATGGTGTTTTTTTTTTTGGGGGGGTGGGGGAGGGGTTGCGGGGCAAGGAATCCCCCCCCCGGCAGATTTAGAAACGTTTTGCTGACGTCGACGTCCTCCTCACTCGGATGCACATGGCGGCGGACGCCGAACGGCCGTAACGTACCCGGCGTGTTTGCGGCACGGCCGGTTTACGTTTAGTCCCGCCCATAAAACTCCTTAACCGGCGACGCTCGCGGAGAGCCGAAAAACGACGGAGTGAAAGAGCGCCTCGTAAATCTCCCAGTAATGCAGCGAGCCGACAACCATAGACACGCGCTAACCCCTTGTCCTTTTACGAGGGTGCCAGTACTTTTGTCCTGATTGAATAGGACAGCCTCGTTTTGTCTTAATCCGTTGAGATGTTTCAGATCGCCTTCCTTCGATCGTAAATTTTTTTCCAAAAAGAATCAAGTTTGGCAAAATGCCCATTAAACGAGAGCGTATCCGAAATAAATAAGCGACCCAAGCGGGACGGAACATTCCGGTTTTGCGTCAACTTCTGCGAGTGACGCGATCCGGAGCCGATCGATCGAGGTTCGTGTTACCGAGTCTGCTTAGACCCGAATGTAATAAACTCGGGAGCAAAACACGATGGTTTTTCTCAAGAAAGTAGGTTTACGTTTCTTTCGTTAAAACTTTTTGGGAATTCATTTGATTTATAAACGAGTTCGATAACTGAAGCCCAGTGCTGGGAAAATGGAATTAAATATATTAAGGACCAACATTTTACAAGAATTAAAAACATAACGTCGTTAAAAAAGAATAAAGAAATGCCGTCTTTTTTAACATTATTTAATTCTTCTTATTATTATTCTTCTTATTATTATTATCTTATTATTATTATCTGCTCGCTAGGCTAAAATGTGACCTGCCGAAGCATGGATGTTCAAAAAGGACTGCTCATGTTCTTATCGTCTCGCGTTCACGAGGGTTTTTTTTTTTGGTTTTTTTTTTTAATGCCAGTATGAATGAACATGCAGGTCGTGTCGGTTTATTTGCATAAGGACCACGAGTCTTCCATCTTCGATGCGAGTGTAACTGTCGAGTTTACGTGATAGAGCTGTAGATGTTCCTTCCTTTCTTCTGGCTATTGAAGTTAATGACGCTACGTGAGCTTTAAGATCCGCGGCTACGGGACGAGCCGTGTTCAGAGCAGTCATCCGGGTTTCTGTTTCATCGTTTGTTCTTGTTAAGCGCTTTGAGCTGAGCGGCTGCCATCTTCACTTCTTTACATCATTTAAAAAAAAATTTGTTTTAAACGGGGCCTCAAGACTGTACCGTACGGAATAAAACGCATCGTGTCACGTCATCGTGGGGAAATGATCAACGACGGGGTCGGGGTGATGAAGCGGAGTTACTCAAGTTAATGAACGGTCTGTAACAGCACATCTGGATGCGTTTTATTCCCCTCGTACCACAGCGATATACCAGTGATGTGATTTTTGTATGAATTTTATAATGACACACCGTTCTTTTTTTTTTTCTTTTTTTTTTTTTATCCGTTTATAGCTACATTACTGTTGTGGAATTTCCTTCACCAGATTTATTTATTTATTTATTTATTTATTTAATTGCGATTCTGATTGGTTGAAGGCGTCGATTAATTTCCTAGGACAGTAGGATCCCTCACCAGATTTATTTATTTATTTATTTATTTATTTGCGATTCTGATTGGTTGAAGGCGTCGATTAATTTCCTAGGACAGTAGGATCCTTCACCAGATTTATTTATTTATTTATTTATTTATTTATTTATTTAATTGCGATTCTGATTGGTTGAAGGCGTCGATTAATTTCCTAGGACAGTAGGATCCCTCACCAGATTTATTTATTTATTTATTTATTTATTTATTTGCGATTCTGATTGGTTGAAGGCGTCGATTAATTTCCTAGGACAGTAGGATCCTTCACCAGATTTATTTATTTATTTATTTAATTAATTAATTGCGATTCTGATTGGTTGAAGGCGTCGATTAATTTCCTAGGGCAGTAGTGCCGCCGCACGTCACGGGTTTATAGTAATGCGCCGGTTCTAACGCGCTATCGTTTCTATAGTAACAGCTCGGCGTAAACGTGCCCGTCTGAGGTTTTCTGTAAGGACGCGTTTATGTAACGTTTCTGGAAGGAGACGCCAGTATCGGAGGAGTTTACACTCACGGTACTTCCCGACACGACGACATGTCCGTCCTGAAGACTTTCACGTGACCGTTACGAAGTGCTGACAACTGGAGACTCCTTCCCTGAATGTTAAATAAACACCTCCATGCAGAAAACTTCAGCTTTTTAAACCCAGCGTGGTGGGGGGGGTTTCCCCCCCAGACATCTCTTTAGAACGGATATTAGCTTAACATGATTTCAGTGACGGACCCAGCTAGCAGATGGGGAACGGAGAAGATTAGAGCGGTACGATGAGAGCGTATAGTCACTCTGATACAGGATATTGTGACCTACCATGCTTCGTGACGATTCTGTAATCTGATGGACAATAAACGTCTTTTATTTGAACAGATTTGTGAAGATGACTGATCATGGCCGCATCGTTCCCTCAGTTTTTTTTTTCTTTTTTAAAAGCGTCTCGCGTTACCAAGCCCACTTTTGAAACTCGTACTCGGAGGTTAATTCAGCGGTGGTTATCTTGCGCCGGTAATCTGCTGTGCGCAGCATTGGCCGTAAGCCTCGCCGCGATAACGCTGGGAGCACACGGCGAGGAAGCAAACGCAGAGAAATCGGCTTCACGTCCACGGGTGTAATTCCTCGCGGATTCTCATGGATTTAATTAAGCCTCCATACCGCAACGGTCCAAATTATTCTCTCCGGGAACACTGGGTGTTTCTTCATCCTCGCTGTTAGTGTGGAGTAAGAACTGGCTTTGAAACTTAGCAGGTTTATTCTTTGTTTTTGTTTTTTTTTGTTGTTGTTTTTTCTTTTTACAAAAAGTTCAGGACGCTATGAAACGATCGAAGATGTAAGGTCGTGTGACGAAAAATCATATACAGACTTGGCAGGTCATGAGAGCAGATCAGCTCACCAGATAGGCTATAATTATTTATCATTTTAATTATATTTGTATTAATGGAAGGGTGCATGCATCGGGCCTTTCGGATGTACTCGTGGATGATTTATAAGAGGTTTCTTTAAAAAAAAAAAAAAAAAAAAAAAAGAAGGCCTACTTGTTTCTAAATAATTAATCCCCCCCCCAAAAAAAATATTTAATTTCAAACTTGATCGTACTTATATTCAATGTGTACAAAAATGCATTTCACACTGATAAAACAAGTAAAAAAAAAAAAAAAACTATTAATTTTTTAAAGATTAGATAAAAAAAAAAAAATGTACTCCTTTAAATCAAAGTTTGTAACGGTTTCATAATATTAATAATAATAAATAGATGAAAAATATTTGAATATTGATGATATCTCAGACCAATTTCTGACGATATTGTCATCAAAGCATCATGCTTCCTAGCCCTAATACACTATTGAAAACTGAAGAGTGAAGAATAAATAATTAAAGCAGGCGTTCCGTGAAACCCCTGAAACGTTCTCGTCACGGATTAGCTGAGATTTATTTCCCCGGGAGACCGTTTTCCCGTTCGCCGATACCCGTTCCTTATTTAGACTTTCTGGTCGTCTAGAACGTACCGTTAACCGAGAACATGTCGGTGCGCAGGGAGCTTCCAGTTCACAGGTTAACAGCGTAACCCGCTGGGGCAGAGTTTTATAGAAGTCCGTCAGCGGACGGGAGTTACTGCCCCGTCACAATAAAGCCTAATATTTCTACAGAGTTCCAGCGTTAGGAATCCAATTACGCGGCGTCCGTGTGGAGCAGAAAGCGGCCACTGTGCACGGCGCTGATACGTTTCAGAAGGTGCTGACAAGCCACGTGGGAGGGGGGATATTTAAAAAAAAAATAAAAAATAAAAAATAAAAAAAAAAAGAGAGAGAGAGAGGATTTCGTGAACCTTAAAAGACGCCGCTCGTGATTTATGGAAATGTGAGAGCTGAGCGAGGACGAAGCCGGAGTCTTTACAGGAGTCGGAAATGTAAAAAAGAGCTCTAGAGATCGAGACTCTAAAGATCGGAGTGGAGTAAATTTTTTTTTTTTTTTTTTTTTTTTTTTTTGCTGCACAGGACCAACCTAAACTTGTTTCACAAAAAATTACAAATGTCTGCAGATATTCGGGTCAGAACGGAGACATGCCTCGTCTTTCAGGAGAAACGATGGATGACATTTGATTGATTTATTCATTTATTTATTTATTTATTTATTTATTTATTTATTTATTTATAAACATGGTTCCACATTCGAGGTGCCATTTGTATAGCACTGGTACTACGCTTACAAATACGTACATGGAGTAAAGCTAGTGACGGTAAAAGATATCATAAGCACAAGTACGCTGAAATATAATCGTTCAAATTTAGTATAATCACGCTTGACGCATCCTTCACCAAGAAGAAACCTGATCACACTCACCCCTGGGAAATAATCTGGAATATTCCACAAGATGTCGTCGCTTCGCGTGATTTTCCTGAAGATCACGAGACGGGGAAATGTACGCTCTCTCGTTCTTTTTTGTTTTGTTTTGTTTTATTTCATATTGCGATATTTGAAAGTGCAATCCTGTAACTTATTCAGATTATTCTGTCGATTGAAAGAAAAAAAGAAAAAGAAAAAATCAACTGTAGGTACGTCGTGACGTCATAACTGGATGTTTGTTAACGACATTATTATCATTTTTTTGTCTTTGCTAACGATGTACTGAAAAAAAAAAAACTCTGCGCGATCACGATTCAGCGAAGTCGGGGGGGGGGGGACTCGTGGGGGCGGGGGCGGGGCGTCCGACGAACTCGGCGGGAGGATATGCGAGTGAATGTAACGTTAATGGTCAAAAACTGAGCCGCTTAAATACATCGACGAACTTGAGTATGCGCCGAGTATGGGCGCAACCAAGTGTACAACTGGAGGGGGGGGGGGGGGGGGGGCACGCACAGATTTTCCTTAACAAACGAAAATATATTCAAAAGGAACAGACACAAATAAATAGAATAGATGAAGAAAAGACAGATCCGTTGGCAGGGTTCGTTAAAGGGGGGGGGCGTATAGAAAATATTTTGTACTGTATATTTGGGGGGACAGATTGGTATTTCCTCAACGTCGGGGGAGGGGGACACGACCCCCGCTAAAGAATGCGTGGTTACGCCCATGGTATATAAAGCTAAGCAAAGTGCTGAACAGAGTTACGAACTTGTCCGCTACCTGCTAACGTACGATGTTCCTCAGCTTCCATCCTCCCACACAGAAGAGGTGATATTTCTTATCTGAGGATATTGTGTGTGTGTGTGTGTGTGTGTGTGTGTGTGTGTGTGTGTGTGTGTGTGTGTGTGTGTGCAAATAATAAAGCGAGGCTGCCGAATGCCACGCAGTCCATAAAGCTGATATACCGGTTATGCTCCTGTCCCGCTTTTCTATCTTCATCTTCTTCACGTCCCGCTCTCCGGACGCACGCGAGCACACACCCAAGTCGCTCTTTTATCTCCGCGCCCCTCTTTTCCTCGTCCCAAATTAAACAGGCCCGCCGCAATAAAAGACGCCACTTTAGATTTGAATCTGTAATTGAAACAAACCGCGGATTGCTTTTCTAATTTTAGCCGGCGCGTTTGACTGGGACTCGCGCGCTCCCCGGTGACCTTGCACTCCTGGCTGCGAGAATGATTAAAGATCAAGGACTGGAACCATTTCCTTTCAAACAGGAAGATGAATGGAGGCTGTTTGGAAGTGGCTGCATCGCCCCGGAGCAATTAGACTGCGGTCGTGAGGCAGCGAGTACTGTATTTTGAAAGGGAACGGAGCGATTGTGTTTGCGGTGTGTTCTTGCGAAGATTCCCCGATCGGCGTGCGGTTCGAGCCACACCGGTATGACGTTTACACGTACGTACCGGGAAGTAAAGGCGAAAGAGCGGATGAATGGCTTTAAAAACATCCATCGAATCGATCTACAGCACATCGAGAAACCGTTTATATAGACAGAGATATCATCCGAATGCTTGAATCCATCGAACGACTCGTCGTCAGGGTCTGCGGCCTCGCAAGTCGATCGTTAATAGGTCACATGACCACGATACGTACGTTGGACGTACGTTTGCTACGACCTCGATAACGTACCTAAAACCCCTGGAGACATCAGATTCCCGGAGCCGGAACCGGAGCCTCCTCGCCATCCCAACGTCAGCATCTGACCTCGCTAACGCTCTTGCAGCTGAACGAACACGCATCCGAAATGGAGGCCCGCCCCAAAATCTACTGTAAAGGAGGTCAATAAATGAATCTGGAATGGGATGTCGTGCAAGAACGTATGGACGTGACGGTCAGGTGTCCACAAACTTGTGGCTGCATAATGTATTTCACCCGGAGTTATTTATTATAAGGTGAAATATAGCGTGATCGGTATCGACGGATTTGGACGTAATAAGATAATCCTAGAGATAATTCAATAGATTATTTTATCACCCAGCGTCCACGTAAATATATATATAAATAAATAAATAAATAAATAAATAAATAAAACCCCAATCCAGTTAAATATCCCAGTGCAGTCCTGTCGCGGCGAACCCGTTTTAATGAACACGCGCCGAGGCACAAAGAGGTTGTTAAATGTGACACGTCTCGGACACGTGATCACGGGCGCCGCCGGGGAGCGCTCCGCGAGACGAGATGACGGGAGACAGAGATGAGATTGGAGGGACAGGTCCAGCTTTTTTTATTTTTATTTTTTTTTATTACTTATTTATTTATTTTTTGGAAAAGGATCTTCTCCCGCGTTATTGATTCGGCGTGTAAGACAAGCCGCTCGCTCTCCGGCCTGTCAGAGCAGAGACGGACACGATCGCATCGGCGCTCCCGGCGGAGACTCCAGCCCGGATCATTATCTCTCCGAGAAAAGAAAGTCGCGGTTCGAGTTTCTCTCCCAGTCGCGTTCAAAGCGGCGCCGAATCGCTCGACACGATCCCGGAGAGGACGTGCCGTGAGATCTATCTTAATCCTAATTACACGCTTGATTGAAATCTTAATAATTGAGGATGGCGGCTCAAACCTCGCCCGATGAGACAGGGGCTCATTATTTTTCATTTGCAAAATCCCGGATCTGGAGTCGGAGTAAACGGAAGCAGACGAGACAGAAAAGTCTTTGTGGGTTCGCCGGATGATTTCTTCTTTTTGTTTGGGGGTTTTTTTTCGTGGATGGAGGGGCAAACAGAAGATTGAACTATTTTCTCTTCATTGTAAAATGCTGTTTTTTTTTTGTTTTTTTTTGCGTCTGGTATTTGAATCGGACAATTCTAACCGCGTGCGTTTATGTTTACGTTTAACGGTTTGTTTAATTGTTTCTCCCGAGTTGCTCGATGCGTCGGTGCGTCAAAAATTGTCATATTTTCCATGAGGTTTTGAGGCGCCCCCCCCCCGCCCCCCTTATTTATTTATTTATTTATTTATTTATTTATTTATTTATTTATAATATTCCCAGATTCTGATGCGCTCGGTCTAGTACCTTATCCGATAATCGTTATGAGAAAGTGTTGTGTAATTTAGTGAACACTTATGGAAGGAGTCTCCAGTGTCAGCGCTTTGCAGCAGACAGTAGCTCTGATGTCTTGTTTCTAGAGTGGGGGAAAACCGCTCCGTTTCTAGCCCTTTAATATTGTTTCGTGGACTTTCCACAATGTTTACAATGTAACTATAAAAGTCATTCTCTAATAAATAAAGTACTACCTTGTGGGGGTGTGGGGGTGTGGGGGGGTGGGGGGGGGGGGTAGCTTTCAATAAAATTGGTTTCAGTAACTCTCAAAATCGCTGTTGATTATTTTCCTGAACTGGTTTATTTCCGACTCAGCAGTTCTCCAGGTGGGTTCGCTTGCTTTATTTATTTATTTATTTATTTGTTTGTTTTATTTATTTATTTATTTTATGAGGCACGTGTAAGGACGAAGTCGTCCAGATCGTCCATCAGTGTTTTAACCCCTTATAACTGAACTCCTATAAGTCACGGTTAATCTATACATCTTCAAGCACGTTGACCGTCGGGACACTTTAAATCAGCGAGAGCGTAAAAACATGACGCGGGGAACTTCTTAAATCTGCTCGATTATTCCACTGTCAGCGCTTTCCTCGCCGCTCTGTAATCGATTAGGAGTGGGGCCACCGCCGTGAAACGAACGACCCGACGCCTCTCTTCGCTCTAAATCACACTCCGGGTGTTATATCTCGGTGATGTACGTCCGCAGGCTTTCTGCCGAGGACGCGCTGATGGATTCGCCCGCGCATCCCGGCCGAGCTCGGCTCAAACATATATATATATATATATGTGTATATATATGTACGTATGCGCGATCGGTAAATATTTATTTGCCCCGGTGAGTGTTTTGGAAGCGTTTAGGAAATAATTCCATCATTTAAAAATCACCGAGCGCTTTTTAAAGCTGTTAACGTAAAAATAAATAAATAAATAAATCGTAAAAAAAAAAAAAAACAACACCGCGCTATTCGTTACCGAGTGGTTTATGCGCCGCGAGAACGTGCTCCGTGACGGTTAGGAAATGGATTTGAGGTCGGAAAATTCGCTTTTATTCTTTCATTTCTGATGGAAATGAATGTATTTTTTTTTTTTCTTCTTCTCCTCTTTCTATTTTATCCGGTGACAAGTTAAATAGGAGAATAAGTGGTGAGGCGTTCAATAATAAAAACCCGGCGTGCTTAAGACTAATGGGTTTAAGGCGTTCTTACTCGGCCGCGGTTTTAGTTTAAACGCTGAGAGTTTGACAGAAGGTGCCCTCTGACCTCCATTAAACAACTTCACCCGGCAAGACGAGTTAAAAGGAGGCGTTTTTTTTTTTTTTTTTTTTTTAATAAATAATCCTACACTTAAATACACTTGTCGCTTTTATTTCTCAAGAGATACAAAAGGGAGCCGAATGGAAGCGCGTTAGCGTAGAGGTTAAGGATTTGGCTTTATGAGCAGAAGATTAATCTGAACGTGTGATTATTAACGTGAGGCGCGTGACGCTCTGGATCTCTCGTTTGTTTTTAAAGGATTCTCCTCCCGTGTTATTGATTCACTTCCTGTTATGTTTGAAACGTTTTTTTTTTTTTCTTCACGCTCGACTTTATTTTTCATTCGTGACTTTAAAAAAAAAAAAAAAAAAAAAAAAAAAAGATTCCTCATCATAGGTCCTTTTGTTTTCCGTAGAAGATTCATTTATATTCAGGATTTTTTTTTTTTTTCCGTTAAGGACATGATTCTTTATATAACCTGCTCATGTTTGTTTGTTTGTTTGTTTGCAAGATCCACAAAAATTCTTTTTCACCGGTTGCTTTTTTAAAATTCTTCCCGTGTTGCATTTTCACGTGTACGGTAGCGCCCGTGTTTTCAATTTCACGCGCGTGTCACGTTATTGATTTCGACGCGGAATATAAGCGGAACGTCTCGTATAAACGCGGGCCAGGTCCGGGTGGTCGTGTGACCGAGGTGCAGGGGCTGCTGGGAAATGTAGTCCAGAGTTCCTTCACTGATATTACAAGGCAGCGTGTTTATTTCACGATAACTAACTACTGGTTATATGATGCGCATATTCTATTTTTTTTTTTCCAACCGGTGGAAATGTATGGAAGATAAATAGATAAAATGGCTGAAATAAATCACGACGCACGTGGACGCAACGCTCTCACAGTGGAAGAAAATTAGGCTGTTTATTTGCGTTTTCCTTCTTTCTTTTTCTTCCTTTTTTTTTTTTTTTTTTTTTAACGAGCCTGTGTTAAATGTCCGAGATTACTATTAACAGTGAAGATGCAGACTCGGACAGATTTCTTTAATTTTTTTTTTTTTTTTTTTTTAACCCGGTTCGTCTTGCTTTTAACCCCGAACATTATGTCCGCGCTTTACCTCGCGACCGTCTGCCGTCGTTCCCTTCGCCTTCTGCTCGATTCTTCGCTCCAGTCAACATCTGCTGCGAGCGTTAATAATGAGCCCTCTGCTCTGCCAGGCATGTCCTCCTACCAACACACATGTCAATAGAAGTACTTATCTCCTCAGGAAAATGTGTGCCGAGGGCTTTCTTTGGACGGCGTTCAAGGTCAGCAGTCAGCAAAATACCGCGTTCTGTACTACATGCTAATGCGGAGGAAAAGCCGGCTTTGAGGGAAAGTTTTCGACTCATCCTAGAGGTTCATTTTTAATATAATCTAGCACCTTGTTTGACCTTTTTAGAGCATTGTTGTTGTTGTTTTTTTTTTTCTGTGTGTGTGTGTGGTGTTTAGAGCAGTTTAGTCTCTCTAATTGAGATGCTGCTGCTCTTCTGATGCTCCATCATTCCTCAGCTCGCTTCTGCACCCAGTAGGATGCTAATATTTCCTGGCAGCGCTCGGGCCGGGGCTGTCAGTTATCTCCGAGTCAAGCCACGGTAAATATTCTGCATTGATTAAGTCGATTTGCATAGGCTCAAGGCGAGGAGCTGAATGTAAACCAGCTCCATTTACACCCTAAAATACCAGCTTGTGAAGCTGCACAGCCTCGGCATGTTGCCCAATCCGAGAGCTTTCATTTCTGGGAAACTGTAGCTCTTCCACCTGAGAGAGTACGGACAGTACCATATTTATTTTTTTTTTTTTGAGACTGAATATAAGTATCAGTAGATGCTTGGTTTTTCGTATAAACGCCAACAGTACAACTAATTGTCCACAGCCCCTGGCCCACCCTGGGGTGCCATTATTATTATTACTGGATTGAGTAATGCTGCCGTGGTGAGGAGCGGGTTGCACATCTGTACAGCTGTTTTTGCTTTCATTGCGGCGGATCGTCGTCGAGAACGACTGGCTAAGCGCCGTTAATTTCTCTCACCTAGCTAGCGTTGTTGCTAGCGATGGACGCCTCGTGCGGAGTTTCCCCCACGTCTCGCACCCTGGAAGTGTCTCAGCGGTGCTCAGTTCTCGCCCGAGTGAACCGCTCGCTCTCGCGTGCGACAGTTTCGCCGCTCCGCGCTCGCGAACGCGTTTGAGTTCGTAGTTCCTCTCGTAAATATGTCCACAGAGCGTTTTGAGCGGTCGTCCCGCGACACGCGTCTGCGCGACAGCACACGCCGGGGCTCACGTGGCGTAGTGTCACATGGAAGTTTGAGTAAATATCAAACCCGATACTGGTATCACTGTGGACGTTTCAGTTAAGTCAAAACTTCTTTGTGAATGCAGCTTTAAAATGTGTTTTTTTTAAAAAAAAAAAAAAAACCTCCACCGTTCGATCTCATTCCCGCGTGCTTTCACGCTCCGCTTTAAGGAGAGCCGTGACACACAGATAGAGTTGGGTTAATGCAGAAAGGGGATTTTATTTTATTTATTTATTTATTTATTTATTTATTTATTTGCAAAGTGGCTAGCTTTTGATGCAGCCTCATAGAAGAAGCACAATGAGCTTATCTCGACAGGGTTGAAGTCTCTGGCCGAATTGCAGCGTTATCAGCTTACCAATGCGTCTTTTAGTAATTGTGTAGGGGTCGGGTTTTTTTTTTTGGTTTTTTTTTGCTTCAGTATACACCACCGGTTTTACCTAGCAGATTAGCGGTTCGTGAGCATGCTAACTGTGTGCACTTTTTGGAGATTTATTCCTTGAGTAAGCAATCCAAGCACTTTTTTTTTTTCTCTCTCTCCCCCACCACCATATCCACAGGCTATTTGAACTAATTCTGCCTACCGAAAGAGAAGCGTTTGTGTGGAGGAAACGTCAGCGTTCCCCCGAGCGAGCAGTCATCACGTTTCAGCGTGTGTGCACTTCACGACGAGAGGCCGGTGATCCCATCACTGAAACTCCAGTCCTCGTCAGAGCACATTTATTCTCGTACTCGAGCCCTGATTTAGTAAGCGTTCGTCTGCGTGGTGGTGGTGGGGGGGGGGGGGGTGTTAAAGGAGGAGAACGCGGCGTTTAAATCAGGTTCTTCAGTGTGATGATCGTTCCGGGGGAGCCATGTGGAGTTTGGATACTGTCAGAATGCAAAATAAGAGCGTAGGCATGACGAGTGTGTTTTGTTAACGAGATAAATGTGAATAAGAATCGTTTTTTAAATGCTCTAGCCGATCTGAACGTCTGAGGAAAAACAATGCATTAATGGGGAATTTGCAGTGGGTGGGGGGGGGGGGGGGGAATAAGATTGTTTTGCGTTCCTTAGTAGAGTAAGAATTATATCGCAAACCCCCTCAGATCATGGCGCTATTACCCGTGCTCTTACTGTGACTTTTATTTTCACTTCCTGGTCATGTCTCCGCCCCTTTTTGTGTTGTAGTCGTGTACTCATTGCAGTTGTTTCCACCTGTTTCGTGTTTAGCTCAATTAATTCCTTTGTATAATAATAATAATAATAATGATAATAAAATGTGTAAAGCAGATGACAATCTCATAATCTTAAATCTTAAAAATGTCGTCTTGTATTAAAAAAAAAAAAAAAATCCAACATAATATAAAACATTACTTATGTGATAGAAAATAATATTTAAAATATGTTTTTTTTGCTCTTCATAAAGTGACATTTAGGTTATAAATCACAATGTAGGCGCTAAGTAAATCTACTGGCCCTGACTCCGCCCTGGATTTTATTAGAAACAAGCAAATTGCTATAATTTTGCTATAATACATCACCCATTCGCGAAATGGGAACATCTGTAAACTAAACATCTGTTACCAAATTAGCTTAATCCGGCCAAATTAAGCATAAAAAAAATGTGTATACTTTCTTTTTTTTTTTTTTTTTTTTTTGCCCAACGATGACATTTTTTAAAAAATATATAAATTAATATCCAGCTTCACTGTATCTTTTTTAAAAAAAATAATTATTCATTCCTTTTTTTTTTTTTTTTTTTTCTTTTTAAAGAGTTTTTAATGCTGTATTTCTCAGGTCTGCAGATTTCTCTCTAGTCAGTCATGGGCTCAGCGCTGAAAGCTGTAAGAGACTAACTTCAGACTGTATTGATTCTCTATATTCGAACTCAAGGTCCTAACCATTTACATAGAACTAAAAGACACCGCGCGTCACAGCACGGCCTGTCCCGTCCTTATCGAGAGATACCGAGAGGAATCAATAAACACTTGGAATCTTGATTTCGACCTGAAAATCATTTGTCCTTTTAAATAATGAATCATTTCTCCGACGCTTAGAATAAATGGAATGGATTTAGGTGGATTTGCTTATCTCTCGGACGCAATAAAGCATTACACTCCGACGGCTTTGGAGAGCGTTTTCGGTGGGGGGGGGCGGGGACTCTAATCTCCAGGGAATTTGATATAAACTTCCTGTCACTGTCAGACCGGTTTAAGAAACGGGACGTGATTAAGCCTCGGTGCAGAGATGAACATTGAATACCCATGCGGTGATACTCAAAAACATTTTCCCATTGTTTCTGTAGGGATAAGTCCTCCTTCTGCCTGCCAGGAGAAACAAAACGCTATAAATAAATGATTATAATCTGCAGAAACTCGCCTGCGATGAATATACATCATATTTATATATATATACTCACGGGATATTTTCTCTAAGTGGCTGGATTTTTCTTGCAGCGGTATGTGAGAACACTTCCACTCAAGTTCGTATCGCACTTAGAACCTGCGTAACCCCTTCGTTACGCCTGTCATAAACGTCATTACATTGTCATCAAACATGATAAGCAGTCCTTTGAGAGAAACTACATAACCCTGTTGTTACGGTCTAATGACTGTCAGGGTCAGACCTTCGGGACGTAACAGTGTTATAAAGCGTTATTATTATTATCACCTTATTATCACCAAAAGTCATGTTCACGTTACGCTGCACAGAATCTTCTTTTCTTTCATTCATTTTCCGCGTTCCGTTCGTTTGAGCGGTCCTGACATAGCAGAAGCACACACAGCTACAACGTCAGTGGTCATACGAGTGTTATAACGCAGCTTATAGCAGTAAGAATCTTTCACTTGATACGTCAGCTTGACATCAAAAATGATGGCATTTATTCCAGCTGATACTGGAATATATGTCTTTCTGAATGTATGTGTAGATGTACAGTATGGTATGTTGTTATAAGGGGCATATGTAGCCCTATGAACATTATACGGAATAATGCGTTAGCTTTAATGTTTTAGGGGTTGTGAAAATACTGATTTGGCTTTGGATACCTTTTGAAATGGGGTTGGTGGATGGATAGATAGCTGGATAGATGGATAGATAGATGGATGGATAGATGGATAGGTAGGTAGATGGATAGATGGATGGATGGATGGATAGATAGATCGATAGATAGATGGATGACTGGATAGATAGCTGGATGGATAGATAGATGGATGGATAGATAGATAGGTAGATGGATGAATGGATAGATAGCTGGATAGATAGATGGATGGATGGATGGATAGATAGCTGGATGGCTGGATAGATAGCTGGATAGATGGATAGATAGATGGATGGATAGATAGATAGGTAGATGGATGGCTGGATAGATAGCTGGATAGATAGATGGATGGATGGCTGCATAGATAGATGGATAGATATAGATATATGGATAGATAGATGGCTGGATACGTAGATAGGTAGATGGATGGCTGGATAGATAGCTGGATATATGGATAGATAGATGGATGGATGGATAGATAGATGGATGGATGGATAGATGGTTAGATAGATCTATAGATAGATGGATGACTGGATAGATAGATAGATGGATAGATGGATGGATGGCTGGATAGATAGATGGAGAGATACAGATATATGGATAGATAGATGGCTGGATACATGGATAGATAGATAGGTAGATGGATGGCTGGATAGATAGCTGGATAGATGGATAGATAGATGGATGGATGGTTGGATAGATAGCTGGATAGATATAGATATATGGATAGATAGATAGATGGATGGATGGATAGATAGGTAGATGCATGGCTGGATAGATGGATAGATAGATACATGGATGGCTGTATAGATAGATAGATGGATGGCTGGATAGATAGCTAGCTAGCTAGCTAGATAGATATATGGATAGATAGATGGGTAGATGCATGGCTGGATAGATAGATAGATGGATAGATATTTATATTTGTTTATTTTAAAACTGTAATATTTATTTCTAGAGCATATTTTCTTGTAAGTGTCTCATAAGTGCTTTTCTTGCCTTCGCAGCGTTTAACACTGACTAACGGTCGTGGGTCAGAGTCCGTAAGCCGTTTATGATATTTAGCGTCCGTCTCTCATTCCGAGCGGGAAAACTGGAGATCGTTTCAAATTTTCTCTGGAATCAGTCAATTACCTTTCTCATCACCTTCTGCATCTGCGATCTCTCCCTGTCTTTCAGCCGCAAGATGAGTCATTTGCCACACTAAATATAAATTCAATGAATAATTTTATATTAACTCCGAGCGATATTCCACAGCTCTCCGGCATGCGGAGCCACCCTGTCTGCCATCTCGCCGCCTCTCTGATGCGCATTCAAATGCATTTTATCGCATAACTTGACCAAAGTGGGGGGTAAAAAAAAAAAAAAAAAAAAAATCTCTTCTTCAGTCATCCAAAGCCATCAACAATGTAGAGGGGAAGTGGAAGGGTAATGGCATGGGCTGAGGTTAGGGTGAAGGAGGGGGGGGGCACTTATTTATTAGCCAGTCAAAGCCAATCGTATTTATGATTGTGCGCTTTCACAGATGAGAGTACTCTCCATTACGTCTTCTGTTATTTATAATTTCATAAACCCGCTCTATGACAGTGCTTATTTTATCCCGCATTCGAATCTGCACCTAATAAAGACATGCCAAGCTGTGTGTGTGTGTGTGTGTGTGTGTATGAAAAACGAGCTCTCGGTGTCGGTTGGTGTGAGCCACTGAAGGTTTTGAAGAGGGGGTAAATCAGAAGCGGAGACCATGCGGGCCAGGCGCACAGATAATCTCCAGCTCCAGCACTGGATCCAGATCTCTGCTCTCGTCTCGAATGCACTGACGTACTGTAATGAAAATCCAAGCAAACTATTAAAACACCGAATGGAGGTGGCGGCCAGAAATGACGGGAGGCAGCAATCCTTCAGACCGAGTTTGAAATAAACCCAGAGATGAACTATAGTGCTTTGAAATGGAAGTGTGGGTTTTGGGGGGTATTATTTAAAAAAAAAAAAAAAAAAAAAAAAAAGTCGAGCCGGTACTCGGGTCAGGTGCTGAAACTCGGTGTTTCTGCAAATCAGTCTTTTCATCGTGGTTTTCCATCCATCCATCTTCTACCGCTTTATCCTTTTCAGGGTCACGGGGAAACCTGACGCTATCCCAGGGAGAGTCGGGCACGAGGCGGGGTACACCCTGGACGGGGTGCCAATCCATCGCAGGGCACACTCACACACCCATTCATACACTACGGACACTTTGGACACGCAAATCAGTCTACCGTGCATGTGTTTGGACTGGGGGAGGAAACCGGAGTACCCGGAGGAAACCCCCGCAGCACGGGGAGAACACGCAGACTCCGCCCACACACACAGGGCCACGGTGGGAATCGATCCCCCGACCCTGGAGGCGTGAGGCGAACGTGCTAACCGCTAATCAGTACGGATCGGCGGCGTCAAAAGTTTCGCTTTTGTTTGGCCGCAAAACTTTCCAAAAGAAGTGGCCAGTGAAGGCACCGCTTTGCTCTTAAACGAGTAACTGTGTTGATTTTTCGCAGAGGATTTACAAATCCACCGACGGAAGATTCCTTTCAAAATTCCGTGTGTGCTTGTATGTTGTTAATGCTGAAAAATCGCGTTAATGGGATCTCAATCACCTTTGTCTATCTCTCCGCTCTTTTTTTTGTTTGTTTTGTTTTCATTTATTTATCTTCTTCAGAGCACAGACGACATCGTCACGTCAGCCGAGTGCTCCAACGACGACGAGGACCTGGAGGAGTGCAACTTCGAGCACGCAGGTGGGCTAGGTCAGTTTAATTCTGCTTGCTCCTATGTGGTGGTCTTTCATTTTGCAACGGAGGATCAGATCCTCAAAGCATCGCCGCCCCCCCATGGATTAATAAAGTGTAACTTCCTGTCTAGCTAAGCAAAGCCAACTTCCTGTCTAGCAAAGTCGACCCAAGCAAGTCATTCATTCAGGCACGAGCTTCTCTCTAAATTCCACTCAGTAAGTCTTAAGAGATCCCCCTTGAAATAAATCGACACCTGTTTACGAGCTACACTTGGCCATGGGGTTTTCCGAAGTGGTTAACATGCTCACATTTCCTGCTAATTTTGTCTTCCCCATCTCTCATGAGGATGTACGAGCAAAATTAGTACCGAGACGTGACATGTTCTCTGCATTGATGCTTCAAAATGTATCATTACCGGAGGTTTTTCTGTCATGTGACACTGGATTGCATTTTTCCATGATACATTTTGAGATGTCTCAATTTTTATTTCATTTTTTTTTTCTTTCACGCCAAGTTATAGTGTGATATGTAGAAGAGTAATTGTGATGGAAGTAGTGTTTCTGATTTATTTTGGTTCCCTCATTGTTTTCAGGCTTAAGTTAAGCATTTTAATAGAGAACAGATATCATCGAATTTCTGTGTACAAATTGTTTGGGTTTTTTTTTTTTTTTTTTTTTTTTTTTTTTTTACATTTTCATTTTGTTTTGTTTTTTTTTTTATGTATTTTTTGAACAAGTTATTCTGCTGAGAATTTTTTCCCCTCAATCCAAATAAGACATTAATATTAAAAAATATATATATAAATATAAATCAGATTTAAATTCAAAATGATTTTGAAAGAAGTTGGGTTTTGGCCTTTTTTTTTTTTTTTTTGTAGTTATTTAAAAAAAAAAAAAAAATCGACGTTTCGTCTGTCTTCTCACTGTAAAACTCTCGAAGGTAAAAACCACCACTTGATTTTTTTATTTTTTTTTTTTATCAAAAAGTCAAATATCACGCAGTTAATTATAATTAATCATTTAAAAAAAAATTCTCCTCGTAAAAATTCTCTAATATATTTATTCATTTATTTAAATAAGCTACAATATCAAGTTCGTTATAGTAATTTTGTATCTACATTACATGTCTCTTCACTGGTTTAAAAAAAAATAAATAAATAAAAAGTGCCAAAATGGCAACAAAAAACTCACCGCTTTGACTTTAAATTTAATAATTTTATTTTTTATTTTTTTAAATAAAGAAATGCACATTTGTACAATCTTTTTTTTATTTATTCAAAGCCATAGATGACATAGGTGTAAAAAAAAAAATGTTATAATAAAAAAAGTGATGTAATTTTTTTAATATATTTTTTTTATTATTATTATTATCTTTTCACTGTTGAAAACCTAATATCAAAGATCTTTCTTTAATTATTAGGAAAGAAAAGTCCCGTACAAAAATCACGTTGTTATTCCAAGTGAAAGATCGCATCAGGGTGTGTTTTTTTATTTATTAAAATTTTTATTTTGTATCTACGTCTCCTCACTGTATAAATAGATAAATAAATCTTTTTTTTTTTTTAAATAAAACAAATAAATAAATAAAATTTCCTTTGTCATTTTATATCAAAGTGAAAGCATCGCCTTTTTTTTTATTATTAAAAATACAAAAACGGTATCGATATAATTCGGTATCAATCTATACATTTCTCCAAAAATGTATAGCTTGAGCTTTTTCAGTGATGATAAAATATATATATTTTTTAAAACCAGTAATTTTGTATCAATCTCAACATTTCTCCAATATAAATAATGTTCCTTTTTCATTTTATATCAGAGTCAGCGCTCACATCGTTCCACTTTAACCAAAGTGCTCTTCATATAAAATTAATATTAACACGTCGGACGTTACTGCGATAGGGGGAAGGGAAAAAAAAACCACGATGTCGTATTAAGCAGTTGGACGGTAATGTAAAGCTGTACAGCGTGCCGTGCCCTGGAGTTCATCGCTCTCTAAAACACTCATCAATTATGGCTGCATAAAGAAGGTTCGAGGGCTTTTAGCGAGCGCGTATCCCACACAGATGGCTTTTTGTCCTCTATAAATTAGACCCGATGAACGTTTTACGCGGACGAGACAGACGAGGCAGAACGTCGGTTCACTTCGAGCTTCACTCCTGACTGTCAATCCCAATTTCTGTCAAATTTTTGTATTTTTTCAGCTGAGATAGTTGGAGAAAGTCGGAGAACTTCTTGATCTGTATCTGTATCGTGAAGAAAAATCGCTAGGGCCCCAATCATCCAGTCACGTTTACACAGAAATTCATGCCATCATTTCTAACCCCATCAGTTGATGTTGGACAGCTGCATGAGACGCTGGTGTTCTGGGGTCGTTGTCTTTTTGTTTTATGTTGCCGTTGTTTTTGTTTTGTTTAGCATGTTGGGCTGTTTGGGTTTTCGTTTGGTTTGGTTTTGGTTTTCCTCCTCGAAGGTCCGTCGTTACTGTTTTTAAACCCGTTTCCACCGGGTTTCTCATCTGTTTCACGGCTACGACGTTCCTGCTGTCTCGCCTCATCTTGTGCCGCATGACTTGTCGGTGTTGGTTGAAATTTATTTATTTGTTTGTTTATTTATTGATTGATTGATTTTTACATTTTTTTTTTTTTTTTTTTTTTTTGCGCTTCAAATTTGACATTCCCATTTCTGATTTAAAAAAAAAAACAACTGGCAACAAAATCTTTTCTTGCCATCAAAAACGAACAAGTAATATTAAGAAAGTTGTGTAAAAGAATGGTAAATGTTATCCCCCCCCCCTTTTTTTTTTTTCTTACGCCCCTTCCCCCGCCGTTCTGCATAAGTTCAGATTTAAATGCAGATGGCATAAAAAGAATTTTATTGCCATAAAAAAAACAAAAAAAAAACAACCCATCTCTCAGTCAGTCATCCGTGGCATGTTAGAGTGTATGGTAGCTTCTCGGCTAGAAGCGTGCTCTGGAGAACGTTCCGTCGTCATGGTTTACTGCATGGCTCCGTATCGTGTGCTCCACACACCATCCACACTAACTCCACTGGCTTAATGTATACGACTCCATTTTGTTTTTAGTTTCATCCTCATTTTTATTTAAGGATTGCGGTTGCAAAGATTGCTGCCGCATCATCATCATCATCTCCGTGTGTAGACTTCCTGTCCGTCCACATGTCCGCGTCTGAAAGTGTTTCTGTCACGTGATTCTGTTCTCTGTTTGTAAAACTGTTGGATTTTTTTTCCCCCCTTTTCCCCCCCAGTTCCTCCTTCAGGAATTCCATAAGAGGACCGTTAGTTTTCCGTTCCGTAATCGCAACGCATTCACGAATAACTTCATCCAGAAACAATGCTAACATCGGGTAAACATGCTAGCAGGTCCGAGGTTCAATTCCCCCCGCTTCTGTATCGGATTATGTGCGATTCTTCTGGAAGCAAACACGGCAGCGGCGTCAGAAAGGTACGCCGGACGGTGTGAAGGAATGACTGTCGGGTCAGGTGATTATAGAGAGACACGCCCCTTTGATTTGAGAAGTTTGGGTGTTTTTCAGACACGTCAGCAGTTGAACAAAAAGTTATACGGAGGAGGAGTTACAAAACTTTTTTTTTGAAATACGACCCGGGAGAACTTTACCAAAAAAAATCACAGTTGGAGCTGTTTCCTTTGCCTTTTTAAGGTTTGCGTATAGTGCGTTTCTTTCTTTCTTTTTTTTTTTTTCTTTGTTTTTAAAAAAAAAAAAAAAAAAAAAAATTAGAAGACAAGAAAACGGCGTATTATCGTAAGATAAGGTTAACTCTTATCTCGAGGGAAAATTCTTGTTCCAGTTGCTCAAGACAATACTTCACTACCCGGTAAAAGTAAAAAAAAAAAAAAAAGTAAACGATGTAAATAGAGTGGGAGTAAAATAAAAGAAATATAAACGGAGCTGTAGAAATACACCTACGTAAAAATAAATGACTGATTCTCCAAATTTTTTTTTTTTTTTTAAATGACTCAACAGTGAAAAGTATTTCTTTGTGTCTCGTCGCACAAATCAAGAATTCACTTATTCATAAAATTATTTCTAGAAATAAACGATCGTGTCGTTTTTTAAAAAATAAATAAATAAATAAATTGTTTCACTACACAGTCTTGAAATCTAAAAAAAAAAAAAAAAAAAAAAAATTGTTCCACTACACAAAGTCTTGAAATCAAATATTTTTATGAATCTAAAAAAAAAAAAAAAAAAAATTCAAATTGTTCCACTACACAAAGTCTTGAAATCAAATATTTTTATGAATCTAAATAAAAAAAAAAATTTTTCAAATTGTTCCACTACACAAAGTCTTGAAATCAAATATTTTTATGAATCTAAAAAAAAAAAAAAAAAAAAAAAATTCAAATTGTTCCACTACACAAAGTCTTGAAATCAAATATTTTTATGAATCTAAAAAAAAAAAAAAAAAAAAAATTCAAATTGTTCCACTACACAAAGTCTTGAAATCAAATATTTTTATGAATCTAAAAAAAAAAAAAAAAAAATTCAAATTGTTCCACCACACAAAGTCTTGAAATCAAATATTTTTATGAATCTAAAAAAAAAAAAAAAAAAAAATTCAAATTGTTCCACTACACAAAATCTTGAAATCAAATATTTTTTATGAATCTAAAAAAAAAAAAAAAAAAAAAAAATCAAATTGTTCCACTACACAAAGTCTTGAAATCAAATATTTTTATGAATCTAAAAAAAAAAAAAAAAAAAATTCAAATTGTTTCACTACACAAAGTCTTGAAATCAAATATTTTTATGAATCTAAAAAAAAAAAAAAAATTCAAATTGTTCCACTACACAAAGTCTTGAAATCAAATATTTTTATGAATCTAAAAAAAAAAAAAAATTCAAATTGTTCCACTACACAAAGTCTTGAAATCAAATATTTTTATGAATCTAAAAAAAAAAAAAAAAAAAATTCAAATTGTTCCACTACACAAAGTCTTGAAATCAAATATTTTTATGAATCTAAAAAAAAAAAAAAAAAATTCAAATTGTTCCACTACACAAAGTCTTGAAATCAAATATTTTTCTGAATCTAAAAAAAAAGAAAAACCAGTCGGTGATTTTACAGACTATGCTTTTCTTAAGGTGCGTACTCTAGGATTCTGTTTGCGTAAAAAAAAAAAAAAAAGAAAAGAAAAAAAAGATTTGATTCAAAAATGAATGGCCGTAAATAAACTGCAGCACCGGGACAGAAACCTGTTGCTGATGTTTTTCATCT